>NW_006797971.1:1856304-1925629 GCF_000442215.2 Lipotes vexillifer | reverse complement strand
GCAGGAATTAGATCAGCCAATTTGTTTAGCTTTTGTCAAAATTAGAATTGCCAATACTCTTATCAGAATTTCTCACTAACAGCAACACTTATGGATATGTGTTTTTCTTCCTTTTCTAAGAGTGCTAGAGAGTTTGAAAACAGGGGTGGGGTGGGAATTAGAAGGTAGAATTCTTAGAAATAAAGGCCCTATGTATGTCACAGACTGGGAGGTCATGCTTGCAATGATAAAGAATTCTTTGTACTAGTCACCTAGCTTGATCCTTAAATGTTACTGTCTGTGGAAGTATTGATGATAATTTGAGGGACATAAAACTTTCATATTATTAATACAAACCCCAAATATGCCATCTTTTGTCCCTGGCAGTCCATGTCCTTGAAGCCTATGCAAGTTTTCAGCCTCTGAGGCTGTGTGCTGGTGAGTCTTAAGTATCATGGTGGTGCTTCACCCCAGGGAATCAGACCTTGTCTTGAGCTATTTCTGTGAAAAAAGGATTTTCCAGTGTACTTATAAGGGACCAAATTAAACTTCCCAAGATGAATAGAAATCTGGTATAGTTGGGGAGCATAGTGGCTAAAGCATATACTCCTTTAACTAAGACAGGCTCATGGCATTGTTTAGGCCAGTGCTTCTCAAACTTCAAAGTGTGTGTGTGTCGGGGGTGAAGCAAATGACAGGTAGGGCTAATATTCTCATGATGACACAACTTGTCCATGGACCACAGTATGAGTCGCATGTAGCCTTACTATATTGGCCCCAGGGCTACAAAGTTGACTTAGGCTGTATTAATGAAAGCTATGCTGGGGACTCTGAAACTTAGTGTGCTTTAACCAGAACATTTCTGACACTATTTTTTAATGGAATGTTATTTTAGAAGAAGCCTTTTCCCAGAATGAAATAAGTCAGAGACTTATTTCACCAGAGGTGATTATGCATCTAGGACTTACCTATGTAATGAACCACAAAATATATATGGATGAGAGTTAAAGTTTACTTCAAAGAATAAAATGTTTATTGGAACACATTTCTATCTCCCCACAGAGTAAAAAACAAAGTCGGATATTTGTAAGATACATGCCCAGGGTTAAGATTCAGCTGGAACACCGTTCTGGCTGCACAGATTACTTACAGCTGATATCCATGCAGGGTCAAGGTCAGTGCCTGATATGGAGATGCATGTGCCTCTGTGATATTAAATAGTTGGCATACCATCCTGAAGTATTTCCTAAGGGTAGTGAAACCTTCCTTTCTTTTCTCCTGTGATTGAGTGAGCTCAGCATTTTTCACAGCTGACACTATTCATGCAATATTATGAATATATAAACACTATGATAGTCTGATATATTGCCATTGATTTATAGCCCAAGATTCCCCCTGAAATCACATCGCTCTGCTGTTTCTGTGCACCAGGGCTCAGGAATCCAACATTCCTAGGTATCCTATGCAGCCATTTCCCGGAGAAATCCAGCCACCTCCCAGGGACACTGAGGAGTAGGGAAGGAATGTGTAGATATTTTCTCCTTTTGGAATTGTAGAAACTCCACTTTTCTCCCTCTGCCTTCCTCTCCCTTCTCTGGAACAATAAACACAATCTCAGTGAGTTAGGCTTTCCCCAGGGTAGAAAAACAGTTGTCTCAGGGAAGTCTGCTTTTGCCCTACAACATGGAACTCTATTGAAGATGAAAACATAGATAGGGTGGGCAGCTGGGAGGTCCAGAGGAACAGAACGTTGTTTCCTATTACAATAAAGTATCCTGACACATCTCCTTGGTACTGCTTCTCTTTTATATGTACACTCCATGCTCTTTTCAAGAAGAAAACAGGGCTTCCCTGGTGGCACAGTGGTTGGGAGTCTACCTGCCAGTGCAGGGGACACGGGTTCAAGCCCTGGTCTGGGAGGATCCCACATGCCGCGAAGCAACTGACCCGTGAGCCTCAACTACTGAGCCTGCGTGTCTGGAGCCTGTGCTCCGCAACAAGAGAGGCCTCGATAGTGAGAGATGAAGAGTGGCCCCTGCTTGCCGCAACTAGAGAAAGTCCTCGCACAGAAACGAAGACCCAACACAGCCAAATATAAATAAATAAATTTAAAATAGATAGTTAAAAAAAAAAAGAAGAAGACAACACTTGTTATTTCTGACTGACAGCTTTCCTTTAATTTTCCCTCCTGTTGCTTAGATCCTGAGGTATCATTAATATCCAAATTGGCTAAAAATAAATTTCTAGATCTGCCTCCACCCCCAAGTGGTTCCTGCTAACATTTATTTGATCCGTGCTGGTTTCCTGATGAAATCCCTGGCTCTTCTCCACAGCACTATATAAAAGTTTCTCTAATCTCATATGAGAACTAGAATTATTTGTATATCTTCTTTGCTTGGGGTATACAAATTTAGTATTTGCCTCTTTGGCACTTTATGCTCCCCAAACTGCTTTTAAAACATACAATGAGTCCTAAATTAAGGAGAATGCATCCTGGGTCTTTCACCCTCATGCCACTTAGGATGGGGCCCTGAAGGTGTTCCATAACCTGCTTCCAGTTTCTAAGATAGTTGGTATTTTGCTACATTTCTTTACCTGTATAATATGCAATTCAGTATCCTCCTCCCCTACACTCACAGTGGACTTTCTATCCTCAACACTCACAGTGGACCTTCTAGAAGTCCTCAGCTATAGTACCTAATAGCATCCCATATGGGCTGCATTTTTTTTTCCTGCCTTCTGTTATAAACTCTAAGACCAGGAGTATGATGCAGGTCATGGTTTCCTTGGGTCTTCCTACCAGCTCTTCTATCTTGATTATGGATCTTCCTTCCCTTTAAGAAAGCAGCATAATTTTGTTTAAAATTCTGTCACAGGGAATTACCTAGCAGTCCAGTGGTTAAGACTCGGGCTTTCACTGTCGTGGACACTGATTTGATCCCTGGTTAGGGAACTAAGATCCCACAAGCTGTGCAGTGTGGCCAAAAAAAAAAATTAAAAAAATAAAATAAAATTCTGTCACAAGTGATGTAGCTACGTATACCACCCTTCTAGGTCCTCTGCTCTGAGCATGTATCCTGGCAAATCTGCAGAAACTGTCTTTGTACATTTCCATCCAAAGGCATGGCCCCAGCAGCATGGTGGAAACATCTCTTATAAGGCATTCTCACCCAGCAGATCTAGTGCCAAAAACATGGCTGTCTCCAGCATGCCCGTCTCCTTCTGTGAGGATATTCTAGACACACTTCATTCAGTGTCTTACTTTTGTCTGTAAGCAGCTTGTTCTATGGCTCATTTCTGTGGCTTGCCTTGACTCAGGCACAGCCTCCTAAGGTACGCGATAGTAATAACCTCTGTGGTACAGCCCTGGTACAATGCCTTCATGATGGAAAGGTTAGTGAGTCCAACACCCTTGCCTGCCAAACAAGTACCTACACAGAGGCCAAGATAACCTTCACCTAGGGTTCAAATTGTGTCTATCCACCCATGTACATCCACAGAAAATGCTGTCTTCTACCACGTCACCAAGACCCTCAACTGACCTCAATCCTTCTCTCTCTCGGGTCTTGGAGTCTGAGTCTGTAGTCACTTATAAACAAATCCCTCTCTTTTTGAATTGATACATTTTCTTTGCTTTTTAACCTTTCCCCCATATGTTTCCCATAAAGCCTAATTCTTCTTTTCATCCTCCAAATTAGTTATCAATCACCCAATCCTGTCTAATTTTATTATAGATGGACTGGGTGCTGACAGCCCACAGGCACAGCAGGTAGAATATTTGTGAGCCAATCACACCTTTTCCATGCTAGAGTGGTTTCTCTCCATGTCTCCAGTGTTGATTATGCTAAAATATCCTCAATATCTTCCCTCACCTGAAACTGCATTTGCAAATGCCTCCTTTCATTAGTTAGGTTTCAATCTGTACCATGACCAAGGGAGAGGGGTGTGGTATTTTCCAGGTTCTAGTGGTAGAATAAAAACATTCTGAAAAAATGCCACTCCGACATATGTTCATAGTACCTGAAACATAAAAATGCTTAATATTTATTTTTTAAATACACTTATTTTTGATGAATAATAAGCATCTAGCAAACTGTGCATATTGTATTTGTATAGCTCAATGAATTTTTATTGAGCACATTCATGTAACCACCAACCAGATCCAAAGGTAAAGATTACAGCCAGAACAACCACTCTTGCACACTCCCAGACACTGTTCCTCAAAAGTAATCACTATTCTTACATTTAACAACAGAGATTAGTTTTGCCTTGATTTTGAACTTCATATAAATGGAATCATAAATTATGTTCTCTTCTGTGCTTGATTTCTTTTACTCAACACAGTGTCGATGGGGTTCATCCATGTAATTTATTCATTTCCATCATATACTGTATTGCATTGTGTAAAAGTAGTACAAATTATTTATTCATTCTACTGTTGATGGGCTTTTAGACTTTTTCCAGTTTGGGGCTATTTTTTAATGAACATTCTTGTATTTATATTTTAGTATATATATATATATATATATATATATATCTGTCAAAATTCAAATTGCTGGGTAACAGAGTTTATGTTTCGCTTTAGTAGATACTGAAATATTCCAAAGTTGTTGTATCAATTTATACTCGCATAAGCAGTGTTTGAGAACTCCAGTGTCTTTATATTTTTACAAACACTTGATAGTGTCAGTTCTTCTAGTGGGTATGTGGTATTATTTCATTGTAATTTCGCTTTACATTTTCCTGATGATTATTGTGGTTGAGGACATTTCATATGTTTATTGGTAACTTTGCAAAGTGCTTGTTAAGCCTCTTGTTCATTTTTTTTTTTAATTGGTCCCTTTGCCTTTTGCATGTATTCAAATATTTTCTCCTACTCAGTGACTTATTTTAATATTCTCTGCTGGTATTTCTTGATAAACATATGTTCTTAATTTTAATGCATTCCAATTTATCAATTTTTCCTTTATTGTTTAGTGCTTTTGCTTGTATGTGTGTATGTGTCCTGTTTAAGATAACTTTGGATAGCCCGAGGTCACTAAGATATTCCTTTTTGTTATTTTCAAGAAACTCTATAGTATCCATTTATATTTTGATCAAAAGTTCATTAGGGATTAATTTATATATGATATGACATACAAATAATGATCATTCATTCCCATACATATATCCAATTGACCCAGCACTATTTGTTGACAAGAGCATCCTACCCACACTGCACTGCAAGGCTACTTTTGTAATATAATCAATGCCTAAATAGATGTGAGTTTGCTTCTGAATTCACTACTTGCGGGGTTTTTTTTTTTTTTTTGCGGTACGCGGGCCTCTCACTGCTGCAGCCTCTCCCGCTGCAGAGCACAGGCTCCGTACGCGCAGGCTCAGCGGCCATGGCCCACGGGCCCAGCCGCTCCGCGGCACGTGGGATCCTCCCGGACCGGGGCGCGAACCCGCGTCCCCTGCATCGGCAGGCGGACTCACAACCACTGCGCCACCAGGGAAGCCCTGAATTCACTATTTTATTCCACTTGCCTAAATGTCTGTTATAGATATATGATAAAACTTGATAGCTCGTTATACAAGTCATCTGACTTTGATTTTTAGGATCTGTTATTTTATCAAAATTTTAGGTTCAGCATGTCAATTTTCACCAAAAAACTTACTGTTGTTGCTTGAGTAATTGATCCATTTAGGAAAAATTGACATCTTTACAGTGTTAAGTTTTCCAACTCATGTGCATTATATACTCTGCCATTTATTTACTCTCTTTTTATTAGGTCTTTAGTTTTCTCAAAAATGATTTGCAGTTGTATATATAATTTATATCATTTGTTAGTTATTATTGAGTGATGTTTCTTGATGTTGCTGTACATTGTATCATTTATTAAACTTCAGTTTTTTCTAGAATATATAACTACAATTGATATGTTAATATTTTCATGTTGCATTCGTATGCAGTAATTCAGTGAACACACTCATTTATTCCAATAGTTTCTGAATATTCTTTTGGGCTCATTGTGTGTAAAATCATGTTACTTTGCAAATCTGCACATAATAAGATTTATTACTTTGTATTGTTTTTGCTGATCCCATATTTTCCTTTTTTCCATTGACTTATTGTACTGGCTAGACTTTCAAGTCAAGTATTGAATAGAAGACAAAGAAATGCTGTATTATAGTAGAGGGAAGGTTTCAATATTTTATCAAGTATGATATTGGCTCTAGACATTTAATAGATACCCTTTGTCAGATTAAGGAGGCTCTATTTCACTCTTAATATATTAAGTTTTCTTTTTTTCTTGAACAGGTATTCAGTTTTAACAAATGCTTTTTCTGAATTTAGAAGGATGGTCATATGATTTTTCTCTGTTGTTCAGTTAATGCCTTGATATTAAATGATTGATTTTATACTGATAAATCAACCTTAAATTTGTGAAATATATTGTTATATGTTCTCATTTTTAAATATCTGTGGATTTTTGCTGAAATTTTGTTCAGGAATGTTTTATCTGTGTTCATGAAAGAGTTTGGGTTATAGTTTTCCTATCTTGTAATATTCTTGTCTGGCTTTGAGAATAAATGTTATACTGATTTCACTAAATGAATTGTGAAATATCCCCTCTTTTTCTGTCTCTGGGAGAGTTTGTGTGAGCTTTGTGTTATCTTGGCCTAGGGTTTTCTTTTGGGGAAGATTTCTAATTCTGGATTTTATTTCCTTAGCAGTCATAAGACTACTTAACTTTTCTATTCCTTTATCTATCTATCTATCATCTATTTACTTATTTTGGGGTCAATTTTGTTAGCATTTTTCTTCATTTATCAATTTATGCAATTTTTGATTTTCTTTCTTAAACTTTCTTTAAGCTTATTTTGCTCTTCTTTTAAACGTTTTGGGATGGTTAATAAAATTATTGATTCTCAGGCTTTTATTTCTAATATATTTATTTAGGGCAATGCATTTCCCATTAAACATTGCTTTAGCTCAATCCCACAGATTTTGATATGTTGTATATTAATTATTCCATTAAAACACTTTATTATTACCATTGTGATGCCTGGTTTGATCTTGGTTGTTTAGAAGTCTATTGCTTACTTTCTGGAGAATTGGAGATTTTCCCTTTGTATATTTTTGCTCTTTATTTTTAGCTTAGTTTCACAACTGTCATAGAGCATATTCTGTTTTAATCTGCTTTAAGACCCAACTTATGGTCTTTTTTAATGGACCAAAGACCCTTGAAAAGAGTATATATTCAGCAGTTGGTACAGTGATAATTTCTACTGTGTATATTCTGCTGTTAGATTCATGTACTGAATTCTTAACTTGTTTTATATATATATATATATATATATATATATATAGATATATATATATTTTTTTTAGTGGTCATATTTCTATTTGGTGTCTTTTATAGATTCCTGTTCTCTGGTGAAATTCTCTTTACCTATTTTATTGAAACTATTAATCAAAGTTATTTTAAAGTCCAGTTCTGATAATTCCAATACTGTATCCGAATCACCAATTCTAGTGTCTTTTTTCTCTTGATTTTGGTCTTTTCTTCCTGTCTTCTGGCATGCCTGGCAATTTTACTGAATGTCAGACACTATATACTGTACAAATAATGCAAGGTACAGATTGATGCTCTCTTTCTTTCATGATTCAAACTCAAAGTCTAGAGTATGTTTCAGGCATGCTCTTCCTTTGTGGGATCTGGACTTCATTTTGAGTGTCCTTGCTCTGTGAGATCATAGAAAGCCACTCGTGTCCTCCCAGATTCCTAGATCACTGCTCAGTTCTTAGTTTCTCATTATGTGTTGTTAACAATTATCAAATGCCTCAAGGGGAAAATAGCTGCAGAATGTTGGGCTTGCCTTATCGTATTTTCTGTTGCCCAGTGTCTTGGTCTCTCATCTGGTGTGTTTGGAAAATTCTAAACTCCAATGTTTGCCCCCATAACCCTTTCATGGTGGAAGCTTGGCTCAGCTTCCCAGGCTTTCAGCCACTAAACTCTGCTCCACTTTTTAGCCTCTTGATCTTATGCTACTTACCAATCAGCAAATGCCATGAGGTAAAACACATCACCAAATACTGGACTCATTGCAATGCTGTTCCTTTTTCTTAGGGAACCTGTACACTTAAGTCCTGGCTGCCCTAGTAGCTTTTTGATGTCTTCAAACATTTTTTTTTTTCTTTTAAATTTAATTTTGTACAGGTTCTCAACTTGTTCTCATAGGGATATTACCACAAAGAAAAGATGCTCAATACATTTAAATTTATTTCTGTCATTTCCCTTTTGTAAAATAAGGTAATAATACCTGCTTACCCTACCTCAAACAATGTGATATATTTTGCATATCATGAAACATGAAAATTCAAAGTCACTATCTCCTTGAATTCATATTCTTTTTCTTATTTTAAAACTTTTTCTTCTCATGTTCAACCTCTTATTGGAGTATATTTTTCTTAATTTAGTGTAGAATTTTAAAATAGCATTTCCTACATTTAGTTCTTAAGTGCTATATTTTGATTTTTAGCCTGAAAAAAAAAGATATGGGAAATTTCTATTATTCCTCATGTCTGCATTATATTCCATTGAATAAATATGGTGAAGTCATGGGAAATGAGGATTTCTTTCTTCCATTTTCTTCCTCTCTTTCTTTCTTACTTTTGTTTTTGAATATGGAAAGCTTTTACTCCGTCTCTCTTGTCATTTGCTTTCTGTGTGATATAATGGATTTTTCCAGTGAAGCCCACTACATTCACACCATTTTCTAAGATCTGAGAATATGCTCTCTGCACGCTAAAAATGACAATTTCCTCACTATTTTCCAGACCTAGCACGTTTTAATGAAAGTGCTTGCACAGAAGCTAGCATGTTACCTTGCTTCATGCCTTTCATGACACTGATGCTTTTCTGCTCTATTTCCTAGGTCATCCCGTGTGATTAACAGGTTTCTCTTCTTTCTGTTCTTATTTATGTGCTACCTTTTCTGTAAATTATTGTGAACATTCACTTAATCATTTTTGATAATCAGTGATCTACAGTTATAAGCATTTGAAGTATAAACGACCTATCAGAGACATCATTATCAACAACAACCAACCGCTGAGTACCCTCTGAGTGTGTGACACATTGTGTGGTAGGAGCTCCAGGAAACATCCCAACTCCCAGCCAGATTTAGGTCATAGCACTCGATTTTGTGATTTGAAATTTCTTGAGAATGAGACTGTGTGATTCAACGGGTAATCAAGAGAAAGTCTAGCATTTGAGAATTGTGTCCACTTAACCATGTTTATGTTATTTTTATCTTTCTGTGCTTTCTTTCCATGCCATGCCCCCTTCTCCATAATACATCTTCCTGGTCGATTCTATTATATTTATATACACCTCTGTTATGCCATCATTATTAAGATTGTAGTAAATTGCTATAGGGTTCAACTCCCATCTTAAAATGTGAGGGCCCTTGAGAATCAATGTAGTGTCTTGCTCATTTTTATTTATCCTATAAAGACTTAACATACATTTGTAAAATTGCATAAAATTGATTAAAATAGGAACTAAATGAGATGCTTATTAATCTAATCATGGGGCAGTTCAGTAGAGTGCTTTAGAAAATAATCATAATACTACATGGGATTATTTGTCCCTCCTATTTTTTCATATCCAGGACTCATCTTAGAGAGATACATCAGGAATTTAACATGTCTGTTAAATTCTGAGTACTTGAGACTGTTTTCAACTTGGTAGGGTGTTGAAAATCTATATTTTGTGCTATTATTAACCAAGTTGTTATACCTTTTTGTATAAATGCTCACAGATGAAGTAAAAGGTAACATGTAAACTCGATATATGCACCTTAAATGTTCCTGGGTAGTTTTTTTCCGAATTATTTTTTTCATGAATCTTCTTGACCTGTTTTCAGAGCTCTTTTGTTTTTGATCTAGACTTTAGTGAGGAAAGATATTTGGTTTTTTTTCTCTTTTATCTGTTTAGATTTTTTAATTTAAGAACAGGATTTTTTTCAGTTGTGTGATATCAGTCATATCACATTTCTTTCCTTAATGTGACCCTCAACCAATCCAGACCTGAAGGATGTTTGGTCACTTCTTAAGAGACATTTATCAGTGCTAATGGCAGCAGGTCATCCATTCATCTATCCCCATTGTTTTGTTTTGTTTTTTTTCCTTGAAAGCAGATGTCCCTCACATTAGGATGTCTTATAAGTCTATCAATTTTCTGGGCCTGAGTTATAATCCTTATGGCTACTTTTTCTTTTATTTAATCCCTGACCCAAGATGAAATTTATAAATGCAAATATAGACAATAATTGTTGCAGTAAGTACTAAAGTTTGGTTGTAATTTATAAGGTAAGAGACATTTTTAAAAATTAAATGTATATATAATAAATAAAAAAGTCATGGTGTCCACAAATGATATTAATGAATAGTAAAATCTCAAAGCATATAATTGGGGAGTATATACTTTTTTGTTTTGTGTATTATACTTTGGTTATTTTTCATGTCAGTGGAAACAATGAAATTATTGAAATTGAGGCAATGAATCACAAATGGAAGAAGTACAGTTATAAATTAAAAAAAAAATCATTGCTTTATGTCTTAGTCCTGACACTTATCAAGTATATGGCCTTGGAAAAATCACTTGTTTGAGCTTCTCAGTCCTAAGCTTTTAAATAGAGCTAAAGATAATCTTAAGAATTTGTTCTGTTGATTTGTTAAACTAAAATTAAGAATCAGTACTCACATCTTCATAAATGATGAAATACCTCTAATATAGTCTCACTTGCCCTTATTTTGTTCCTCCTCACTTGTTTGTATTGGTATGCAGATTTACCATTCCTATTATCGTGAGCCAATGATGGGAATATTAACAATAATAGCTCTTTTTGTTTTTGTTGTCCGAGGTTTATTGAAAATATTACAGTACTGCAGAAAGATTCAACTGCTCCAAGTGGTGTTTTGAAATTCATCCCAACTGTAGGCTGAGTGACCTGCAGATTGGACAGACTGCCAGAGCCCAAGAGCTTCAGTGTTTCCTTAGTGTCAGAATTTACTTCAGTGATCTGCTGCAGGGTTGAGATCTCAAGCACATAATTCTCTCTCCTCCTCCTGCAGCTTGATGGAGATACCTCTCACTGGGTCTCTCTGAATCCGCTTCATCAGATGTGTGACATAGACTGTGATCTTGTTGTGGAGCTTCTTTCTGGGAATAATGGTGACCTCCTCGCACATGCGCTTTTTGGTGTGGAAGTCGGTACCCAAGCATGTATAGTAATTCTCAATATGGGCCACCTTCTTGACGGCCGAATGTGGCCCATATTGGCGGGTCCTTGGTAAAACAGCTCACCCTATCTCCTTTCTAAGCAGTAAACCAATTGACGAATACACATAGTTGTCTGAGGGGGATTAAAATATCAGGTTGTCGGTTGGAAAGCAGGTTGGATAATGCAACTAAATGGGCCTCCAGGCATTGTACTTTTCCCCCTGACTTTAGACCACTTCCCTACCTTCAAGTAGATAAAGTTCTCAGAAAAGACACCTAGCCAGCTGCATGAAATAATCTCAGTCCCTCCTATAACTTTGAACTCAGATAACCTTCAGATTTGGGCTTTGAAACTTGCTTCTAGAAGAAAATCTTCAGACCTGATCAGCAGTATTAATGCATAAATACGGGAAGAGAATGCTTTAGTTCTGCACACAACATATCATGGACAAGAGATAGGAATTGTCACTTGAGTAACAACCCTTCCCAATAGAAGGATGTGATCAATGGTGTCAGATTCTTCCTATCTCTTCAATCCGATAAATCAATTTCTGCATCCTTCAGGGAGGTGTGTATAACATAAGGGGTGTAGGAAGAGATAATTTCAAGGCATTTCTTCAAAACTGTTTCTTTCTAGGGAGTAGAATGGATATCACCTTTCTGGAAACCAGAGGAGAGAAGAATGTTGTTCCCTCTAATGGAAGTTATTATTCCTTCCAATTTACAGATAAGATCACAGGGCGTCAAAGTAGTGAAGTCACTTGCACCAGGTCTCACAGGGAATGAATAATAGAGCAAGGACTCAAATCCAAATTTTCAGATTCCCATAGTCTATTTTCTTTAAATATAGCCAAGGAGACAGATACAATTAAACTGATGTTAAAAAAAAAAAAGCGTTTTGGGACACTGTAGCTGCATATGACCAATAACCAAGAGCAGATATTTATCTGATTTTGAGGATCATTATGCGAATCAAATTAGCTAATGCATATTAAACTCATTTATAAACTTAAAGTTATAGACATATTACTGATTATTATCATGGTTAATGTCTCTCTACATCAACTTCCTTTTCTATAGTATAAGGTTAATGATTCTTGCCTTGGATACAGCTTGGATTGCTGTGAGGATTAAACACAATAATGTACCTGAAAGTTCTGTGTAAGCTGGAAAGCACTATACAAATGAAGGTTACCATTATTGATTTGTACATTAATTGTTAGTTCTCAAACATGAGTTAGTTAATGCTTTAGTGATGAACATTTGAACTACAAAATCTGTTAGGAAATGCTGTTGTAAAGTAAATAGAGGTTGAGGCCATAATTTCAGATGAGCAAAATGTGGCCAAGAGACTGATTAGACTAATTGAACATTGTGTCTTATTGATTTTGTAGTTTCTTTCTACTTTTCAGCTCAGAAAGCAGAGAAGCTAAAAGGTGTAGACACTGAAAAACATCATGTAATTCTAATTCATCAACTTGACAGCTCTCTTTCTACAAAAAAATGTGGTCCCTGGACCAGTAGCTTGGGAATCACCTCAGAGCTTGTTAAAAATGGAGAATCTTAGATCCACCTTGGACTTATTAAATCAGAACCTTCAGAAACACTGCCCTATTGGAAGTAAAAAAAAAATCAGTGACTCATTATACCACTAAAAGTACATGTAATGATTGGATTTCTGTAACACAACCAGGAAACTTTTTCTTCCATCATATTTATGATATACCCAATCAATATCCTTAGTACTATAATTGCCATGTTCTATAATAATAATTATTTAGAAAAAATACTGTACACGCAGATTTTTATTTTATGTTTGCACTTTCTCTTAACATACTTAGTTTCCAATTCATCTTCAAGTCCTCTCTAGATTCATACATACATTCCTTTACTCAATAATCATTTTGAATGTTGATAATGTACCAAATACTCTGCTATATTCTGAGTATATAATGGAAATTGACATAGTATGTGTTATCTCATTGTACCTATAGTTTAATGGTGGAAGATAGGAACAAATATAAAAACACAAAGGTATAAACTGAGAAAAGAGCTGTAAAGGCAACAGGTTGGTGGGGCAGATGTTACCTAGATGCAGTTATCTGGGCAGGCCACCTAAGTCAGTGGCATCGTATCAGCTTTGGAAGATGAGAAGAGTCAGCCATTCAATAACTAAGCAAGACTTCTAAGGCTTTAAGGATGAAAAAACCTTGGTATGTTCCAGAAGCTAGAAGGAGGCTAGTATCTCTGGAATGGATTGGGTGAGATGGATAGTAGTCAGAGATGAGTTTGGAAAGATCAGCAGGACCTAGAATAGGGAGTCTTACAGGCAATGGTTAAGTGTAACTAGAAATGCAATAGGAAATTGTTGATGTGATTTAAGCAGGTGAGAAAGGAGTGAAGGTGAAAAATTACATTTGAAATAGGGCCAATTTATATTTGAGTTAGAATTATTCTGGTCCCTGAGTAGAGCACAAATTGGACAGGGACATGTTAGAAGCCTGCAGGAGTAAAATAGATGGCTTGGAGGAAAGTGATAGATAGATTTTAGCAATATCTGTTTGTATTGGTAGTTGTGCCCTCAAATCCATTGTTCATCCTTCCCTTTTCCATTTTGCATTTTTATTTTTTAATTTTTTTAACATCTTTATTGGAGTATAATTGCTTTACAATGGTGTGTTAGTTTCTGCTTTATAATAAAGTGAATCAGCTATACATATACATATATCCCCATATCTCCTCCCTCTTGCGTTTAGACTGAGTTTTCCTACTGTATGTGGCTTCCACTGACATAAGACACTAGTTGGAGTTTGGAGGAGGCTCATTTCTGCAGGTGTAGCATTTTGCCCATGGCTTCAGCTCACTCCAGGTTGGCATGCTTTTGTTCCATCTTCTGCCAGATGCTCCTCGCCTTCAGCCCCCAGTAACATCATATCCTCTCTTGGCTCTTTTGCTAATCTTTGGGTTGCATCCAATTTCTGTTTAGCTTTTCTATCACCTACGAAACCAGTTCCTTGCATCAGATTTCCTTTGCTGTTAAGTGCATAAATTATTTCTCCTTTACCATTTAGACCTTAAAAGATGCACAGAGCAACAGAAGGTAAAGAATCAAGAATATTGTCCATATTTTGACTTTGATTGATTGGGCCTATAGATTGGAACAGGTACAGCTTTGAAAGAGATGGGTCAGTAATTCATTTTGGACACACTGTTCTTGATACATTCAAATGCAAACATAGAAGAGGTCTAGAGTTCATACCAGATTCTGAGTTATAAAGCTCTAGATCATTAGATGATACTGCTGGTAGTCATAGGAATGGATAGCTTATCCAGGGGAAAGTGTAGAGAGATGAGAGAAGGGGGATTTGGGCACACCCCTAAAGAATTTGAAGTTGGCTAGTGGATAAAGAACCTGCAAAAAGATATTAACAAAGAGCTGATAATTTCCTGGATTCAGGTTAGTAAAACAACTAGAATATATAGACTATCTCTAACATATATCTCTCCAATTTTACAAATTATACTGCCAAAGGAAACACACACAACTGGCAACACAAAACCAGTAAAACTAGCTGTGGGTACTGAACGATAAGAGAAAGACAACAAAACAAGAATCTGTGCAAGTGATGAATTCCATCTTAATTGTAAAATAATTTGGCACTCCTGGTTCTGATGCACATTTTGATTTTGATTTATGTGCTCTAGGATAATGGCAGGACTGCAGCCTACTGCTGGGCAGCCTCTGTTAAAAAGCTCAACACAGTTTAGAGGGTCAGTGCTGCTGAAATCTAGTCCATTTTCCTCTAGCCAAACCGTGCACCCTGGTTCAGAGTTATCTCTGTGGAGGAAAGGAGCCTTTCTTTGAACCCCTACCTACATGGCAGAAAGTTTTTCCAATACACACAAAGGTATTTGTGAATTAGCAGTGGCTTTGGGACAGGCAGGACCAAGTGTGTTGTGCCACCAATCTCAATTTTAGTCTAGACCACATATGATATCAAGTCTTAGGCAAAGTCTGGACCATACTGCTGAGAAGAAATTTTGAGAGTAATTTTTCTCAAGGTATGATTCATAGACTATAAGCATCAGAATCACCCAAGAAGGCAATTTCCAGGACCCCACACTGAAAGTCAAGAACTCATATCTGTTGGAGTAAGAATGAGGACCTCAGTCTTTTATAGGTATATCAGGACATTGTTATGCACGTTACAAACTATTGCTATAGGGACACTGGGATGTCCCTGTGATACAGACCTGATTTGGGAAACATCTGTTTGACTCTGATTTTAAAGACCTGGTGATCATTTTGAAGACTGGAGAAAGACACATATCACATTGATTTTGGACCTTTTGTGAGGTTAGAGGTGTATACAAACCTATAAAATATCCTAAATTACTCCTTTTTGCTCCTGTTATCCTGTAAGCTCTCTCACAGAGAGCTGCTGTGAAAATGTTCTGATTAAACCCATACACACAGGTGAATTAAATGTATGATATTTAAGCACATTTTAAAGTACAATATTCAAAAGAATAAGTTATTCGTTCCCCAGATGATCCCACTCCTAATGCTTTCTTCCTGGACACTTCCACCCCTCACCCTCCTGCCCTTGATCATGAAGGTCATCACCTTAGAGCAGCTTTAGCTGATCAACCACATCTCCACTCTGCTTCTTCACCCTAGCCACGGCATCTAGCTCATGTCCTCCAGGGCCCCAAGTCCAGTCTGCCTTTGCCTGTCACTTGTTTGTTTACTTTTACTTTTTGTTTATCCTGCTGGAAGGTACTCAACACTAGAATATAAACCTCATATCCCTTGTCAACCAATGAAGATCCAGTGCCTGACTTACCGTAGGCAATCAGTGTGTATTTGTTGTGTGAATAGACGTGCAAAAATTGACCTTTATGGGAAGAATTTAGGATTGGGAGATTTACCTGTCCCCTTTCACCTTTGCTTAATTAGAAAGATGTTGTTAGTTAAGCTTGTTTCAATATTAGGGGAAGTTTTGGGGTAACCTTCAGAAGTCACTTAGAGTAGTAGTCTTAGGAATCTCTGTCAAGTGTTTCCAGTTAAAGAATTCAGAATCTAGAGCGGTAGAAATTGCTGGGATGAGTGCCTTTTCCAGTACTTTAATTACTAATTTGAAATGAGGACCCACGAAAACAACCCTGATATTTGCTCTGTTTCTCTGAACTCATCAGTGAGCGTATGCCTCCTGCCTTCCTAAAAAAGATAGATGTACGTCTGGAGGGAGGTGAAACAGCCATTAATCCTGGAAGGTATTTGTCCTCCTTTCTTTTGACATTTTATTGCCCTTTAACTCATTTGTGAAAGATATCAAATCAGAATCAGACTAGGGAATAAAAGTGCTTTTCATTAAAATGGCCGATCTGCATAGATCTCTTTGTTCTTCCCTGTGGAAGGTCTTTTTGATCAGTACATGAGAAGAGAATTTATGAAGAAAGAAAGTTAGGACAATTTTATGTCAATAGATAAAGTATCAGAGCAAAAATACGAAGATTGTATATAGGAATATAAAATTATTTTCAAGCCAAAATTATAAAATTATTCCTGGCTGAAAATATAGCAAGGCAAAAAAGGAATATGTCAATTAGTGGTGTGGTTGATTATTTTGGAACGTAGGAAAAACAAAGGACTAGAATCTCATGGCCCATCCGAATGCTGTGTGGGGAAAAATACATCATTTACAAGGGCTTAAATCTCAGCTAGGGTACTTTGGCCATTATTTGTTTTAAACTTCCACTCTGCAGGGTAAGGGAGATAATGTATGCTCTTTTCCCCCACCAGCTATTGCATCTCCACTTTTAGCAATGCTCCTTTCTGATATGGAACTTGATAGTCATACATGTAAAAGACCTGTGTTGATGAAATATGGAACAGGGTTTGAGATATCAGGCGATTTAAAAAATAAGACATTTGTGATTATAATCTGCTATCTATTAAGTATTTTTGTTTGTATTATTAGGATGTATTTCTATGGATTTTGAATTGTCTTTTAGTAGCATTCTTTGCTTAATTCTAACTAGGTAGGAAATTTACAAATATAGAAAAATATAAGACAGGAAACAAAATCATAACTTGTAATAACTTGAACCAGGGATAAACACTGTTGATATTTTAGCAAATTTCCTTATACTACTGTAAAGATATGTGTAGTATATATGCACATATGTATGTAAGAATGTATATGTTCAATTATATATTAAGCCCAAATGACTAAGCTTTTTCTAACACGAGTGAAAAATGAAGTCATTTTCTATACTCAAATAACAATCAGCACCTAGTATGTGCAAAGCACTGTCTCAATCACTGGGGACTTAACAATAAAAAAACCCAGAAAATCTCTTCCCTCAGGTAGTTCATCTGGAAAGAAAGTCAGTAACTTTCAATGCCAGGAATTACAGTGGTTTAAGCCCTAATTTTTCTCTTTCTTCAGAGACCTCACAACTTTTTCATCAAGTCTGTCCTGTGCTCAGGAATGCAATCATTATATAGTCAGCCTTCTCTATCTACAGGTTTCACATTCATGGAGTCAACCAACCAGGAATCTAAAATATTTGGAAAAAATTTCCAGAAAGTTTCCAAAAGCAAAATTTGAATTTGCTGCTTGCTGACAACTATTTACATAGCATTCACATTGTATTAGGTATTTTAAGTAATCAAAGATGGTTTAAAGTATACAGGAGGATGTGCATAGGTTATATGCAAATACTATGCCATTTTACATAAAGGGCTTGAGCACCTGAAGATTTTGGTATCTGTGGAGGGTCCTGAAGCCCACCCCCTGTGGATACCGAGGATGACTCCTGTACTTCTTCCACTCCAGTCTCTTCTTCACACCCTCTTGAGTGCACATGTTGAACTTCGGGGATGAACACTATGCTGGGCCCATCCGTCCTCGTGACCCATCAGGGTTTCCCAGAACCAGACTCTGCATGTAGCTGTCTGGGACAGTCTGGGCTTGGACACTCTGAGAAGGCTAGTGATTTGGTGTCAGGTGATCATTTCTAAGTATCTTTCATTATGTAGAGAAGAGGCTGAGCACTGCTGGGGAAGGTGATTGTACATGTTGTTCCAGGTGTTTCAGTTTTGGCCCTAGAATTGCACACCCTCTTCTGTACGATAAATCTCTGAAGTTACCCAGAGCATCATCTTTAAAAGGAAGCTTAACGTTCCATTGTTACACAAGTTTCTTGTGGGTTTTAAACTCAATACTAGTGACTTGTCGAAATATTCCTTTTTACCTGAAAAGAGTTCTGATTAGTTTACTTTCTCTCTCATTACATTTTATGTGATATTTTAGGTGCCCTGTGAGATTGGAAACCTGAACAACTGCCTAAAATGCCATCTCTTCATCTGGCTCTTCTGCTACCGTCACTAAATATGCTCTTGAGAGAGGGTAGCATATTTTACTTTGCCTTCCAGCCCAAGACCTGGGCAGACCCTTTCCTTAATTCCCTATGGCACCAAAGTGACTTGATACATAAAAGAACTCTATGTAGGTTCAGGAATACATGCCAGAAGAATAAAATATCAAGTTAGATTTGGCTTCTTTTGGGGTCTACAGACTTAAGACCAAGGAAACCCTGGTCAGATGACTCTCTGCATAGCTTCTGTTTGCTACTCCATGCCAGAGTGCAGGTCTCCTTCTTTTAGTAAAATTGTCCTCATGCATGTCTTCCAAAGCCCAGAAAATCTCTCAGAAAGCAGAGGAAATTCCTTTCTCACTGCCTCAGATTTATCTTCAAATTCTTATTTCTTTTTTATTTTATTTTTTTAACTCTTTATTTTATATGGAAGTATAGTTGATTAACAATGTTGTGATAGTTTCAGGTGTACAGCAAAGTGACTCAGTTATACATATACATATATCTATTCTTTTTCAAATTCTTTTCCCATTTAGGTTGTTACATTATATTGAGCAGAGTTCTCTATGTTATACAGTAGGTCCTTGTTGGTTATCCATTTTAAATACAGCAGGGTGTACATGTCAATCCCACACTCCCTAACTATCCCATCTCTCACCCTTCCCCCCTGGTAACCATAAGTCACAATTTTAATTTCTTACACCAGGATTT
The DNA here is from genome assembly GCF_000442215.2 of Lipotes vexillifer. Lineage (NCBI taxonomy): Eukaryota > Metazoa > Chordata > Mammalia > Artiodactyla > Lipotidae > Lipotes > Lipotes vexillifer. Next base: position 1,906,277 of record NW_006797971.1, on the reverse strand, counting down.
GCCATATCCTAAGATGACCTATAGTGTAAGTAAAAACCCTCTTTAAGAGTAACTCCTCTTGTACACATAATTGGATCTCAGTTTTCGACCAGACTGGACAATCAAAACACTCTAATACCAGTATATATTGAGATATTTAGTCTTAGATAAAAGCTAACTATTCATAGAGCCTGGTACCTAGTGTGATTTTTTTTTTTTTTTTTAGTTAGTTTTATCTTCTACATGCCATAGTTATTCCTGCATCTTTTTATGTATGTCCTTCCTCTGGTTTTCAGAATTTCAATTCCAGATTTTTTGTGAGCAGCTGTTTAAACAAAGATGTGCCCACATACATACACAACACATACACATACACGCATGCACACACACACACACACACACAGAGGCGTTGAGTATTCTAAATCTTTAAACAGCAAAGAACACTTTTACCAAGGAGGCAATAAAAAAGCATTTAGAGACAAAACTGCTAAAAAAATGTACATAATTTACAGTATGTCCTCAGCGTAAATATTACCATTCAGTCAGGTGAATATTATCTTCACAGTTTCTCCAAGGTAATGACTGGGGACTTGTTTTACATTTATGAACCTAAAGAACTCACTCAAGCGGATTTCCTAGAGAAAAATAATATCACATTTTCAAAAAATATTAAGGTTTTTATTACATATATATTACATTTTATTATGTATACATATATACTTTTGACAACATTAATGTTATACCGTATATTGAATTTTGAATCATGAACTTTTCACTTAATCTTATGTGTGTTTTCCCATGTCATTAACGATTTTTGAAAAGCTCATTTTTGTGGCTGCATTCATAATGTGGATGTATAATCACTTATTTATCACATTTGTTTATTTAGAGGAAATCTATTTAGTTTCCATTTTTTTTCTACTACAAACAACTTTGGAATGTTTTTCGTGTATACATTTGCTTACTTCATTGATATTTCCTTAAGATATATTCTTATGAGTAAAATCGTTGTGTCATAGGATCTTATGGTTAGAACCTCAGGAAAATGGCTCTCTATTCTGCTGGCTCTGCTACGTAATAATGTGTCCTTTTCTGCAGAACTGATGAGGCTAATAACTTATTTTTTTTAATATTTATTTATTTGGCTGCACTGGGTCTTAGTTGCAGCATGCAGGATCTAATTTCCTGACCAGGGATCGAACCCCGGCCCCCTGCATTGGGAGCACAGAGTCTTAACCACTTAACCACATCCCAAGGCTAATAACTTATGATCATTGTTACTAAGCAATGTTTGTCAAGGCTACTGTGTCTTTTCCATAGTTGCACTGAGGACAGCTCAGTAATATCTTAAATTTTCTTGCTTGAAGTCTCTTTTTAGGAAATAGATATTTACTTTAAATAACTGGTATTTATTAACATTTAATTATTCATATACATTTATTCAGTGTAATCACAATGAAAATTCTCATTTTCAAGCATAATGAAAAGTTTTAAATATCAAATTCTTAGAAGGGTGGCCTGTAGTTGTCTGTGACTAAACACATGTCTCAGAAAGTATAAGCAGATTCTGCCAGAGGTCTGTGCCCACTACGTATGGATAGTTATTGAAAGGACTAAGCCTCCAGGAACCACCTTCTTTTGGCTCTGAAAGGAGTATTAGCATCAGCTGAAACGAGGTCTAGGCTCTATGAGGAGAGAATCCAGCCCCACCGCGCCAGCAGTTGTAACACATTTCTTATGTAATGTCTTTCCATGCTGATTAGGGTGTGTTGATTACTCACATCTGGGACTCGTATTGGATTAGGCTCACTGAGTTTTGCTCTTCTTCCCATTTCCATTCTTTTTCTTTCCTCAATCTTCTCTGTCGTTGTTTTCACTGAATTTCATTTTGGTCTGTAGTTAAATCGATGACTTCTCTAAAGTTTCATTAAGATTTTGATTACTTTGAGTTCTTTTTTCCAAGGTACTGCTATGTTTGCCCTTCCTAAAATGTTTGGACTTTTGATTGAGTAACTAAACATTCAGAAATGCATGTAATTCTATAGTCACTCTATGTCTGTCACCAGACAATTGTTTGTAAGTGAGCAGGAGAGATTTCCATTTCATCTCTGAATGCTTACTCTTTCAGTAGATTAGCTAGTGACCCAAAGAAAAGTGTTTTAACTTTTGGAAAACACAGTTAACTAGGGTCTCTATCTCTCTCTCTCCCTCTAAAGATAGATAGATGATAGATATCATTAAGAACAGAGTGCCATACACATGGTAAATACTAAGTATACATGAGTTCCTTCTGTATTTAAAAATTTTTACCTTTTAATATAGTAATGCAAATTTTTACGTTTTAGTTTAGATATGTAAATTAACACCCCTAAAACTGCTTTATCTCTGAAATGGTTAAGTGAGGATTTTTATAGATTACAGAGCTCCATGTAAGTCAGTATCTTCATTTAATCTTTTTAAGCACAAATCATCTAGGTCAAATTTCACAGTAAATTAACACATTTTCTGTGTTTGCCTTTGGCTAAGTGATTATAAATACACAATTTAAAATATCCCCTGCCTACCCAAGGAGTCCTGATGGAGGTGAACAATGAAGAATTCTTACCATTATGTTAAACTGTGGTGCTGGACATAGTCTTTTGGGGTATTAGAGGACACTGTTTCCCCTGTATTACAAATGACAATGCAGTTTCACCCTCACAACATAAACGTGGCAAATTTTCATAGTGCTAGACACACATAGACTACACTGTCATGTTAGTGTTAATAGCTGGAGTTTTAGAGAGTTTTAATGCATTTTTGAGATACCGTTTAAACACAGTTAATAGTACAGGCTTTGAGTGATGATTGTAGATCTGAGAGAAATAACAACTTAGCATGAGAAACTAGTCAACTGTCTTCCATTCAACAGTTCATCCAACAAATACCTGTTAATCATCTACCTCTTGCCAGTCATTATTTTATCAATAGGTTTTTGGGACACATCAGTAAATAAACACAAATTCTTGTGTTTATGGACCTATTGTATTCAAAACCATTTTTACTAAATGTTATCCAGCTAAAGGAATAGTTTATCTATTACTCCTTATTTGTACACATGATACTGGGCCCTGTCATAAAGATTATATAGTTAATAAGTTACAGAGAAAAAAATATTTTGAGATACGAAAGCACTGCATATCACATAATCTACCAAGCTACACATATCCAGTGGAAATTGTAAAAATGGCAAAACTATTATTACTGTTAGAATTTTATGCTGTATTAAGAAATTGCTAATATCCTGTAAATACAGAAGGTCATTTGACTTACCCAAGGACATGCAGAATGTCAGCTTTTTGTCAGGAATATTTCATTCCAAGTTGTTCAGTGTCAACACAATTACTTTTGCTACAAGGGAGTTGTCAGCTGATTTTTCATGATATCATATTGTTTATTCTGCTACTAAGATAAAGACCATCACTGTTAATGTGACAGGAGTTAGTCTGTTTTGTTTAGAGTGTACAGCATGATCTTGGGCAAAGGAAATAATGCCAAATGTTCAAACACACACATACCCACACACCCAAGATATGGTTAATCAAAATGAAAGATAATGATGAAATTTATGGACTAAAATGTTATTTTTCTATTTTGAAGAATAATGATTTTTCTTCAGAGTCAGAAAGGAGTTATGCTGTGAGAAATTATGCTATTATTTAAAAAAAAAAAAAAAACAGAAAAACCTATTAACTGAATTCAAACCTCACAGAGAAACAGTGGATGGGCTAAATTAAAAAAGAATACCACTAAAGCAAAACATTGCATTTGCTTATGAAAATTTATGATTTAAATGGGAACTGAATGTTTTAATTAAAATAAGTGATTGGTTTAAAATGGTTTTTGCAAGATTCTAATTTAAAAATTTACTGTTTTTCACTGTCAACACCATTCTTTGATAAGCTGACTTTAGCAGCTATGAAACATCTCATTAGATTACTCAGTGTTATATTTCAAGAAATAATTATTTGGTTTATTATGATTCCTTTCAAAAAGATCAAATCTTTTCTTCAAAATCTTTATGTATACACACACACACACACACACACACACACACCTTTTATATTTCCTAATTCTGTATGGATTCTTTTCTAAAAAAACAAATTAAGAATATAATTATTAAGAACAAGTAAACTTCCTTAAATTACTTCAAAATCTGTGGAAGTGATTTGGTCTTAAAAAGTAAGAAGAAGAATAAGCAAAGCATTTTGTTGCTTTTTCAGTTATCATAAAACTCAAAACTCGAGCAGACATCCCTATAGGTCTTCTGCCTTTGCAGAAGAGCTAAATCATTTTGACTATGTCAGTTTTGATCCATAGTGCCCAGTATTGCATTTCATATCACATAACTTTTCTCTTTGTCTCTGTAGCAAGATACTTTCTCCTGGTTGAAAGTTCTTAAACTCCTTTATGTTATATTTCTGTGTCTTATCTGCTTTCCCATCTTTAAACCTTCTTTCGTGTGTGGATTGTCTTTATTATTCTTGCTCACTTTGTACTTCCCATTCTCTTTAGAGTCTTTTAGATTCCAGTTCCATGTCTATCTGAAATATTCTGTCATCATTTTCCTTCTTATCCTGTCCACATCCAAAGATCATTATTATTTCAACTAATTTTATGCCAGTAGTCTCCGCTCCTTTGTCTGTCTGTACACATCTTTGATGATTCTTACCTGCTGCTAAGCTCACTCACATGGCTGTTAGCTGGCCTCAGATCTGCTTTCAAGTGTACTCACCAGGCCTCTCCACAGAGCTGCTTCATGACATGGCAGCTGGCTTCCCCAAAGTGAGCATTCAAAAAAAAAAAAAAAGAGAGAGGGCCCTTCCAAGACAGAGGCCATAGACTTAATATAACCTATTCTTGGAAGTGGCAAACATTACTTCTTCTGAACTCTATTCGTTAGCAGAGAATCAAGGAGAAGTGATTACATAAAGGCATGAATACAAAAGATAGGATCATTGGGGGTCATCTTAGAGTCCACCTACCACAGAGGGAGAAAAGAATGATACTAAAACATTGACCCATCCAAAAGAAGGAGAGTGAAGGAAAAGAGGAAAACACAAAATGAGGCAGTAGAAGTAAGTCCGGTGCATCGGTACCCGCAAGAAAATAAACATGAAGGTGGGCTATTAAATACAGAAATTATTGTCATATTCAAAATATAAAATACATATGTGAGGAGAAAAAGAGCTGGAAAAGAAGAGCTATAACTATTTGCAGATAATATGATTATTTTCATAATAAATATGATTATTTGCAGATAATATGATTGCAGATTATAACTATTTTTGCAGATAATATGATAATATTCAAAATAATCTTCATGCTCTGAATTTACTAGAGAGCTGATGCTCTCTAATAAGGCTTTTGGGATTTAGGTTTTAATATACAAATTGAATATACCAAAATCCTATATGCCAGAGACAAAGCTAATTAGAAAATATAAGGGATAAAACTTTAGTTTATAATAACAATAAAAGCAATGTTTCCCAGGAATAACTGTGACTAAAAGTATTCAAACCTCTGGGGATAAAATTACAAAATAATGGATACCAAAATCCATGGATGCTCAAGTCCTTTATATAAAATGGCATAGCATTTGCATATAACCTACACACATACTTCCATATACTTCAAGTAATCTCTCGATTATTTAGAATACCTAATACAATGTAAATACTATGTAAATAGTTGCCAATGCACAGCAAATTCAACTTATTTTTTTTTTTTTTTTACATACTCCATAAAAGATACCATAAAGACTAAAAGAAAAAACTTTGGAATAAGTAGTTTATGCAATACAATAACTAACAAAATACTAGTTATAAAAGATTCCTATAAATCAATAACACAAACTACACAAAACAAAATACACGAAATACATAAACAATTTCCAAAGGAGGAAGCCCAATAAGGAAAACAGGCCTATACCATTGTAACCATGAAAATGAAACTTAAAAAGAAATTGGAAACCATTTTGTGTCTATTAAATTGCCAAAGCTTTGACACAGATATGCAAATCCACTAACACATATGTAATGCAGTTGGTGAAAATAGAAAATACCATTTTGGAGAATAAATTAACAATAGCTAATAAATGTGAAGATACTTTTACCATACAGCCATCAAATTTTGCTTCATGGTGTACAGTCAGCCCTCCATATCCACAGGTTCTGCATCAGATGACTTAACCAACCGCAGATTGAAAATATTCCAAATTTTTTTCTAGAAACTTCCAAAAAGCAAAACTTGAATTTGCCTTGCTTTGGCAGCTATTTACATAGCATTTACATTATACCAGGTCTTCTAAGTAATCTGGAGATGATTTAAAGTATACAGGAGGATATGTGTAGGTTATATGCACATACTATTTCATATAAGGGTCTTGAGCATCTGTGGATTTTGGTATCACAGGGATCCTGGAACCAACTCCCTGCTGATACCGAGGGGCAGTTTTATAAGTGGGAGAAAATGCATAAGAACTTATGCGTAGGGAGATGCAAGAATGTTGAGGCTTTGTTTTTAACAGCCCAAACTAAAAACATCCTAACTGCCTATCAAGAATATAAATATTAAATTATGTTATAGTTGTAGCACAAAATTATACAGCTTTAAAAGGAAAAAACATCATTTGTTGACATGGTTAAATGTTGTTGCATGAAAAGAATAAGTTGCTGAATAGTATATACTGTTTTCTGTCATTTATATAAAGTATAAAAACCAATAAAATCATAAATTATAACATCTAACTATGAAGTAAACATATAGATTCATGGAATTGATAAAACTCAATTTACACTAGTAGTTATCTCTTGAGAAAGGCAACAGAGAATGTCAGTTATGTATGTTCTTTGAAAAAAATTAGAAGCAAATAAAAACTACTAGTAGGATTTGATAAAGCTGAGTAGCAGATACACAGATGCTTATTATCTCAATTCTTTATTCTTACCTGTTTATTTGAAATAATTTACAATATACCTTTCCTGTCCATTTCCACTAACATATCTGTGGTCCAGAGCTGTGTTGATTTATGCCTGAAACTCTGCCACAGCCATACTATCTGAATTCTCTGTCTTCAATCTGATCTGCTAGTCATTTCTCGCCTATCACTTACTACCATCAGCAGGACCCTCAAATTTCCTGCTACAGTCATTTTATGATATCTACACTATTCCAAGTCCAAGCCTCTAGTTTGGCTTTCAAGGCCATCAGAATTCTCCAAGACTGCTGATTCTTATAACTCCCTATCTTCCTCAGGACCCTTTATAACTACCCACTGCCCCTTCACTCAGTTTTACAGCCACTTCATCAAAGCACAGGTCAAGTGACATAATTTCCATAGCGTTTCTTTTCTGACTGCTTCAGTTCATTCAGGGTTTATGTTACCCATAAAATCAGTATTGTACCATGTACCACTTAAATAGTCTCTATTTTGTTTTTGGAATTTGGATTTAGGCATTTAACTAATCTTTTGAGGATCAGGAAATGTCTTTTCTTTTGTGTTAATCACAGAGCTAAACACACTGATTCCCTCAAACTAGCTCTAATGGAAGATCTAATGTCTCTTGGGTCCTCAGTGTGACATCTGGACTTTTCTTGGCTTTTCTCACTCTTTCATCCTTCTTCTAACAACCACTAAGTCTTATTTCTCAGTTTCATTAAGGTATTTCCATCCTGTGCACTTATCTCTGTTTTCACTCAACATCCTTGTCAAAGCCACTGTTACTTTATATAGGTAGCATAAGGCTTAGAGTACTATGATGTTGAGGCTTGTTTATTTTCATGAAGTTGTCACCTGATACTTGTACAGTGGGGGAATTTTGCTGTTCTTTGTTAGTAGGAATCTATGTAACAGCTCTGGCCTCCCTCTGTATCCTATAATGAAGCCAGAGTAATCTTTATAAAATTTAATTTAGTTACCCCCCTGCTTAAAGTCCTTTAATGTCTTTCCATTTTCCTTATTAAAGTCCCAAATACTTAACATAAAGCCTTGTGTGAACTGTCACTGCCTACTTCTCCAGCCTCACCTAATGCCATCCACCCTGAAGCCCTAGACACATTGCCATCTTTCAGCTCCTCAAGGTGCCATGTGCTTTATTCCCTCAGACCTTCTGCACAGGCTAATCTAGAACTCACTTCCCACCATCTCCCTTCACATGGGCAATCTCTACCTATTTTTCAAGTCTTATTTTAATCATAATTTTCTTGGTGAGTCTTTCCTTAACTCTCTCCCTACCCATCCCACTCAAACTTTTATAATTTCAATAGTGCCTTTTATTTATCCTTTGTAATACTTGTCAAAATGTACTTAATTTCTGTTGTGTTTCTTTGCCCTGAGTCTATAAGCTCCACAGGTAGTGAGACTCTATTTTCTTCCCTACTTTATCTCTGGTGGGTAACATATTACCTTGTACATGGTAGGTGCTGCATACATATTCATTGAATGTATTAAATGATTCTTAAGAAATGTTTATGAATTGATTTTGACTGATTAAAATATATGAAAAATGTATTCTTTTACATATTTCTCTCTACTTATCTCAATTTCGTATCATTTGTTGTCATTTTATTCTTAAAGACTGAGGATGATAAAGTAAATAAAAACAGAACATTTCTACAAATTCTAGAAGAAATCATAGTTTAGTAAACCAAAAATCTGAGTATATGCAGTAAATTTTTTTAGCTTTTTCTAAAGTTGGTAAGTAGAATTAAACCCATCATAAGTAATTTTTTCCCCCCTTTTCAAGTGCAACTCAACTTATCAGACTTATCAACTCAACTAATCTGACTTTTTTTTTTGGGTACGCGTGCCTCTCACTGCCGTGGCCTCTCCTGCTGCAGAGCACAGGCTCCAGACGCGCAGGCCCAGCGGTCATGGCTCACGGGCCCAGCCGCTCCGCGGCCTGTGGGATCTTCCCGGACCGGGGCACGAACCCGCGTCCCCTGCATCGGCAGGCGGACCCTCATCCACTGCGCCACCAGGGAAGCCCACACTGACTATTTTTTAAATAGGAATTCATGGAGATTAAGGAGAAACCAAAATATTTATCAGAGTAGCATTTAATATTAACAAAACGAAAATAAACACATAACCCCAGTGGCTGACACTTTCAAATCAAGCACTCCTACTTGGTCTGTTCTCTAATACTTTCTTTAATCATTTGCCCCATTTGCATCTGTGCTCTGTGTTGTAATAGTCCTACACAGTGTTTGAAAATTATAGCACAATTCCACTCTCAAAATAGAAGAGAGAAAAAAAAAGGCAATCTACATTTCATGCCCTGCCATGTTCTGGCTTTTCTAGATGATTAATGATAATGGCCATTTGCCCAAAATATAGACTCAGTTCACAAATGGGATTGGAAAACAACTTTATGATAATGTGGAAAATATATTCTTCTTCTTCTATGGTATATACCTTTCTTTATACATAAAATGAAAAGCATTCTTAAATTCTGTTTGCATATAATAATGCATGAAATTACAGCTTTTATAATGCTGTGTATTGAAAGGAACTGGATTGATTTGGTCAACCAAGGAACACAGCCTATTTTCTTCAGAACTGAGAATTATACTTATTGGTAACTTACAACCTGCAGAGTTCTTCTAAAGGAAATATTATATACTATGCATTTATGGTTTGTTTTATGGAGAGGCTGTACTTGATATGGAAGAAAAAATTTTGTAGTTTCCATCCTGATACTTAGCTGGCAACTATCTACTTATTTACATAAAGGTTATGTTGATGAGCTTTAGAACAAAAATGTTAACTGGACCAAAGGGGAAATCATCAGGAAAGAATTGGGTCCCTTTGGAAGTGATACATTTCTCTTCTTTAAATTGTGTTTTAACTTCTCTTGGTGAAGAGAAGTGAAGGAATGGCTCCCCTGACCCATTTTGTAAATGATGAAGTGTTCTAGGCCTTTACTGAGGTAATGGAGGAAAGTCTGTTCCCAGTATTTGTTATGCATCTGATTGTTCCTCTAATAAACTAAATGTAATTAAAAATAGAGCAGGGCTATTGCATTTTAATAGCTTAGATTCTTCCCTGTGGAAGAGTTAGCAAACAGTGAGAGAATATGAAGATTCAGCTCTCCAGCACCTGCCAGGCAGCCGTTGTCAAGATTAACAGCATCACACCAGGTTATTAGAGGAAATACAAATACTTTTGAGGCTCTGTGGGTAGTTATGATATCACGTTTTATTATCTTCTCCTAAAATGAAATTACTCACTGTAATTGCTTGCCAGTCACAGGCCAACAAACATGACAGAAGAAATCCTACATATTGCGGGGGGAGGAGGGGTTATAATGCAAAAACAGCTGACCAGAGAATGTTTTAAGGATACATTATTATGTATTTGTAATAATCGTACTTAAAATTTGATGGCACTTTACAGCTTCTAGGATAGGCACATATTTGTGCAGTGCAATTTGAAGTGGCATAGCAGTTATTTGAATTCCTGCTCGAATAAGGAAATAGGGGTATGGAGATACTGAGTGATTTGCCCAAGAATGCTGCTACTAGTGAGTGCAAAGTTGAGAATGAGCCCCAATCTTCTAACTGCACAGTCTGTTCTTTCTGCCCGTTTGCATGGCCTCACTTAAGTTCAACAGCAAACACATAATATTTGCATCATATCTTTCTTGGTGACAAGATGGTTTTGAAGAAACTAAAATTTCCTGAGTGGAATAATGAAAGATAACCTAAAATGCAAAAAAATTGCAGTTTTATAAGTGGGCTTACAGAAGCTGGGGGATTTGATGTCAGGCATGGGATATTTGAGAAAATATGGAAAGTCATTATCTCTGTAAGATGAAAAAAGTGATACATTAGGAGATGTGTTTTGTTTTTATTTTTTTGTTGTCTCTATTTCCAGAACAAACTTGATTATCAAAAAGTGGGATGAGTCGAGAGAATGAGAAAACAAGTACAGACTGGGAGAAAATATTTGTAAAACACATTATTGGATAATGAACTGTTATCCAAAATATCCAAAGAACCCTTAAAACTCAACAATAAGGAAATGAACAACCCAGTATAAAAAGGTGGCAAAGAGATCTGAATGGATGCCTCAACAAAGAAGATATACAGATGACAAATAAGCATGTAAAAAAGGTGCTCAACGTTATATGTCAATAGGGAATTGCAAACTAAAACAACACGATGCCAATACATGTCTATTAGAATTGCTAACATTTAAAATACTGACAATACCAAATACTGAGGAGGGTGTGGAGCAACAGGAACCCTCACTCATTGCTGGTGGGAATGCAAAGTGATACATACAGCCATTTTGGAAGACAGTTTGGCAGTTCCTTACAAAGCTAAACATAGTCTTATCATATGATGTAGCAATTGTGCTAGATTGAAGGAATTAAAAACTTATGGTCACACAAAAACCTGCATATGGATGTTTATAGCAGATTTTTTTCATAATTGCCCAAACTTGGAAGCAACCAAGATGTTCTTCAGTAGACGAATGGATAAATAAACTGATACTTCCAGACAATGAAACATTACAAAGAAATAAGCTATCAAGCCATGAAAAACCATGGAGGGACCTTAAATGGATATCACTAAGTGAAAGAGGCCAATCTGGAGATGTTACATACTATATGATTCTGAAAAAGGCAAAAGAATGGAGACAGTAAAAAGATTGGTGGTTGCCAGAGGTTAGTAGGGAGGGAGGGATGAATGTGCAAAGTACACAGGATTTTTAGGGCAGGGAAACTGCTCTGTATGATACTACGATGGTGAATACATGTCATGATGCATTTCTCAAAACTCATAGAGTGTACAACACCAAGAGTGAATCCTAATGTAAATTGCAGACTTTGGGTGATAATGATGTGTCAGTGGAGGTTCATTGATTGTACCAAATGTGCCATTCCGGAGTGAAATGTTGATAGTGGAGGAAGCTGTGCACGTGTGGGGACGTGGGATATATGGGAACTCTCTTAACCTTCCTTTTAATTTTGCTGTGGACCTAAAAATACTCTAAAAACAAGCTTTGTCTTAATAACTTTTTTATTTCAAAAAAGTGGTATGAGGAATATCATATCTATTTGAAGGAAAGGGTGCTAACAGTTACACTCAATAATGCAGTATGGCCAGGAGGGACTGAATCAGTGATAACATGTTTTAAAATCTGTTTGAAGTCTTAAGGAAATATGGTGAATATTAAGACTCCTGGATTCCACACTTTACTAGAATAAATGAATGTTATGGCAGAAGTCTGACTGTATAGTGTAACAGTATATGGAGGCTCATTTCTTTTATTACCATACAAACCATTGCTGCCTGGTACACCTGAATCCTAGACTATACAGGGAAGAATGATTCGTCACAGTCCAGTTATTTGAATAGAATGGCACAGAGAATGTCCTCAATATATAGGATTTCTAGCAGAGAAAGCAGTCCCTGCTATAATTCAAAGAAAATGAAACATTTCATGGCTTAAATCCTTTATTTCCTGCATTGTATGCTAGAATCACAGGTGGCATTTCCTAAGTATAAATCCATTACCTTGATTGAAACTTAAATGAGGATTAAGAAAATTTTAATTGTTTTGCCTCTTATTTTCTATATTTTTTTCAATTTGAAGTTTTCTGATAATATTTGAATCAGATATGTTGCTGAGTTTTGAGTATTTTAGTGCTTTAATTTCTCCAATCTTTTTATAACAGAGTATTGCCATTAGCTAATTTCAAAGTTTTGCTGGTTTTCCATTGTCTATTTTCTTTCTCAAGCCACAATCTGAAAAGTTCTTAGCAAAGACCATTTTCCCTCAGATTTTCTAGACTGTCCTCCTGTTGAATCCCTGATCTCTAAACTTAATTTAATATTAACCAGTGTGTCACCAGTTCTTACCCCAATGCCTATTTTTGATGGAAAGTCCTTCTTAAACTCTGTTATTTCTGGGTGTCCTTAGGCATATCTCTTTTGGGTTCATGAAGAGTATTTCCATTATCATAGAACCCACCACCTTCCTCCACGCTAGTTGCAATTCCTGACCATAGCTAACAAAGTCACCTGTGGTCCACTGATTACTACAGATGCTGCTAGTATTCTCTAAGAAGTCACTGCCATTTTTGGTGAGAGTATTACCTCCTGACATATCCTCTATGCACCAAAGCCATGTAGTTAATCAACACATTTTTACCTGGGCAGCCAAGCAAAGTATCCAAGGTGAAGAGAGATCTCTGCTTGTAGCCCTGCAGAGCTCAAACGGGGATCCTTGGACCTGAGCCAACATATTAGCTCCCAGTCAAAATTTTGTCTTCCTTATTGTCTTCTACCCCATCATTAACCTGTGCCTGTTGTAAATGCCACTGCTGGATTCCAGTAGAGGACAAAACCTAGCTACTACCTGTATTCCCACTATACCTGTCACTCTCTTGGTCTGGTTATATTTTATATGAAAAGATTTCCTTTCTTCAATAAAATAGATTTTTTCCTTTAAATGACTCACCAAGCATGTGTAAGCTGAAGACTGACACTGGAGTGGGAATGTTTTAGGGGGAAGGAGAAAAACTACAGTCCTATCGGTACTGTCTTTGGGTAGGCCTTAAAAGAAAACATACTCTGGAATGGTAACATAAGAATACACAACTTTTGAATTGTGTTCAATTCTGCTTTTGAATTGTGTTCAGATTCTAGCTGTTCTAATTCTTGCCATCTGTATTTCAACCACATATCTGACATGAAACAGCAGAACATAGAATGGGTCCAGAACCCTGTAGACATTGCTAAAATAAGATGTTATGGAAAAACCAGAACGAACATTTTGGCCAACCCATAAGTAGTAAAGAGCATGAATAAATACCTCACCCTTTAATCTGCTACCCTATGATTTATTTATGGTCATAGTCAACATCATGGATTTGACTAAATAGTTTCTAGTTAAGATCACTAGTTCAGCATATACTAATGTAGAACTTCCTATGTGCCAGCTAATGGGCAGCATGCAGCAATTCAAAAGGTCACTGTCTATCATGAAAGTTTACTTCCTTTGTTTTATCATCTTAATAATTTTCCTTGTCAGTAAAAATGAAAGCATATATATTTTTTGAAATTTAAGTTCTTGAAAATGATTTCGTCACATACGTCACATACGTCACAGTTTTGAATGGAACACTGAGCTGACAGTGTTCGATAAAATTCGATAGTTTTAAGCACAAATCTGACTGCCTTTTAGGAACAGGCTTAGTAACTCCAGATGCCATTTCTTTTGACTATATGCTTGTTAAGAGCTTTTATTATAAACTCAGTAGATTTCAAGCTAAAGTTCATAAATCCTTTGGGTCTGAATTCTAACCTAAATGTAAAATGAATAAACAAGCATTCAGTGCCTGTCTCCAAAGCTTAGGACTGGTTGGTTAGTCTAGTTATTTTTTCTAATGTTCCACAGACTTGGTAAGCTAGATTTTAATGTCTTATTGTCCTTGTTTATATTCTGTCCTTGAATTCTTCCAATATACATTTAAGTACATACACTTACACGTAATATGTGTATGTCCGTTGAGTTTTGTCTCTGTGGAGCAGTAGAGAATAAGCCAGATAAGCAGCCCCTAACCAGAGCAAGTCGGCTAACAGATGGAGTACACAGTATGAAATTAGAGAATAACTGGCAAGATTTTTTTTATAATGATCCATCTGGAATCCAAGGGTCAATATCATCAATTTTGACACACACAGGATCACAGCCTCATTTTACATTTAATTTCTAAGGTTACTTTCTTTAAAAAAAAAGTCCTCATTATACCAAAAAAATTAGAAAATGAACAGTGAGAGTAAGTTACAAACTACCACAGAGTACATGCTGCATTACAGAATAATGAATTGCTGTGGTTAATCACATTAACAGAGTTCTAAATATTCTATGACATGTATACAGAACTGCAAAATGGATGTATTAGGGTAAGTTAGACTGATGGTGGACAATCAGGACAAAGTGACTAACAAAGAAATTTGTCTTTTAGAAACAGTACCTGATGAGTGTTTTTAGATTGGTGAGTGGCTCTGCTCCATCAGGACATTTAGGGACTTAGGCAGGTAGTTGCCATGGTGGGCCAAATAATGTCCACCCCCAAAGATGTCCACATTCTAATCCCTGAAATCTGTGAATATGTTGCCTTAATGTTAAAAAGAACTTCACAGATGTGACTGAAAGGGGATTATTCTGATTTATCCAGGTGAACCTAGTATAATTTCCAGGGTCTTGATAAAAGGGAGATGGGAAGGTCCAAGTCAGAAAAGGCAATGTGATGACAGAAGCAGAATCTGAAAGAAGTGAAAAATGGTGGCAGAGGTCAAAGATTGAAAGAGACGTTTGAAGATGATATGCTGCTGACTTCAAAAACAGAGCAAGGGACCATGAACCAGGGAAAGCTGGTTGCCTCTGGAACCTGGGAAAGGCAAGGAAATGGATAATCCCCAAGGGCATCTAGAAGGAACCAGCCCTGTGGACGCCTTGGTTTAGTTAAATGAGGCTGATTTTAGTCTTCTGATCTGAAGAATTGTAAGATGATAAATCTGTGCTGTTTAAAGCCCCTAAATTGTGGTAAGCCGTTACATCAGTGTATAAGTTCATTCAGAACTTGCACGGTTGCTCTGGTTGTTGCCATTCCAGGTAGTGGAAAGAAGTGACAATGGAACAGGAATCCCGCTCTTTTAAGGTATCTTCCTGGAAATGCCTTCTATCACTTCCACTCGTACGGAATGAAGAGTATGTAATTGAATGGAAACTGGAAACTGGAAATTGAGAGTATATGGTAGCCATGTGAGCAAATAATTCCATTACTGTGGAGGAAGGGCAGGGCAGATTTTGGGAAACAGCTAGGAGTCTTTCCTAACGGGGGCGATAGTGCCTAGTATTTG
This sequence comes from Lipotes vexillifer, assembly GCF_000442215.2. NCBI lineage: Eukaryota > Metazoa > Chordata > Mammalia > Artiodactyla > Lipotidae > Lipotes > Lipotes vexillifer. Next base: position 1,890,377 of record NW_006797971.1, on the reverse strand, counting down.
TTTTATCTATTTTGCAGCCTAAGTAAAGCAGATAAAGTAGGTAGGGAAGAAGTCATTTGAAATAATAACAGCTAGTGTTTACTGTGGCTTTCCTATGTGCTAGTCTCTGTGAGTTACAGTTGTTAAGGCACTTACTGCTCCCATTAGGAGGCAGGTACTTCTGTTACTCCACTTTACAGTTGAAGAAAGAGGATTACAGAAGAGAGCAACTTGCCATTTACATAGCTAGTAAATAGTAATGCTGGAATTTAGCCCCAGGTGTTGTGACTCTGGAACCTGTGTCCTTATTCTTTCTCTATGCTGTCTTTTCATTATATATTTATATATTAGAGGGGAAAATTCTCAATACTGAATATAGGCCAGTGGGCAAATGATTAATTACCTCTTGGATTATATGAAGAAATAATTTGCAAAAGCACACATTTCTTTTATAAAAATATAATAAATCTTCCATCTATAAATTTCACTTTTCTAAGGTGAATTAAATTTAAATAAAATTTAAATTTTATTACTTTGTACTATTGATCAACACTGAATTCATTGTATGATTTTTTTCTATTATTTCGTGCAATAATTTTTAATTCTACATAAATTTTGGAACTTTGAGATATTAAATATTTTAGCTATCAAAATATTTAGTTCCAGTCTTGTATAATGCAGACTTCCTATGTTTCTGCAATTGTCATCCACTTATTTATTCATTCAAAAGTATTTTTTAGGCACCTACTATGCACCGTTACTAAGACTACTTTGGTAAGCAAGATCAATTTTGTGTCTGCTTTTACAGAATTTAAAATCTAGTGTGAAGGTCAGTGATACAAAAATTAACCACTAAATGTGATAATGACTACAGTAAGGGAAATGCAGGAAGTACTGAAGCACATGGCAATAGATCTCTTCTTATCCAGGAGTTGTTAGGCATTTACTCAAAGCATGTATTTTAAGGAGGGATTTTGTAAATAGCTTGCAATTCTCCCTTGAAGCAACGATTTTCACTCTCTACTCACAATATTTTTTAATATAGAAGAAATTATGGTCAGGTTAATATGATCCAGTTTCTTCCAGATTACCAAGAAACTCTCCATGCCCTCAGTAAGCTTCAAGTTACCATCCCATTTCTCTGCCCACTCTTTACAGCACAACTCTAAATGAATTTTCTATTTTAAGAAAATAATTTTCCCAAATTAATTAATTTGCATAAATATAATATATAAATTTATATAAATATATAAAACATACAATATATTATATAAAACAGAATTTATTACATAGATATATAATATATAAAACATTTAACTATATTTCATATAGAACATTATATTTACATATATAAACATATATACATATATACACGTTTATGTATGAATACAAGCTTCTGAATGATGAATGTTCCCTTGACCCTTTCCTGTGTGCATGTTTTTTAGTAAGTGGAAAAAATCCTAAATTTTGGGCTTTACTTCTCAATACTTTAAGCAAAGACTCAAGTCTCTCCTGTCCTCTTCTCTCCTCAACACATTCTAATCATGCTTTTGCCAACACCACACCACTGAAACCACACTTTTCACAGTCATCTGTGTGACCTCCAGGTTTATTCAGTTGTCAGCTTTCAGTCTTCGACCCACTTGACTAAGCTGCAGCATTTCACATGGATGAGTACATTCTTCTCCTTGAAACACTGTCTTGTATGTGACCTATAGAATACCACACTCCCCTAGACTTTTCTCCTAACTCTGTCTACTCTGGTAGTTTCATTTGCTCTTTCTCCTCATGTCTCTTACCTCTATATGTTGGAGTTCTTGGAGCTCAGACCTCAGATCCTTTCTTTGCCTATTTATAGGCACTCTTTAGTGATTGCATTTATCTTAATGGATTTCGATATGACCTATACTCTGATATCTCCCAAGCATATGTTTTTATTATCGTTGTCTGTTTCTCCCTTTACATCTGTTGGTATTTGCTTAATGTATTTAGGTGCTGTGATGCTGGGTGCATATGCATTTACAATTTTTATGTCATCTTGATGAATTGGCCCCTTTATCATTATATAATGACTTTGTTTCTTGTTTCAGTTTCTGATTTAAAGTTTATTTTGTGTGATATAAGTATAGCACCCCTACTCTCTTTTGGTTTCCATGTGTGTGAAATATCTTCTTCCATCTGTTCACTTTGAGCCTATGTGTGTCCTTAAAGCTGAAGTGAATAGCTAGTAGGCAGAAAATAGTTGGGTCTTGTTTTTTTATCCATTCAGCCACTCTATGCCTTTTGATTACATAATTTAATCCATTTGCATTTAAATTGATTAGGTAAGGCTATACTAATGCCATCTTATTGTTTTCTGGCTCTTTTGTAGTTTCCTTGTTCCTTTCTTCCTCTTTTGATGATTTTCTTTGTGACGATTTTCCATAGTGGTATGCTTTGATTCCCTTCTCTTTGTCTTTTGTGTATCTACTAGATCCTCTACTGAGAGCTTTCTTCCTGAAAGTAACACCACTGTTAATGTTACCAAAAATGATTTGGTTTCTTAAACCAGGAAGTGCCAGTACAAGGAAGGAATCCTTTGTAAACACAACACTAACATTAAAATGGACTGGAAAGCACCATTGCAAACATATAAACTGGCCTATAATTGTCAGCTTTCATTAATTGGAAGGAAAATAAATTCAATAGTCTATGTACAGAAAGAGTGGGACTCTCTGAGGTGTTTGTACACCAATCAATGAGGAATAGGAAACAGGAAAAACTTGGAAACTTCATTTGTGATCATAAAAACATGGGAAGACAGCATGAGTCTTATTTGCCAAACTGAAGGACTTCAGTGATGCCACAGTCCTTTATTAGTCAGGGATGAAGGCTCAGGTAGTTTCATGCCTTCAGATTGCATAAGAATTCATGAGGGTAGTATGATTACTAACAAGCAAGCTCATTGTATGTGAGCTCATTCACATACAGTGCATCCTACTGATAATATCTCTAAGCCCTTGTGGCTCTACACAATCCAGCAACTCTGTTTCTATCCTGGCCTGGGTATCTTTGCAGAAATCCAGAGCCCTGAGACTAGACCTAGCAGACCTGGACTCTGCACATAGCCATCTCCTTCTTTGGTCCTGACACTTCCTTAGTGCTGTCCCTGATGGGCTAAGAAAATACTTTCTCTCTACCTAATTCTGTTCTTTCTCAGGCTTGGGAATCTTTCTCAGTTCTCTCACATTATCTCTTCCTTTCCTTCTTCTTTCTACTTTCTGCTCTTCCCACCTACTCCTGATGCCACAAACCAAGCATAATCTCTTCAACGAGCTACTGCACACAAACCTCTTCAAGAAGGGCCCAGCTGTCTTACTGGAGAAAGAAAGCAGAAGGGATTACAGCAGAAATGCCTGACAAATCAATATCTCCATAAATTATACTTCTATGACTGTGTAATCAAAACAGTATGGGAGGGCTTCCCTGGTGGCGCAGTGGTTGAGAGTCTGCCTGCCGATGCAGGGCACATGGGTTCGTGCCCTGGTCCGGGAAGATCCCACATGCCGTGGAGCGGCTGGGTCCGTGAGCCATGGCTGCTGAGCCTGCGCGTCCGGAGCCTGTGCTCCGCAACGGGAGAGGCCACAGCAGTGAGAGGCCCGCGTACCGCAAAAAATAAATAAATAAATAAATAAATAAATAAAATAAAATAAATAAAAAAGCAGTATGGGAAAGATTACTGTCTCTGTTTCCCGAAATCATTCTCTGCAATTCTTCTTCATTTCCTTGGAAACAAAAATGCTGAAATTTAAAAACTCTACTGGTAAATTATCAATAAAGTGAGGAAATTATTTTCTAGTTATTTTCATCAAAGATGGAGCTCATACACACCTGTTGACTGATTCTTAATATGTAGCATTGTGATAATTTGTTAATTGATAATTTGTGATAATTTGTTTCTAGTGCTCAAATTCTAGTGCTCTAGTGTTCACAGTTAACTCTTTCTCTAGTATTTGACTTTAGGTTTTCTCTAAAGTTTTGCTTTCAAAACAGTGCTATTATGAACATATTTTTAACATGACTCTTTGTACTTGCAGCACTGTTTCTCTAGGTTGCTCATCAACAATTGCAATTGCGTAGTCTTAAAGCAACTATACTTAAACTTAATAGACACAGCAATATTAACTCCACAGTGGTTTAAAAGTTCTCCCTCTCTGGTTGTCAAAACTTGAAATTGTCAAACCTTCAAATTTTGGCTAAGCTTATAAGGAAGAATTATACCTCATTATTTTATTTTTCATTTGCAGATTTCTTCTTTGATCAAGTACTTTTCATATGTTTAAAAGACATTCTTATTTTCTTCTTTTGGAATTGCAGGTCTATAACCTTTTCTTGCTTTTTCTGTTGGATTGTTTGTATTTGTAAGAATTTCTAATATACATAAGGAATATTAATCCCTTGTTGCATTTATTGAAGTTTCTTCTCTTAGTCACTTATTAGTCATCTTTATGGTACTTTTAAACATGTTGGAGTTCTACTTGTATAGTCTAATGTGTTAATCTTTTCTTTTATGCCTGTATGTGTTCTATGGCTATTCTGTTTCCATAATCTATTTGTCTTCTGTTGTGCTAACAATACAGTGTTTTAAATACTTAAGATTTATAGTATATTTAAATATCTAGTAGGGTAATTACATTCTCTTTGTTCTTTTTCAAAATATTCTTGGCTACTCTTGCATTTTTAAATCTGTTTTCATAGTTAATACTAATTTCTCTCTTGGCTGTTTTTTTCCTAGGCCTTTCAGTTAAAAACATTTATTTACTTTCAACTTTCCTTGATTTTAATGAATGCATTTAACATAGTACATTTCCATTGCTATAACTGCATCTCATAGGTTTTGCTATGTAGAGTTGTACTATAATTCCCACTTCATTATTATCTGGAAATGGTGAGAACTACAGGATAACTCCAACTACAGTAACTACTCTGTTGGTTGACTCTGCATCTCTTTCTATTCTTAGCTCCTGCCTCCTCTGACATGAGTAATCCTGAGGCTCTTATTCCTACCTCTGTGGCAAAACTTTCATGTGAGTTTCTTAGGTGCTGCTTTCCTCTGCTATTTCTGTTCTTTGGGAAGGATTACTCGCAGTTTATGACCCAATAACAGTTCTTTTTGTTTCTTTGATTTTTAAGCATATCGTGTGTGTGCGTGTGGCATGTGTGTGTGTGTGTGTGTGTGTGTGTGTGTGGAGTGTGTGTGTATATGTGCATATTTGGTGGTAGGAAAATTTGATGCTTGTACTCAGCCTGCTGTCTTTAAATTAGAGTCCCTATTTCCAAAAGTCAGAAATAAGGTGGACATGGGAATCTGTGGACACCAAGTATGAGTTATGAGTTAAGTTCCCCATATTTCTCTCATTCACTGTGAATTGACTATTTTTTTGTTTGCTTCTTAAAGTAAAGCTCTTTTGGATTAAGGTTTGCCCTTTCATCAACTGACCCCCGGGATGAACTTGAGTATATTCTGCCACAGCTACTCCAAGCCAAGGGACTGGGTTCTCTGAGGTCATTCATATTAATTCTGCCGGTTGGTTTTCCTTTTCTTGTGGTGAATCATTCAACCATTTCCCAAATTTACTTCTCCTGAAATGTATTTTTGCTGTACTTCCTTGAAACCCTAGTTTCTAGAGTTGGTATAGATGTTCCTATTTAAATATATCTTGGAGAATTTAATGATGGAAAGGATTTAATACATCAAGTGAAATAAAAATGTAAAACTAGGAATCCCAATAGTGTTTTGGTAAAACCAATTCGATCTGATTAATCTTTTTGATTCTGACAGTCATTAGTGAAACCAACAGGCATTTAACCGAAAGAACAAAATAAAGAATATACTATTGAAAAATAACTGCTCAGGAGAGCTAACATAATTTCCTTCCTTGTAAAAGAAAATTAACCTGGAAGATGAGGGTCTTTTTTTTTAAAAGCATTTTCTGTGTTTTGTGTACTACACTGATGAAATTGGATGATATGATCTCTCCAGTTTTAGACCTAACATTCAGTGGGTTTGTATATATGATACGTTTGTATATATGTATTTTGACAGGAAAATACTCTATAAATTTATTAAGCAATGAGATGGCCAGAGAAAAACTTTATTTTGTGATCTTGCAGGAGATGTTTTAAATAGTTCTGTTATTGTCAATTCAGCCTGTGACATCTTGTTCTGTGAATGTTGCAGTGCCTCAGAGCAATTCTGGATTCTGGAATTTTGATAAATACAAGGCCCCTGATGTCAATCACACTGGCAGGAAGTCACCTTGCTTCAGCTGTGAATACCATAACTAACAGATAATTTTGTGGTATAAGTACATAGAGCATAGATAAGGGCAGAAGTCCTCACATAGGTGTGAATAAGAGCAGATGAGACCATCATAAAACAGTCTGTGATCTTGATACTCAAAATGTGAAAAAGAACAAAAGACTAGCATCATCTAGAGTCTTCTTAGGAATGTGGACCCCTCCCCAGATCTACTGAGTGAAAAGTGGCATATTAATATGACCTCCAGGTGATGTGTATGAATATTACAGTTTAAAAACCACAGCTGGGGTAATTTAATCATATTCTCCTACTGCTGAAAATTGAAGGATACAGTGAACAATAAGAAACTTGATATATTTTCTCTCTCAATTTCTTCCAACTGTATACTTCCAGTAATCCTGAAAATATGTACTGGTTTTTCAGCCTGACCATTAACTATAAAGATAATAATCTTGTTCCTGGATCCTTTATGTTTTATTTGAGGTGAAGGCAGACCTATTCTCATTACTCTATATGAGGTCTTTGTTTTCTCTAACACATGCTAATAACAGCTTCCTATCCAGTTGCAGTGCTTTCAGTGTTAGCCTTTTCAGATTACTTTTCACATGGCTACTAGACAGACTTATCTATAATGAAAACCTGTAATGTCTCTCTGTAACTTTCAGGATGAAAAGGCAAATTCTTGGTGTAGCATTTAAGGAATTTTATCACCTCCCTAGCCTATAAATTAGAGCCAAAGTGAATATAGCAACTGCTACTGATGCTCCCCTATATCCTTTCAGCCCACCTGAGTCCACCTCTTAGCCCTCTGAAATCTTTCTCTTCCAATCTCCTGGGCCTCTCTTCTTCTCTGCCCGAGGATTTTCTCCTCAAGGCCAGAGTTTGGGGTGCCTCACCAGGTGCAACTTGGAAATGCTAAGAGTTAGCCCCCCTGGGCAACCCTTAAACAACTGGGGGTCAGAGTTCGAGATAAATATTTCAGTCTCACTATTCTCTTATGGGAAAATCCTTAGATTGTTTTCTAATGGTTTCTCCAAGCTTCTCCAGTGGAACTGAGTTCCAGTTGCTCAAACAGTTGGCTTAATAACATGCTTTGTTTTGGCTTCTCTCTCTTTTCAATTCCCCACTCCTCTCACTTGCTTCTTGGAATCACCTTGCAAAACTCCTTGAACCCAAGTGCTTCACTCAGGGTCTGCTTTCTGGGGGAACTGAAGCGAAGGCAGTTAGTACTGAATGTGACCCTTGAAAGCAGATTCTCAGCGCTGGATTCTGAAATGGGATCACTTTCCAGTGAGATGGAAACAGGGATCGCTTGGCCAGTGGTGAGTGGGATGGTGATGACGTTTGGTGCTGGAGTAAAGTGGGAGCATGTGGAGATGGAAGGACAAGCACTGGCTTATGCAAGAGTGCCAGCACTGGGAACATACGAAATCAAGTATGATGAAAAGGATAGTGGCTGACATTTATTAAGTGCTCTGGAATCCTTGAAGGACGAGAATATAAAGCTTAGATTAGCAAACTATCTTTTCAGAGCATGTTGTGAAAACCAGAAGGCCTTGATGCCAGCATTTAAAAAGACTCTTATGTCGTGTAGCTGGAGGAGTTACCTGCCTGGCCTCATTGCCTTGATAGCTAGGGTAAGATCTCGGTATAGCACAAGCAGGAGCTTGTAGTCCCTGCCGCACGAGTTTCCAGACCTGAGCTAGTTGTCAGACTCAGGGGCCGTCAAGCCAATAGCTTCCTGCTTTAAGTACTTGACTCTCACTTCTTTGCTCCAGGGCTTTCTCAAACTCATCAGGAGCGCGGTTCTCTGCACTTAGGGGATCCAGAAGTGTGTGGATGTATGGCATGGGAAGAGTTATAACCACCCAGGAGGCAACCCTCAGTGATGGGAGATGAGGGTTCCGGATAAATGACCCTGTCTCCCACCATTCAGTGAGACTCCTCAGACCTGTTATACCTGGTCCCTATAGAACTTAACAATGGTCACCTAAGTAGCAAATTGTTCATGAACACATCCATTTTTTTTTTTTTTTTTGGTTTCTCTCCCTTTTCCATCCCATCTTCCCCATTGCTTCCCAAATTCTTGCTTCAGGGTCTGATTTGGGGGGGACCCAAACTAAGGCAGTGAATCTCTCTCTATTCCTTAAACACATCAGCTTCATATTCGAAATGTTCACATGCTTGTTGGGAAGGGGTTAAGTGTGACTACAGAGTAAAAGATTCTTGGGCTTTCTCTTAAGAGAACTCACAGGGACATCGTTATTACTCTGATGAGTTTCCTATGGTAAAAATTCTGTTCCTTAGCCTTTTTTTTTTTTTTTTTTTTTTTGTGGTACGCGGGCCTCTCACTATTGTGGCCTCTCCCGTTGCGGAGCACAGGCTCCGGACGCGCAGGCTCAGCGGCCATAGCTCACGGGCCCAGCCGCTCCGCGGCATGTGGGATCTTCCCGGACCGGGGCACGAACCTGCGTCCACTGCGTCGGCAGGCAGACTCTCAACCACTGCGCCACCAGAGAAGCCCTCCTTAGCCTTTTAAGCATAGAATTCTGATTTTGTGTACTAAGAAGGATTGTATCTGTCCACTGTTTCTTCTCTGCTTCTTTGCCCCATGTTTCCAGGGAAAACTAAAACCTTCCTTCTTTCTTTATGGATGCTAGTAATTTCAAGGAAAACACAGGCAGTTTTTCTTGAGAATCCTCCTGTTTTTCCTTGACTACTTTACCTTTATATAACTCTTTAAGTTTTAATTTTATAGATTGACTCTTAAAGAACACACTTATTTCCTCTCTTTCTTAATTCCTACAGGGTACCAGTGTAGCGGTCTCTAGGTGTTTACTAATTATTCTCCACCACATATTCTCCAGCCTTCACGCTTTTGCTCATGATGTTCCTTACTAGAGGTTCTTCATTAACCTGCCATCTCACTGACTTAGACTCATAGGGTGGAGGGAACTTTGGGGAACTTTCCTTGACCATCAGGCAGTTAAATCCCTCTTTTATTTTTTACATCCTACATATACTTTTATTATAGGAAAAATCCCATTTAATTGCAGTTTTCTTTGTGAATGCCCTTGAGGTCATGTCTTATGTCTTACTCATCTTTGTATCCACAATACATAATAAGCACTCCTTGTACGTTTGTGGAACTAATGATCACGTGCACTGTGAGAAGAAATAGCAGTAAAGAATCTGCACAAGCCCACGATACTTGTAGCAGGATGTTGATGTTGAACTATGGTTTAAACCATTTTGAGGGGTCTCCACAACTAGAAGTAACATTTCCCAAATCAGAATGGCTTCTTGACCATGAATCTTGGTGAGTTCACAGAGAAATAAAAATATCTGCGACCATTAACTTGGCATATACTATATAATTCTTGCCCAACTTCTCAACAGCATAGTTGTCCAGGCCATAAGGGTAGATTTCCAGCTGATTCTTTCATGTGAATCATTCTTTATTTTTTGCATATAAGATAGCCAAGATAATGTGTTAAACACTTTCTGTAATAAGAGAAATATTTCACTTAAAAAATATCTAAAAATTACACAGGTAACATAGATTTCTGGCTTGTAGATGGAACCTTAGAGCTCTTTAGACAGTCTTCCTACTGGCACCCACACTGAGACACGGGCTTATCCAAGGTGCTATCCATTTGATCTTGATTAAAAAAAAAAAAACAAAAAAAACTTTAGAGGATGAATAAAGCACCAAAGTATAAGATGAAAGTACCATATGACATAGGGTAGCTATATCAGATATTGTTTTCTTAGACTTTTAACAGCAATGTAAGCTTTTAGAAAAATGATTAATGTTGAACAAAGAAACAAAGCAAAATAGAGTGTCACTGTAATTAAGACTAAGATTTTTCTTGGGAGAGTATCATAATATAGATAACTTTTATTATAAAGCTAAAAATTAATTATTTTAATAACTTTTTAATGAGCACCTATTGTGAATCAGATACTATAATATATATTCAATGTGGAAAATTTGGAGAATGCAGGGAACATTGCAACAGCAAAACTATATCATTATTCATAGATACCACTGTTAAAATTCTCTCTCTCTCTCTCTCTATCTCACATACATACACATGTGTTTCTCAACACCCCAAAATAAAGAGAGCCTATTTGTCCACATGTTGCAATTGCCATAAGGCAAGCTACATTTATATTTAAGAGAGTTTTCTTAATTTGCTTAAAGGACAATTTATCCTGGCTGATGTGGATGTATACACACACACACACACATACACACACATACACACGTGCACACACACACACACACACACACACACACACACACATAACAGGTTTGGCAGTTCCCATTGGTGGGTCACCTGCTTAATAATAATCCTCCATTTTCGCTTTTCAAGAAAACTTCATTTTTTTGTAACGTGGGGGAGCTGCATGCTGTAGGGGAGACTGGAAGCCTCCTTAGTCCTGGAATTAAATCTTGATTAATGAGTCAATTATGGCACTCCTGCATCCTTTCCTAGAGTTGGAACTAAGAATGCAAATGAGGCTCAAACATACTGAGTGAAATAAAGACTCCCAGAAAACTTTTGAGAAAGATTTTGTTACGTTTTTCTTTTTGGGGGCCGCACATTGAATCATGTGGGATCTTAGTTTCCAGGCCAGGGATGGAACCTGGGCCTCCTGTAGTGGAAGCGTGGAGTCTTAACCACTGGACCGCCAGGGAAGTCCAGATTTTGTTACTTTTAACAAGGGGCATGAGAATGGGGTACACTCTGCATGGGAGTTCTTGTGTTTCTTTACTCACTGCTCTTTTATTCCAAAGTATATTTTAAGAAATTTGTATAGTAAACAGCCTTCAAAAATAGAAATAGTTTGGAGTAAAGGACAGGTTTGCTTACTGTCCAGAATAAAAAAGATAATATCGCCTTCCAGCACAAAAGTCAAGCAGGTTTGCTTAAAGCCCATATAAAAGATTAGAATTTCCGCCTATCAGGGTTCCTCTCCTATTAAACAATCCACAGTATATGCAGGCATCACCAGGCCCTTGTCACATTACCCTGTGGGAATGGTGACTTTGGGAAATAGTTCAAAAAATTGATGATGCTATGGCCATTGCTTTTATTATGAGTAATAAACTCTCCATCTCTGACTCACCAAGGAGTCTCACTCTTTTGTCAGCATCTATGGAACTGTGACAAACCAATTTGTTAGGCTGCATTCTCCTTCTCACTTCTGGCCATTGCACAGTGTCCTGTGAAATTGTGAGAGCAGGGTTGTGGCAGCCACTTTATGATCATGAGGATTAAAATCTGAGGACAAAAGTCAACACTATGTGTGGGCAGAGCAGAAAAATATATATGGAGAGAACCTGGGTTATTGAAGATAAGTCTATGATAACATTTGGAATTATTCTACTTCTAGGTTCACTTTAGTTGAAATGATATAGTTTGCCTATTTTTAAAATCATTTGAGTCTGATTTTCTGTTAACTGTTGGCAAAAGCATTTATTCTAAATCATCAAGGAATGCAGAACAGTTTTAAAGGCCTGTTTACTGCCAACAAACACAATAACACCCAACATTTATTTAGTATATATATGCAAGCTTAGTAATAAATATTTTGGGTACATTTAAAAATTTAATCCTTAAGTAACGACCCTGCATGGTTGTTATTATTATTTTAAACACAGAGAATCTGAGCCTCCAGAGTCTAAGGAATAAGCCTAAGATAATTCAGATAATAGGTGACAGAAGTGAGATTCAAATCCACGTCCACCTGGTAACAAAGCCTATGTTCCTAACCCTGATATTATGTTTCCCAAATTGTTAGGATGCTCATCATTTGTTCCTTTGGTCCTGACTTTTATGTTAAGCATTTAACAATGAATTCTTCTTACATAAATGGGGCATGAATTTGGACCAGTTATATAAGTCTCTGTGCAAATAAATGTCAGGAATCATTCTGCCTGAAAATGAACTTTTTAATTTGTCCCCAGACAGTAATTTAAAATCAGAGGTCTGCTAGGTTTTCAGATCAGAACTGAAAATTAGATGCTGACGAGGTATTACCAAAAGTGAATTTGTCCCTCTTGTTGTGGACTAATTACATCAACATATATCATCCTTGCGATTGCAAAAGATGTTGTGTTGTACAGATAGATAACAAAAAAGAGAGATTAGCATACCTCCAATCAATCTCTTATTCAGTAGTTCCTTTATTGCTCAAAAACTGCTCCAACCTTCACCTAAACCTGAGACCACAGACAGAAACAACCCCCCAGACTGTTGGAGTCTAAGCTTTATGCTGTCACAGGCTGGGTTTGACTAGTTCAGACCGCTATCACTTAGGCTAGTGTCTACTCTCAACTACTCACATGAGTAGATAAATTAACACATGAAATCCAAGGAACTAAAAAAAAAATGTATATCTTTGCTTTGATTCATAATGCTACCTTGGGGAGACTGCAACAGTGTTCTCTGTGATTCTGGGTAAAAAAATCTTCATGAACTGGAACATTTCTTAGTATATAACTTGCTTTTTGAACTGTAGTTGCTTGTATTTAGTTAATATGATCCCTGGATGATTTTCTATTATAATTGAGCGTGACAAAGTGATAACCCATCTAGCTTCTTAGGGTGGTCGAAAGAGGTAGAAATATTCAGTGAAGATTTTGAAGTGTTGGCAAGTATGACTTGAGATAAAAAGATGACTAAAACATCCTAAAGATTTTTTTTCTGTGTTTGTAGTACCAGCGGTGACATCAGAACATAACCTAATTCTCAACTGTAATATAGTTTTTAATATAAAAGTTATTTGTTATCATTCACTACCGTGGCCCAGAAGAGAAACATAATCCAAATACATTATCCATTGTAATCTAGCTTTGACGTGTATTTCCCGAGTGCAGTTGTTTTCCAGGGAACTAATCCTAATTATTTAACACTTTCAAAGTCAATAAATTATGGGAGGGAAGCAAAAAGCCTGTTGGCGGGTGAAATTTCTCTGTGATATGAAAGTTGTCTTATGAAGTGAGAAGTTACAACAAGGTATCGTTTAATAATAACAAGTAGTATTTTTAAATTACTGTTTAGAAATGTATGGCCTGACATCAAAATGACTTTATATAAATGCTGTGTCCTCAGTTTAAAAGGACACTAGTAAACCCCTAGGACTAAACAGGCCTTTTCTCTACCTAATTAAATTAAGTGCAGTGTACAGTGCCTCTCTGCAAAGATTAACAGAATACATACCTTGTCAGTTTAAGTGTTGCCTGTGGCGGTATTTTTTTTCTAATTTAATTAAAAGATGTTCTTTTATGAAGAACAAGCTTGCAGCATAATTCCTCGTACGTTTACATTTCTGAAGTCTGTTTGGGGGAAAGTGGAGAGTGAAGAGAAAGAAGAGAAAAGACAAAGGGAGGAGGGGGAACCAAATTACAGATATACAAGAGGAAGTTAACAATGTTTCCTGGTTTTCAGGAAAACTTTCTCTCAAAAGTCAACATGACTGGAAATAAACCACATGTCTGGGAAGACAGCCATTTTCACTGTGGTGTGTTAGACCATGTCTTCACCTTATGCCCAGTCAACAGCCTTCACAAGAACACTGGACCTTTGTTAAAGAGGTAGTTATACCACAAACTCCCACATATTCAGATTCCATACAGTGGATTATTATTCAATGATAAGAAGTGAAGTCTCAAGCCACACAAAACATGGATGAACCTTAAATGCATGTTGCTAAGTGAAAGAAACAAGTCCAAAAGTTTTGCATACACTATTATTCCAACGTTGGAATGGGTTAGCAATTCTGATACCACTACTCACATATGCTGGCAGATGGTGGGAGTCAGGTTTTTCACTGTTGGTTACAGATAAACTAGGTGAAGAGGCTAGAATGATCCATGTGGCAACAGATTAGTCTGCATTTATAGTTAGTTTACAATAGATAGTTACAGATAGAAATATTTATAGATATGTGTATATACACTGGTTAGTACATACAAATACATCCTTGCTCTCTGTGGGAGGATCTAGAAACAATGGCTCCTTAGTACCATCCATATCTTATTTTCTAATAACATTCTCCAATAAAAGGGACCAGGGGGCTTCCCTGGTGGCGCAGTGGTTGAGAGTCCGCCTGCCAATGCAGGGGACACGGGGTCGTGCCCCGGTCCAGGAAGATCCCACATGCCGCAGAGCAGCTGGGCCCGTGAGCCATGGCCACTGAGCCTGCGTGTCCGGAGCCTGTGCTCCGCAACGGGAGAGGCCGCAACTGAGAGGCCCGCGTATCGAGAAAAAAAAAAAAAAAAAAAGGGAGCAGGGCTCCTTGGAAAAAGGGACTGATACGAGGGCTGGGGATAGAAAATATACAACATGAGCCTGAAGTATCTTGTAGTGGCAGAAAGTAAGAAAGGGCTAAAAAGTAAATAAGACAAACAACAAACAATAGTGGGACATGTCAAAGGAGAAAGCTCCCAACGACAAAAGGTGGAACAAAATGAATAACAAAATGAATGAAATTGTATTAGGTTATACCCCAAAGTGTAAAATAAATATCCATGAGCCCATGCTGATATAAATGATTGAGTAATTAAATAAATGGAGGGGAACTGAAAGATATCTTATGCAGAAGAATTCCAAAATATTTATGAGGTATTCCTCTCTCATGGAGGGGGAATACACCTCCCCACTTTTTAAATACAGGTTTTGTACAGCAACTTAAAAAAAAAAAAAAAAAAAAAAAAAAGGGAGCAGGGCTCCTTGGAAAAAGGGACTGATACGAGGGCTGGGGATAGAAAATATACAACATGAGCCTGAAGTATCTTGTAGTGGCAGAAAGTAAGAAAGGGCTAAAAAGTAAATAAGACAAACAACAAACAATAGTGGGACATGTCAAAGGAGAAAGCTCCCAACGACAAAAGGTGGAACAAAATGAATAACAAAATGAATGAAATTGTATTAGGTTATACCCCAAAGTGTAAAATAAATATCCATGAGCCCATGCTGATATAAATGATTGAGTAATTAAATAAATGGAGGGGAACTGAAAGATATCTTATGCAGAAGAATTCCAAAATATTTATGAGGTATTCCTCTCTCATGGAGGGGGAATACACCTCCCCACTTTTTAAATACAGGTTTTGTACAGCAACTTCTTTCTGAGGGGAACTGTGTGGAAAGGGGGAAATGAGTAACCTGACAATGGAGAAACTGCACAAAGGCTACATCAGCCAGAGGCTCAAAGTTGACTAACAGTCAAAAGTCATATTATACTGTGTGCTCTTGATAAAATGTGAGGAAAACAGTACTTTACCTTTGAGGTTTTCATCACAAAAATGAAAAACCTCAGCCTAATCATGAGAAATACATCAGACGAGCTCCAATTTGGAGGGACATTCTGTATAAAACCTGACCAGTACTCAAAACAGTTAGGACTATCAAAGAACAAAAAACAAAACAAAACAAATTGAGAAACTCAAGAAGAGCTTAAGGAGATATGATTACTTAATATAACGTGGTACCCCGGTTGGGATCCTGGAACAGAAAACTAAGGAAATTTGAATAAGTATGGACTTGAATTAAAATAATCTATCAATATTGGTTCCTTAATTGTAAGAGATATGCCATACTAACAGAAGATGTTAATGAACGTGGAAACTGGGTATGGACATATGGGAACTCTTCATACTAACTTCATAACTTTTCTGTATATCTAAAACTGTTATAAAATTAAAATTTTAGGGCTTCCCTGGTGGCGCAGTGGTTGAGAGTCTGCCTGCCGATGCAGGGGACACGGGTTCGTGCCCCGGTCCGGGAAGATCCCACGTGCCGCGGAGCGGCTGGGCCCGTGAGCCTGCGTGTCCGGAGCCTGTGCTCCGCAATGGGAGAGGCCACAACAGTGAGAGGCCCGCGTA
The DNA here is from genome assembly GCF_000442215.2 of Lipotes vexillifer. Taxonomy (NCBI): domain Eukaryota; kingdom Metazoa; phylum Chordata; class Mammalia; order Artiodactyla; family Lipotidae; genus Lipotes; species Lipotes vexillifer. The sequence continues at coordinate 1,874,199 of NW_006797971.1, read as the reverse complement.
CCGCAAAAAAAAAAAAATTAAAATTTTATTTTAAAAAACAAAGTTATAAAGGAAGACAAATGCTACTTAAAGATTAAATGTTTGACAAACATAATTTCAACAGTGGTTACAGCTTACAAGTCTTTTGTCATTTGGTAGTTAAAAATCTGCTTGCTGGGAAGATGCAAGAAGTGAGGAGAAAAGAGAAGAAAAAAAGGCTTAGCGACCCGGTTTTCGTAATCCCATTCTTCTGGCCCAGCTTCTGGTTCAAGGATGTAAATGAGTAACAGATGTGTGACTCGGATATCTTCCAGCATTAAGGAGAGTGTGGTGCTCAACAAAGATTCCAGACAGCAGTTCCTCCTGTCTGCCAAAAATGTCCACCAGGGACAGTCCAAAAATGAGAAGATCGTTTCAACACACACAACCAAAAAGGCGATATAAGATAAAAGAAAGCCATTGCAATGCTCAAACCAAGGGAATGAAAAATTCACCTTTTGGAGGCTAGTGCAATTACAGATAAGTTCTGTCTTTTCTTTAGTGAGATCATAATATGAGTCATCTGTCTGTTGTGTATATTTTGAACTTCACAGGTCTTATAAATTAGTATGGAGAATCCATTACAGGAGGCTACAGATGAGGTTTTGAATTTAAAAAGTGTTATTTTCCTTTTCTGAAATAAGAAAATAGCACCCACAAAATGAACGTTTATCTGTTTTTTAAAGAGATGTGATGATGAGTTTCTGCCCAATGTTATCGTTTCGTAATTATAGCATTTTATTCTGTTTTGTTTCCATAGTTGCTTGCCATTATGATTGAAGAGAGGAAGGAGGTTAGTGGAGTAATGTTGCAGCAATAAAGGCCACCTTGTGTAAGGTTACTACACTGCTTGCTTCTTGTTTCTCAGTATAAGACCCTTCCAGCAACAAGAGTATGGTTGTTGAAAGAGCTGGACTCAGTAGTTGGAGAAAAGTCACTTCCTACAAGTTGTTGGATACGGTCTTATACATAGAAATTGAGTAGCTTTTTGTTAAAATGTCTACTGGAGACATATTGCTTCCTAGGATTCATTTACTGTGAGTTTTTTGTTCTGTCTTAAGGAAAAAACAAAATAAAACAAATAAAAAGCCATAAAATATGTTGGTCTTTCAACAGTTTTTGGAGCCCCAAAATGTACTACAATATTTTCTTTAACGGCAGAAATTTCTTTTAAGTTGTGAAATTAATTGAAGTAACTTTTTTAACATCAGCAGAGTCATTTCCAAAAGGGTTTTAAATTTCACCAATTGAAATCAACAATTTAAGGAGGTCTTACTGCTTCTGGAAAGCTTAACTCTTGCAAAATAATGATTCTCAAAAGTACCAGAATTTATTGAGTATTTTCTATGTGACTAGCACTTTAAGAGTGCTGTTTCACTGAGTTCTCACAAATGCTTTCTGAAAAGTCTTAGTTACAATTTACAAATGAGAAAATCAAGGTCAAGAGTAATTAACATATTCTCAAGATCACAGAGCTGTGAAGATATGGTTTCATGCCTGAACTTGACTCCAAAGCCAAAAATAAATATGTACATATGAACATATATACACACGTTATATATACATCTTTAAATATATATAATTTACCTATTACATATAACATATATACATGTAAATATATGTGTATGTATAATAAATATATATATTTGATTTAAGGTAATAGACTAGCATTCAAATTTAGCCCAAATTAGAAGCGTTTTAGCTGCAAGATCTAAATTTCTTAGAGCATGAGCCATGCCTTGTACTTTTCCACCCAGCCCAGTGCCCAGAAGTGAACCGCAATTGGCAATCATTGTCTGACTGAGTGGAAAATGCCTAGAAATTGAGTTTCTCATTGATTAACATTTTCCTGATATTCAACTAGAGGAGGCAGTTGTGTTAAAACTTGCTAGTGGCTCAACATTTTGAGACGTATCTCATATGGTCTCTTCATCAATTTAGACATGGTCTTCCAAGAAAAAAATATGAATACATTCAGAGTTTGGCTCTATCAGTACTGACTATGTTCTCACTTCTGTCACAGGAGTTTGTTGTTGTCCAAAATGGAAAATAGATCAGGTGCCCAGAGTTCAGATGACTTAATAAACTATATCTCCAATATCAGGGTTTGTGTGTGTGTGTGTGTGTGTGTGTGTGTGTTATTTTGTCTCAGCCTTTCTTCTCTTTTGTCGAAGTTATATTTTATTTTATTTTGTTTTGTTTGTTTATTTTGTAGAACACAGAGTAGTTTAGGGTTGCCAAAATGAGTTATGAACATTTTATCAGAGACACTAAGGGTAACTTCTGCTTCTCACCTCCTCCACCTTCCCAACAAGCAGAATGATAACCGCAAAATTACATTCCAAATTCTTTTAAAGGAAATCCAGAAGATTTATTTTGAGGCGAGAGACTGAAAATTTCTCAATTTGAAAGCCCAAATATGAATGAATGATCTATGTTACCAGAAAGAACTGTCAGTATGTGGTGCTTGCAGATGTTATCATGTGCTAAGACTACAAAGATGAGTAAGATCTGGCTTTCCGTACTTAAGGAGTTTTGTGTTATTGTGATGTGACCAGGTAAACAGTTTTTAAAATTTTGAACCTTAATTCATTTCTGCATTTTAGAAATCCTTTATTTTTCTCTCTCTAAAATATCTCTACTGTTACAGTTTGTAGGGGAATCAGATACAACAGTTACTTGTTCAATAATGGCTTGTATGCTATATAGCTTAAGGAAGAAAAGGATAAGGATAGATCTACTCTGCTTCTGTCACCAATCAGCAAAGGGATCTGCACAGGTCACTTTAACTTTACTGAGTCTCAGGTTTCTCATGTTAAATTGTTTCTGTGCATGAACCAGAGGTCTGTAATTAAATGTATAATGTACATGATGCACTTAGCTAAGTACCTGTTACGTATGTAATAAAGGACTTACATTTCAAGTCAGTTAACTCAGTTAATTAAGTGGTCTTAAGCAATTAAGCAATGTGTTACACAAGGTACTGTGGGATACTGGATCCAATATATCAGAATGGGGTTTGATTCTTAGCATCACTACTGCCAAGATCAATGACTTTGTTCATATTACTTCTATGAACCTCATACTACCTATCTGAAGAGTGATGATAAAAATATGGGTGTTTATAATAAAACTAATTGTATTTTTCTTCTTACTTAAAGCTCTGAACATATTATTTTTAAAGGCTTTCTAGTACATATACACTTTATTGCATGGACTTTTTGGACACAGTGATTACCATTTTTTGTGTGATGGAACAAACCAGTGTTGTGTTGGAGGTAACCACTGGTCCTCAAATGTTTCATACAATGTTCAGTACATGCTAGTCTCTACACTCTTCTTCCTCATCCTTTCCTTTCTCAAATGTGTTAGCCTCTCTAAAATGTATGCCACTCGCACTGCAAGGTTGCAGTAATGAATGTCTATATAAGTGAAAATATATAGAAAAAAAAGCTATTTCCCCTTCATTTCAAAACCCTAACCTGAAGTTGTAATGCAGAGTATTCAGTCTTTATGACCAGAATGAAGTTTCCTCAATGTTACCAATATGCTATTTATATCCCCCCAAATGTATCAAGTTGTATCTGCTTTTAAAATGCCATCACTGATTAATTTCTAGGATATTCTTCAATACTGACTGTAACTGGACTCTATGATGTCTCTCTTCTCTCTCCTCCCCAGACAGCATTTCTCTCATTGGGCATAGAGGCAATGGAGATTTAAAACTATAAGAAACAATTCTGAAGAAACTGGTTGACATTCATTTTCACACTGCAGAATCACAAAAGTCTCCTGTCTTTTAGTAGAGGTTGCGGTATCTTATGCCTATGGACACTTGAGTATCCTGTTGTGGCTTGGCATTAAAACAAATTCACTGATGTTCTGTAGGACTACAGGCTGGCCTTTTGTTTATTATTATTATATTTTATTTGTATAGATATCCCACCATACTCTGCTATAAATAGTAATGTTTTTATTGTTAGTACTGTACACTTAATAAAGCTGCAGTTTTCCTGGCTATTAAGTGCACTGACAATCAATGCAAGGCTGCAAGCAGTGTGTTTATGTGCTGAGCTTTTGATTAGTGAAGCTCTAAGAAGTTGGGCTGTCAAAATTAAATACACTGCTCAGACATAAAGCCACATTCTGTTCTTGGTTTGACCAAATGAGAGTTTTACAGGCTGAGCCCTGACCTAGTTTTGCTTATAAAGTAAAGAATATTTGGTCACCTTTAAGCAATAAGGTTAGACATTTATTTAGGAAAAAATAGCATGAGAAAATTACTCATGTCTGCTTTTTCTCAGGATTTAGTTTGTTTTTGATAAAGTTTCCTTTTTTTGAAGTGCCCTAGGAGCTTTTGGAAAGCTTTTTGCTTTCCACCAAACTTAAGATAAAATACACATATATGTTTGGTGTTTTTGGTAGATTTACCAAATTACTCCAATTTACTCAGATAATTTCCTTGGATTAAATATGACTGATGACTTGTGTTTTTCTCTCCATTTTTTTCTTCTTCCATGAACTAAACAACACTCTTCTGTGACATTTGTCTTCATGTCCTGACCCACTGGATGTTTAATTTTGTCCAGTGATAATGGCAGATCAATGACCTTTGATGATTGGAATGGGAAAAGAATTTTCATTTAGCAAATGACTTCAGGCAACTTTTTCTTTTATTATCCAGGATCAAATCTATATACAAATGTAAAGGTGAACTATTATTTTAACAACTCTCAAGTTATGCAGAGTTTTTATGGTCCTTTTCCTCAAAGTATCATTTAGACAATAGATTAATAAAACTCAAAGTCCTTGCGCCTTCACACCTCATAATAAATGAATATGTAAAACTTAATGCATACTTAATTCCAACAATTTTGTTTATCAAACATGGATTTGAATCAAATGAATCATTTTGTCACATAAGTCCATATTTTAATAATAGAAATACTGTTGAAGTTCTTATTTTCCTCTTCTTGTTTTAACTCTTAAAATACTTTCATACTCATCATCTCAGATTTACAAGAAGTTACTTATATAGCCTAGTGATTTGCTGAGGACAAACCTTGCTCAGAACATGCACTAAACAAATATTTGGTAAACAATAATCTTATAATAACAAAAGCTATTGGTGTGTACTGTTTTGTAATCTTTTCTTTATAGAGTTGGATGTTACAACTAAAAATGATAGATATTGGACTTCTGGTTTCCATTTAGGGAGTTTGAGGGTTAGAAAGGGCATGGTTCCAAACCATACAACAAAAAAAATAACCTGACAAATATGTTCATGACTTTTCTTGAACCCATGAAGTTTGAAGTTACAACATAATCAACTGGTTCAAAATATAAAGAGAGACAACCACTTGCAGGGAGAGGTGAAGCATAAATTCTTGCTTACCTGGGCAAGACACAGTCAGACACTGGTATGCAGAGTTCAGCTAGGATGACTGACAAATTGATTGAGGACAGTCAAACATGCACTGCAAATATAGCTGCAAAAAAAGGAATTGTTTACACACTGTAACAGACTTTTCCTGCATGAAATCCATCAGATGGTCACAACCACACATACAGAAGAAAAGTGTTCTAAGAAAGCTTCCCTTGTAGTGAAAAGCTGAGAAAAGGGATCAGTTGTGAAAAGGGCACAGAACCATACTGAAATACTTTCAATTTTATTCCCTAAGGAATAAAATTCTTAATCTGTTCAGAGAGGGGTAAACAAATGCTGTTATCCTAAGAGCACTGGAGAAAAATCTGTTGCAACTAGGAAAAGAGAATAGGAGAAAAACTGACTATCACTGGAAGACAGATAGGAATATCTGCTAGGTCAGTGGAGGAAAGGAACACTGAGAAAACTAAACCCTCAAGATACATAGGACATGATAGCTTCCTGAGGTTTTATCAGAACAACACAGAATTCTCTCCCATTCCCTTCTGCCAGGGTAACATCAAGTAACAAGTGACTTGGATGAAACAGACCCTCCCTGAAGTACAGTGCAAAGGATAGATTAAAGCTGACTGTGGAGCAGATACTTAAAAAACAAACAAATGAAAACAAAACAAAACAAATAAGTCACCAGCCTTAAAATAAAGTATTGCTAAGATTATTTGAAATCTGTAAACTGCTGAACGTAAACATAGGCAGCCTACCTTCTAATTCGATTAACTGAAATTCCTGCATTGAAGGCCTATCTGAAATAAAGGTAAACCCATTCTTCAGAAAATAAAATAGTCTTGTCTTGGTCTTTATTACCCCTCACAGATGTCTAGCTATCAATAAAAAATATGACACACAACATGGCAATAAGAAAACAACACAATTCAAGACACAAAGCATCCATTGGCACTAAGCTCAGATATGAAAGATATTGGAACTATCTTAAAAGTCATATAAGGTAATTATGATTCACTATGAATAATATGGTAAAGTCCCTGGTGGTAATAAGCAAAATCAGAAGAGAGATTAAAAAACTATAAGAAAAAAATCAAAGTAAAGTTCTAGAAATGAGAAATATATCAACAGTGGTGAACAGTGCCTTTGAAGAACTCATCAACAGATTCCACACAGCTGAGGAACAAATCAGTGAGTAAGAAGACAAATCTATAGGAATGACACAAACTGAAACAAAGAGAAAAAAGAGTAGGAAAGACAAAACAAAACACAACAAAACAAAACCAGAGCCTCCAAGAGCTCTGGAACAGTATCAAATGATCAGTAATTCATGTAAATAGAATTCTAGAATGTTATAAGAGAATGAGACAGAGGAACTATTTGAATAATTATTGGTTAAGAATTTCCCAAGATTATGAATAAACCCCAAGCCACTGATAAAAGAATGCCACTCAGGATAACCACTGAACGAAAATAAAATAAAATAAAATAAAATTAAATTAAATTAAAAGGTAAAGTAAAATAAAATAAATAGAAGATAAAAGAAACCACACCTGGAAACAAAGAACACAGGGAAAATCTTAAAAGCAGCTAGAGAAAAAAAAACATTACATGCAGAGGAACACAGATGAGAATTATAACAACTATTTCTCTTTAGAAAACATGTAAGTTGGAAGACAATGGAGTGAGGTCTTTAAAGTGCTAAAGAAAGAAAAAAAAAAGTCAATTCAGTATTTTATACCCAGTAAAATTTTCTTTCCAAAATAAAGTAGAAATAATTTCAGACAAACAAAAGTTGTGGTATTTTAAAGCCAGCAGATCTACTCTATAGGAAGTGTTAAAGGGATTATTTAGAAAGTGAAATATGTTACCAGAATCTTTATATATATATATATATATATATATATATATATATATATATATATATATATACACACACAGAAATAAAAGAGTGCTGTAAATAAAATAAATGGGGTAAACAAAGTCATTTTTTCCTATTTCTAATTGCTCAAAAATAAATAAAAAATAGTTGGAATTAATTATGTGATTCTAGCATATGTAAAGTTAGAAACATTGCAAAAATAGCACAATGATTCCAGGAAGGAATTGGAAATATACTGCTGTATGATTCTTATGCTATGCAAAAAGTAGTACAATATAATTTAGGTAGATTCTGATTAATTAAAGATGTACATTGAAATCCTGGTGTATCCTCTTAAATTTCTTAACAAGAGTTATATATATTAAGTCTATAGAAGAGGTAAAATGGAAATGCTCAATCCATCTAAGAAAGGCAGCAGATGAAGAGGTTAAAGAAACAAAGAATAGATGAAATAGTGAAAAGATATGACAAGGTTGTAGATTTTAATCTTATCAATAATCACAATAAATATGACTGGTCTAAACACACCATTTAAAATATAGGGATTGTTTGATTGGATGAAAAACAAGACCCAACTACATGCTGTTTTTTAGTAAAGAATTTGGCCCTGCCCAAGAAATGGTCTGGCCTTTCCCTCAGTTTCTGAGAGATAATCTCTGTCATACTTTATAAGAGTGTCTTTGTTTATATTAGGGGCTAGCCACACCCTAAATCCCCAACCAGGGGTTTAGGTGAGGGGCTTTGGTAATTTGATATCAATTGATCTAGAGACTGAGTTCAATCACATCGTTAATCAATCAATCATGTTTATGTAAGGACACCCCAGTTAAATCCCCAGACATTGAAACTAGGATGAACTTCCTTGGTTAGCAATACTCCACGTATATTGTTACACATTGATGCCAGAAAGGTAACACATGTTCACTCCATGGGAGAGGCAATGAATGCTCTGTATTTGGAACCTTCCAGCCTCTGTCCTGAGCATTTATTCTTTTGCTGAATTTGATCTATATCTTTTCCGTATAATAAGCTGTAACCACAAGTATAATAGCAGTCAGTAAGTTCTATGAATGCTTCTAGTAAATTATTAAATTTGAGGGAGGTATTGGGAACCTCCTGAACTTGCTGTTGGTATCAGAAGTGAGGGCTGTGTTATGGAGGATTGTGCCCTCTGACTTCACAGATTGGCTGATTCTGGGGAGTTGTCTACAGAAAACCCACTTTAAACATGGAGACATAGATAAGTTAGAAGTGAAAGTATGAAAAAAGATATACCATGACAACATTAAACAAAAGAAATTTGGAGAAACTCTATTAGTATCAGACAAAGTAGACTTCAAATAGGAGATATTAGAAATAAAGAGAACATTACACAGTGACAAGGGGTTCAATTATCTGAAAATACATTAACATTCCTTAATGTGTACATACCTAATAGAAAATATTATAAATTCATGAAGCAAAATATGAATTAAAATTAGAAATAAATAAATCTCAAGTTCAGTTGAGGATTTAAATACTCTTCTTCAAGTGGTCACTTACTTTTATCCAAATAATATATTCAAACAATACAATTCTAATCAAATACTAGTATGGTTTTGGGGTTTACTGAACAACATGAATCAAAAAGTCATCTACTAGCATAAATAGGAAAGAATAGCAAAGGAAATCATGCAACTGAAGAACAGTTAAGTGGGAGGAGAGGAATGATTACTCTGCTAGTTATTAAATAAATTCTAGATTTCTAGAATAAAGAGAGCATGAGAAAACTGGTGTGAGAAAAGAGGGGTCATGGAAATAGACTAGAAAGTCAAGAAAGAGGTTAATTACATACATTGTACGTATTTATGATCTGGTAGTCCTACTATTTAACATAAATGAGAACAAAGAATATAATGTTAAATGATGCTGAGATAATTGCTAACTTTTTTGAGATGATTTTTTCAAAAAGGATTCTAACTTCACTTCTTATAACAAAATTAATTCTAGGTGCTTTAATACTACAAGTTCTTAAAAATAAGTTTAAAGTTCATTTCATCTTAAAAGGGGCTAGGGCTATATAATTATAACCCACAAGGCTGAATTCTTAAACAAAAAAGAAGTGATATAATTGACTTAAAACATAGCACTACGTAAACAAATACTTTTACTGATCAGAAAATTTTACTAATAATACCCTAAGGAAAATAAAATCCTGTGGGAAAAATAGTTGTGACATATATTAAAAGCGTTGACTATTTTTACCTATTATATCAAAAATTTTTGCAAATCAAAAGAGCAGCAGTAAATCTAACTCCTATCTAATCTTTTTGTAAACATAATAATAACACATCTCCTGGCAAATACATTGGTGATATTTACAGTGAGTGAGTCTGTGGAATGTTTTAGCAGGATGTACTTAGTCTAGGAATAATTAGGGGAATCAAATCTAGAATCTATGCACTTATGGGGCACAACTCTCTAGAAAATATCACATAAGTTATATAATTGAGTATCAAAGTGGCAGTGTTTCAGAGCTAGAATAGCTTCCCATAGTGTTAGTAATGTCCTGGGGGCATAATTTAGAGACGTCATATGTTAGATCTGGCTGAAAGCACAATGTAATACAACAAAGAGGGACCTGAGAAGTGGCATTGATAGTCCAGACTTTTTTGTGTTTTTTCAGTGCCTTGCAGTTACCTGTTTCCTTGATATTATTATGAAGCTTAATACTAGATAGAATCACTGACTTGTGAGTGTCTGAATTAACAATCACACACCTCAGAGGGAAGAGTAAGAACATGAATAGAAATTTAACAACAACCAAAAAGATTCAAGATTTACATGCCAATGTTGGTTCCCAAACGGGCTTTCTGAGCATAAGTCCAAAGTTCCCTGATAGCCGCTCTAGCCTGTAATTCAGTGAAACTCTGGCTATATCCCACAGCAAGAGTTTACTCTTCTTGAAGACCAAGACTTTTAACCGTACAAATCTTAGAGTTATGGAGATGGGAGGCTCAGTGTCCCCCAGGGGATCACTGCAGGTGATAATCACCCCAATCCTGGAACCATCTGTTTCATTGTGGGATCTCCAAGAAACAGATGCCAAGACAACCAGATTTGCGGGAGATTTATGGGGTAAAGCCCTGTGGAAGATAAAGAGAACAGGAGCAGGATCAGGCAAAGTGAGACCCCATATCTCAGCAGTAAGTGAGCACAGGAAGGTTTCGATAGGAAAAGCCTCAGAATTCAGTGTTGAGCAGAGAATTTCAGGCAGGCTGATAGCAAGGTCCCTAGCTAAAATTGTGGGTTAGATGAATCCTATATCCTGTAGGCATTCTCAGGTGGGTGGGAGTTCTATTACTCTCCTTTACCCCTGCCATTGCTCAGTCATTGACTGGGAGTGGTCTGGCCTGAACACTGTGGTGGGTTCAAAATTGTAGCATTTGGAGGCTGTCGATAACCTGTGCTTCCTAGGCAGCTTCTCTTAAAAGGAGATCCGAGCAGTCTACTTCATTGACTGCTGCAAAAATTTCTGGGTTAATCCAGAAGAAGGAAAAACGTCCTTAAATATGTACAATTTGACTGATAGAGGGAAGGAGACAATTGGAGATACATTCACATTTTGTGCAAGATTCTAAACTTGGAAGTTTTAATCCCTACTCCACTGTGTTGGTTGTGCTTTGAAATACACTTGGCAAGCAAAAGATGTTAAGGTCTTCTATGTCAGACACATATATAAAAATATGTGAGATAGCCTGAGGGTGCTAAAGTTATCTTTATTAATAGTTGTATTCTCTTTGTGTAAAGTATTTTATTATCAAAGTCAGTATTCAAATGTAAATATTTAGAATAAAATTTTACTCTTCTGTAGATATTTTTTTCACTTTAAAGATATTTGGTGATATTTTCTATGGGGATATTCTTTAGCATTTTCATATTTTATTGACAGTTAACATCTACCAAAAATACCACTAACCATATTTGTCAGTGTTTTTACAAATATTTTATTTTATTTTATTTTGTTTTGTTTTATTTTACTTGTCAGTAGAGAGGCTACCGAAATGTTATAAAAATTGTGTGGGAGCTTGACATGTTATATATATTGACTGATTAATTGATATTTGCACTTGAATGTATTTATATGCAATGAAGTCAAGAATGTTTTAGTATTAGTGTGCTGACACTAATCTAAGAACCACTCATAACTGAATTCTTATAGACCCAGCGTCCTTAGAAATTTCACTCACTCCCAACCAACCCTGGTGAACTGTCATAATAATTGATTGTATTAACAGAAATAAATAGCCCAAATTTGGCTCACTCTTAAAACAACCCTGTTTCAACTGACACAGATGAGGAATAAGGTTATTTCACATTGCCCCAGCCAGGTCAAGGCTCAAGGAAAGCCTTGGCTTGTGCCTTTAATTTGATCCTGCAGACAAGTGGATGAATCAGCTTTGTCAGTCTCTTTCTGTTTGGCATGGATACCAATTACCTTGCTTCACTTTCCTGTTTCTCCTAAAGTGAAGGGGTTTTTGGCAGAATACTGCTTACTTTTACAGTTACGGAAGTTACACTGTTTAAAGAGGGAACAGTAATTACATGCCATTAAACTCAGAAGGCCATCGGCATAGAACATTCTGAAGAGGACACAGCCTTCAATTTCAGTACAGGATGATTACCAGAGCGTTTTAGTAGAACACTGGTGAATGAGAGGAAGGAATAACTCTGGAAATATGCTAAGGCAGCAGAGCCATGAAAATGCAGTTAGACATGGCAGTGACTACATTGATTATGCCAGGAATGATTTAGCAGAGGTGTTTCACACTTACCATTAAACAAAGAGCCATAATGGGGTTTAAATGTACTCAGTTTCTACTTGCTGTATCTAGCTTAAATCACAAAGGTATCACTTACATTTTTTCTTCATGTTGGTTTGTGGGAAAATCCCTAGCTTTTTGTGATAGGACTGTTTTTCCTCTTGGCTCTGGATTCAGCAGTTGCAGAACTTTCTGTTTTCTTCTTTGCTAACCAATGACTCTCTTTTGGTTAAAACACATCTTAAAATTTACCTCCTCCAGGAAGCTTTCCTGATGAACTGCATTCAATTACTTCCCTTCAGCATCTTCCCTTTGTAAGCACTGCTTTAAATTATATTCCTGATATGTTGGTTTGAAAGGCTTAAAATATGCAAGTACATATATATCTTAAACCTTCAAACCAATGTGGATAGTAATGTAATATATATTTAGATCGTGATAGAGTATAATTGCCTTCATAACTGGATCATTAACTCTGACTAAACTAGAATTCTTTTATTTCTTTTATACACCTTCATAAGCATTGTGTTGTTTTGAATACAATGTCCGAAAGTCAGGTGACAAACCCCATGGATTCAGTAGGAGGTATTTATTTCTGACACAAATGAAAAGAAGAGGAAAAACATCTGAATACCCAGTGTGGGTTGGTCATTTTCCCACTGCTTTGAGAAGGAAGGGTTATGTATATATATATAAAATGTAAATTTTCCTTTTAATTTTCTTACCACAAGGAAAGAGTTAAACTTATGCTTCTTCTCACATTTGGTGTTATTTGTTATGAGGCTTCAAGCAAACCATTGTCTGTTATTCTGATCATATTACCAGATAAACTTACGAGATTTACATAATTTAACAACATCCGTCATGCATAGGTAGTCTTATTAAACCATGTAAACTGTGACCATTTATTGGACAAAATGGAGAATAACTTTTTTCACTAGCATAAAAAATTTGCCACAAATTGCATTTTTTTTCTAGATTTTTTTCAGGACTTTTAAAATGATTTTTAAAGAACATATGTACAAAACATTTTATTTTCCAGAGTAGATTCAACAACAACAGTTATGTAGGAAAATAATTGGGGATGTTGAATGTAAAGGAGATGAAGTGCCCAATATATACTAAGAAGTATAAAGAAAATATTCTCCATTTATGAAAATGGTGATCAAAGAAAATGTCACGTCTGTGACGTACAGGAAAATGGCACAACTGGCTTAAAACTTAAAGTTTTGAAGCTAAATGAAAAGAGAAAAGGTAAAGTTTTATTCAAATACCCAGGGTATTGTTCATCTTATAAATGATAATTGCAAAATTATTCTCTTTATTTAAAGCAGAGAAAACATGAGCACATATCTTTAGAGCTACGTAAAGCAATGATCAGAGCTGATAGACCTGTGGGGTTTAGGTACAGATTTGCAAAAGGCAATGGTCTGAGTTCACTGAATTGTTGAGACATTCCCTATTTTTGATTCATTAATTTAATTTAATTTAATTTAATTTAATTTTTTGGCTGCGTTGCGTGGCTTGCAGGATCTTAGTTCCCTGGTTTGGCTTGCAGGATCTCAGTTCCCCGACCAGCCAGGGATTGCACCCAGGCCCTTGGCAGTAAGAGTGTGGAGTCCTAAACACTGGACAGAGAAGTCCCAGATTCATTATTTTTAGAATAACATGGAGATTACTGGACAATTAAGGGTATTATGATATGTCAGTTTTAATTACTTAAATAAACAGAAGCGCTGAGTCTAACGACCTATACATTCAAATTGAAGACTTACAGCCTAGACCTTGCCTGGTTTCGTGAACTTCAGTTGCTAAAAGTAAGTTATGCTTATTAAAACTACAGAAACCATAATAAAATAACTAAGAGCCACCTGAACTAACTTTTTTGCAACTTATTTTTGTATATGTTAGGACTAAAACATGGGCCAATGCTATCAGTGACAAGTGAGTTGATTAATTGACTGTTGAACTTTTCTTTTCAACAATATCATTTGAATTCAGGTTGTCTCCCTTTATTAAAGTCATTGGTGCCTCTCAGTGTTAAAGTGCTTGGGTCTGTAAAACTATTTTGGCACATGACAGGAGTTTCCCTCTTAATGAGGGTCAGTTTTAGTCAATGGTTTACATAATGATTTTTGTGAGACAATTCTGTTTAATTGGTGGCCATTCCTCCTAATATCATAGTATATAGCTTCATAATTCATAAATTTGCAAATATTCTTTCATGTAATTAGACATTATCCAGAATAGTCACAAATTCATACAAAAATCCACTCCCCACTCTCTTGCTTCTCACACACTTTGGGAAAAAAAGGGATTTTGCATTGCTGTTATTAATACTGGCAGAAGACTATTTCAGAAATAATAAATATTTGCATTGTACATTTATTAATATTTTGTCCTTGGAATGTCAATGCTGTAGTTTGTTATATAAAATGAAGATACCAAAATACCTCTTTTATATCAAGACATTTTAAAAAATCAATTTTAATTACCGATTTTAGTTATGTTTTCAATGACTAATGAATGTATTATTTGCATATAAACTTCCATTATTATTATACAAGCTGTGGCCATCCAATACGTTTATACGTTGAGAAACAGATATTGATTTTTGTCTTCCATTCTTTGTGTTCTGAACTTCAGCAGTACTACTCAGGGTGAGTAAATCTATACCGATTACACAATTCTGTCACAGTTCTGTGGTTGATCTTACATGACCAGATTGGCTAGATTAAGAATGAATGTGGGGCTGGTGATATGTACATAGGTATTTTTCTTCATTTGGACAAATAACTATTAAAGTTTTAAAAGAATACAATGTATGCTCAGTTTAAAAATTCAAATAACTTAGAATAGGAGCAAGAAATTAAAAGTCACTCAAAAATCCGCTCTCCAGACAAAACCCCTTGAGGTACATGATCCTAGACATCAACAGATAGAGGAAAACATATTTAAAAGTGAAGGAGATTACTGACAGTATTGCAACAGAAGAACCAGAAATTAATATAAACTGGACTGTTGACAAATAGATAGTTTTACAAGAAGCAGTATCCATTTCTTAAATTAAAGTTTAAAAAGTTAATGAGAAACAGTCCATAAGCCGGAATATTTAAACTTTTGATAACATTATTGACTGTGTTATGAAAGAGGAGAAAATGAACACACTATGATTTCTTCAAATTTTTACTATCTCTTCCCTTCCTTATTTTAATCATTATTTTCACATTTTCAGCATTTGTAAAAATTACATTCTGTTTGAAACCATGCTTCCCACAGTTGGTAGTCTAAATACTGTATGTAAATCGATATAATACCCACAGACACATATTTCCTACAGCAAAGTATTTTTATAGTAAAATAGTTTTACTTCAGAAAGGGCTCATAGGGAAATTATCTTGTCTGTTTCTTGTATACAGAAAGAAAAATTTAACTAGGTATTAATTCTTGAGTTTTTTTTTTCTGAATTTATACATATTGCTTCACTATTTCATAGCATTGAAGATTGCTGTAAAAATGTCTGATGCCACCAAATTAATTTGTCTCCTCTGTGATTTATATTTCTTACTTAGCTGCTCCCAAGACTCTTTATTCTTATACTTCAGTACATTTGTGGGGGCAGATCATCTGTGAGGTTATGATAGTTCATAATCAATTGGTTTTCTTCATGGTATGGCTTTTTTTTTTTTTTTTTTTTTTTTGGGGTACGCGGGCCTCTCACTGTTGTGGCCTCTCCCGCCGCGGAGCACAGGCTCCGGACGCGCAGGCCCAGCGGCCAAGGCTCACGGGCCCAGCCACTCTGCGGCATGTGGGATCCTCCTGGACCGGGGCACGAGCCCTCGTCCTCTGCATCGGCAGGCGGACCCTCAACCACTGCGCCACCAGGGAAGCCCGATATGCCATTTTGATATGTAAATTTATCTTCTTTTTCAAGGGTGAAATGTTTCTTACGTTATATATTTAGATATTTACGTTTTTCAGGAACACTTTTGTATATCTTTGTGTTTAACACTATCTTATGTTATCTTTTTTTTTTTTTTTTAAGAAGATGTTGGGGGTAGGAGTTTATTAATTTATTTATTTTGGCTGTGTTGGGTCTTCGTTTCTGTGCGAGGGCTTTCTCTAGTTGTGGCAAGCGGGGGCCACTCTTCATCACGGTGCACGGGCCTCTCACTGTCGCGACCTCTCTTGTTGCGGAGCACAGGCTCCAGACTCGCAGGCTCAGTAGTTGTGGGTCACGGGCCCAGTTGCTCCGCGGCAGGTGGGGTCTTCCCAGACCAGGGCTCGAACCCGGGTCCCCTGCATTAGCAGGCAGATTCTCAACCACTGCGCCACCAGGGAAGCCCTATGTTATCATTTTAACCTTACTTCTCTGAATAATAATTTAGAGTGGGTCAAAATTGGATCAGTCTTAAAATACCTATTAACAAATCTTATATGTTCTAAATTCTGAGAGTATGTCTTATCTCAGATACTGGCATTCATTAGAAAATGTGGTTAGGTAAATGAAGCTTTCGATATTGATTAGAAGCTAAGTCAAAATCATATAAATATATGATCCTCTGGTTAGAAAATATCCATTCATTTTATTTTATTGAATGTGTTTAAAAAGAGTAGATATTAAATTTTTTTTCAAATACCTTTCATTCCCTATAGATATGATATCTGTAGTTCTCCCTAGTGATACTATTGTGAGAGATTATATTGATACTTTTCTGTTATAAACAATCCTTAGAATTCTGTAATGAACCACACTTTCCTATGGTATATCAACCTTTTTATATGCTGCTAGATTCTATTTTTCACATTGACATTCATGAATATAATTAGATTATTGCTTTCTTTACTTTTCTAATTTTGTTCTTTTGCAATTTTATTCTGGATTAATTAAAAACTTAAAAATACTATGTCCTGAAAAGGTTTAAACAAATAGAACTGGAATTATGTCAAAATTTTGGAAGAGTTTCTCTGTGAAACCACGTTGAAGCTTTTTGAAATAGTTGCAGTATTTCTTCTATGGAATTTGGACTTTTTTCTTTATTTCTTTTTCTATGAAAACCAATCTATACAGATTGTCTTTTACCTCTTGAGGAAATTTTGGTAAATTACAAGTTAATAGAATATTATTCATTTTACCCAAGCTTTCAATGGTATTAGCAGAGTTGAGAAAATAGTTTCATATGACTTTAAAAAAAAATTCTCTCTTTCTCTGGTAATTTTCCCCCTATTTTCTGCATTTATTTATTTTTTCACTTTTCTCTTAATAAGATAGATTACTGATTTATTTATGTTTTCAAAGAACAAGGTTTTAAAATTTATCAATATTATTGTTTTTTAATTTGGTATTTTCTTTCTTTACATTTTTATTCCATTATTTAAAAATTATTTTTCTAACTTTTTATGTCAAATGTTTAATTTTTTATTCTTTATTATATTAATATTACTTGAATGTATACTCTAAATTCTATAGTACCTCTAAAATAGCAAAAGCAAAGAATAACATCTAGTAATCCAATAAAGGAAATAAAATAGAACCCTAAAAATACTCAACCCAAAAGAATAAAAGGGGACAAAGAACAGAAGGGACAAATAGAAAACAAATGACAATGTAATATCATAGATATAAACTATATCAATAATTCTACTAAATATAAATGTTCTAAAGGCCCAAATGAAAAGACAATGATTGCCCAATTAGTTAAAGAGTAAGACTCAACTATATGCTTTCTGTAAGAAGTGTACTTTAAATATATAAATCGGTCCAAAGTAAAAGAATGGGAAAACATTAGCAATGAAAGCACTCA
>NW_006797971.1:1854527-1856294 GCF_000442215.2 Lipotes vexillifer | reverse complement strand
CATCAAAATAAAGCAGGAATGGCTATATTAATATCTGGTGAAAGAAATTTCCAGCAAGTTTTTAAGATGCCATAACAACTTTAAACATGTATATATCTAATAAGATAACTTTAAAACTGATGAAACAAAATTGATATAAAAAATAGACAAATCCACGATTATATTCATATATTTTAATATGCCTATTTCAGTAATTGACAGGATAAGCAAACAGAAAATCAGTAAAAATATAGAATATAGACTATCATCCAAATTATCTAATTTACATTTTAAATCATTCCACCTAAAAGTAAGAAAATATGCATTCTTTTCTAGTACACACAGAACATTTACCAAGACAGACTATATTTTGGACTATAAAACAGTCTTAATAAATTTAAAAGAATTCAAGCATTACAAGGTATATTTTCTGACCACATGGAATTGTGAAATCAATAACCGTAAGATAGCTGGAAAATTCCCAACTTTTGAAAACTTAATAATAGGTCACTTTCCCCATAGTGACCTTAGGTGTGAAGCATTTCAGCAATGTGGTCTGATTTCTACATCCCTCTAAAGCTCAATAATCAATAACTAGAAATTAATAACCAAAACATATCTGGGAAATCTCCCAATTTTTGGAAACTTAATAACTCTTCTATATTACCATAGGTCAAATGAAACTTAAAGGAAAAATCTGAAAGGACTTGAATGAATATGAAAATGGAGTCATATCAAAATTTGTGTAATGGAGCTAACTAAATTTGCATTTAGAGGGAAATTGATAGCATCTATATCCTATATTAAAAAAGCAGAAAAGTCTAAAATCAGTATTCCACCTTTCATACACTAGGGAAAAGAGCAAATTATACCCAGAGAAAACAAAGGAAAGGAAAAATTTAAGAAAGAACAAATTAAGAAAGAAAAAATAGGAGCAGAAATAAGCAAAATAGAAAACAAAAAAATAATCACAAAATCCGTGAATCTAAATGTTAGTTCTTTGAGAAGATCAATAAAATCAATAAAACTCTTGCCAGACTGATCAAGAGTAAAATAAATTATCCATATCAGGAACAATAGAGGTGACACATTGTAGATTCTACAGATATAAAATAATAATGAGGAATTATCATAAACAGCTTTATGTCAGAAAATTTCTTAGACCCACAAACTACCCAGTCTCACTAAAGAAGAAATATATAACCTGGATATCCTAATATCTACTAAAGAAATTAAATTTATAGTTAAAAATCTTCCCACAAAGGAAACTCCAGCCTTTATGGTTTCGCTGTTGAATTCTCCCAAAACAAAAGAAGTAACATCAGTTATGTACAATCTCTTGCAGAAAACAGAAAAGAGAGTGAATAGTTTTCAAATTATTTTATGAGGCTAGTATTACTATGATACTAAAATCAGACAAAGACATTACAGGAAAAGAAACCTACAGCCCAATATGCCACATGAACATAGATGCAAAAATTCTAAACAAAATTTAGCAATTCAAATTCATCTCTTCAAAATCCATAGAGTGTCTCTCAAACTATCTGACTGATGCAAAACAATCCTTTGGGAGAGCTGTGGCCAATAACCCCATTAAGAATAAATGTACTAAATAGCTACTACATTTGAAAAGGGCCTTCAAATGAATTTAATCCATGTTGTATGATGCTCTATTCTTTGCCCAACCTCTTGTCTCTTTTCAAGGTAATATATCTATATTATTTATGTGAAGTTTATAGTCTTTTTAACTTTAGTCCACTGGTAGTCATGAGAGGAAGGGATTTCTCA
>NW_006797971.1:1769976-1854513 GCF_000442215.2 Lipotes vexillifer | reverse complement strand
CTTTCCCTAGAACAAGAAATTGGTATGCAGTAATATTTTACTAGAGGAGATAGAATGATAACTTTTTACTTTGCAAGAGTCTTTTACTCACTGGTTAGAGTGATAGAAAATTTTCCTACGACCATTTTCTATATTGGTGTCTTCCATGAAAGTCTGGAAGTTAGTGCCTTTCAGTTTGTACAAGTGCCATTTTCTGAAAGGGCTGGAAATTAGACTTTTAACCCTGATGAAAGAGACCAACTTTTCCCCATGGCGACCTCAAGTATGAAGTTTCAGCAATGTGCTCTGCCATAGGAGATATTTTTACTGTGAAAATTTGGGGAGGAATGAGTAAATATAAAACTCTAACTCAGGGTTTCCCTGGTGGCGCAGTGGTTGAGAGTCCGCCTGCCGATGCAGGGGACACGGGTTCGTGCCCCAGTCCGGGAAGATCCCACATGCCGTGGAGCGGCTGTGCCCGTGAGCTCTGGCCGCTGAGCTTGCGCGTCCGGAGCCTGTACTCCGCAACGGGAGAGGCCACAGCAGTGAGAAGCCTGCGTACCACATAAAAAACAAACAAACAAAAAAACTCTAACTCAAAGGTCCTAATTCCAATGTTTGAAGTAATGATACAGTGTTTTGGGACATGTCTCTTGCTACATCAATTTTAAAGAATATATTAATTAAATATAGGACAGGATTAAATGGAACATGGATGCTAATATGTCAACCCTTATTATGTAGTAGCGTTTGATTTAACTACAATGAGAAACCTAAGTTTGGTATTATTTGCCATAGAAACTGAAACTTCTATGTGAAATTCAGCAAGGTTGTAAGATGAGCAATAGGTATGATTTATTTCCTACAGTAAGTGTAGTTAACTAGAGGCAACACAGGAATAAACAATTTAAAGTTGAGAAATTAAACTACGACTCTCTATTCTATTGTCTTCTGGCTGACCCATTAAAAGCTCTGGTCTAAACATACGGACCCCACCACAGAACAATAGAATTTTGTGCCTTTGAAAATTCTCGTATGAAAAATTGATTTAAACTTTCCGTTTACTTTTATCATTTAAACTTCAAGGTCAATATGAACAAAATAGAAGGCCACTTTAGTGTTCTATTCTACTTTAATATTGTATACAGTAGTGGTCAAGGATTCCTAATGCATTTCGTGTGGAAAATAAGACTGGACAATCTTAGCATGCATAAGCTGGCTGACTCCAGGGGAAGCAGCCCTGAAATGTATTCTACACACTGAAAGGATTTTAAAGGACTTTGGCTTCTTTGAGTATCACAAAGCTTTTGTTGTCTTAAGCAGTTTGCCTTGAATCTGTAAGCTTTGTGTCAAAGAAAATGGGACAAAACTTTGTATCTGGGGGAATGAAAAAATCTTTATTATTTAAAGAGTTACACACAGTACTCCTAATTCTCTAGCCATTGCAGTATCTTCCTTTATTCTCAATGCCCCTGCCTTACATCTTTATACCTATGATGAGGTCTCTAGGTAGCCCACTTCTTGTTGCTCCTCCCCTCTCTTTCAGGAATTTTTCACATCAACCAAATTGAGAAGAATCTGTTGGTCTCAGGAAATGCCAAATATTTTCCCATTTCGGCATTCTGGCCTCCTTTCTTTATCCTGTCTGGAAATGCACAAATTCAAGAGGTAGAAAAGAATGGTTATGCACATTAGCAATGCACACATGATTTCTCAGATAGTTTCAACCTGCTAAATGGTTAATGCCAGTAATATAAATGGAATAAAAATTTTAAGTGCTTTAAGTGTTTCAGAAGTGTTTTTTTTTTTTTTTTTTTTTTTTTGCGGTACGCAGGCCTCTCGCTGTTGTGGCCTCTCCCGTTGCGGAGCACAGGCTCCAGACGCGCAGGCTCAGCGGCCATGGCTCACGGGCCCAGCCGCTCCGCGGCATGTGGGATCTTCCCGGACCGGGGCACGAACCCGTGTCCCCTGCATTGGCAGGTGAACCCTCAACCACTGCGCCACCAGGGAAGCCCCAGAAGTGTTCATTTAAAAAGTGACCTGAAAATAATGTACTAATCTCTATTTATTAAATCAAAACACCTATAGAATAATAAAAGTTTCTTTTCCTCCTGATAATGCTTGTGCTCCACAGTAACAATACTATACCACCTTTTAATACTTTAAAATCTAGCATTTTATTAATTCAAACATTTTCAATAGCTAATCTAAATTCACTTTACTGTTAATACCAAGATTCATTCCATTTTCCTTATAATAAGCTGCATAAGAGTAACTTTCTACAGAGTTTAACGTAGTCCATCCACAAAAAATTGAGTCTAGTTAAAGGCAATTCATCTTTAATTTTCTTAAAATTGTATATGTAAGAAAAAAAGTTAAGCTGAAAGAAAAAAGGAGCATGCTTTAGAGAATTATGATGATGCTTTTAAAATTTTGATGAAAAGCATAAAAGCTAAGAATTTATTATCACTTGACCAAAAATATAAGTTTAAAGGTAAAAATTAAGGCAAGTTTGGATTGCCCCAAAGCCTAGCTTTGTGATTAGCAGAGACACTTGCTGGGGTGGTTTGCTAGTTTGCAGACCCCTAGCTCATGACTGGGGTGCTTTTCCTGTCATATGCAGGTTGCATTTAATAATCGAATGGTAGTTCAGATCCTGCATAGAGAGAAAATGACTACATTTCTCATGGGGTTTACACCCCTTGTTCCTTATATTACCCACTTGAGGCATGCAATAATCATCCACAATATGTAGCTGAGTGATCACGTCAGCTGTGTTTCATAACTAGAGATACCACAGGACAAACTTTCTCACACATTTCAGGCTCAGGGTGGCAAACTGAGTTCAGACTAGTGTCACAGAGCATAGCTGAAATGCATTTGTTTCTGAAATTGAAGATGAAACAAGCCCAATGTTCATTCCCAAAAACTTAATGACACTGATCCTAATTTTTCTTGATATTTACTTAAATGGTTGATAACAAAAAATAATTATCTCTGTGTTAGTTTACATTGAAGAGATTCTAAGGTGACAAAGGTTAATATTTTATAGCTATGCCTTAAAAACATGTGGTTATGAATATTTCAGGTATCTATTTTCAAGAAGAACCATTCTCATAAATTAATAGTACCATTTAATGATCAATATAGGTCAGCTGCTGGGATTAGATTGTAACGTATCTTTATGTTAGTAAAAGTGACAGCATTTTTCATGTAAAATAATGCCAACTGGACTCAAAGTCCAAATTTTAAATCATTGAATAAAATTTTCTATCATGTGTCACATCAGAATTACTTTCTTCCCTACATATTCCTGAGGTTAGTTTAATAAATCTTTTCTCTTAGGATTTAGACTTGCAGTATTTATTTTAATTATTTGCTTTCTAAATATTTGCTATACTTTTGTTCCCTTTACCATTAATTAGGGGCATCAATTATTTCCAGTTTTTGAAATATGGTACCTGGGACATTCTTTTTTCTAATCACACAGTAAGAGAATTCACTCGATTTTCTCTGCAGAACAATACCAAGTGTTGGGGCTTGATATATTGTTTTGTTCTGCTCTGTTGTCTAATAATATGATAAACTTCTTTCAGCCTTGAGATAAGATGAAAGAAAAATGAAAGGTCTGGAAACATGGCAACACTTGGGAATAGAAAAAGCCATATCGGAATTGGAATTTTGAGTCGCAGAATGAAAAAGCTGGAATCTATTTACCATGAATTGCTCAAAGTAAATACAAAAACACCTTGCAAAATATACATCTCACTTTACGTTGAACACGTTTTCTAAATTTGAAGAACTTGACAGGTTTTACCCATATTCTTTTCTTGTCAGTAACGAATAGTGTTGTCAATTGTTACTGTAGCAGAAACATCCTGTCTTTGCTTTTCCTGCTTTTCTATCCCATCAACTGGCACAATCCAGATGAAACAATTAGGAATACCCGAGAGAGAAGACTTTTTGCCCATCGATCAACACCTTCACTGAACACCTTCCAAATACCTCACACCCTGCCTAGTAGAGACAACTCTCTCCATCCCCAGGAGGTAGTATTCTCATCATTTCACCATTCCCTTTCACCATATTTGCATTTTTTCACTTAAAATGATCAAAATTCATGGACTGTGTTCAGGTGGAAAAATAATCCTAAATTTGAACCAGTAATTTTTGCTTTTTTTTTTTTTTTGCGGTACGCGGGCCTCTCACTGTTGTGACCTCTCCCGTTGCGGAGCACAGACTCCGGACACGCAGGCTCAGCAGCCATGGCTCACGGGCCCAGCCGCTCCATGGCATGTGGGATCTTCCTGGACCAGGACACGAACCCGTGTCCCCTGCATCAGCAGGCGGACTCTCAACCACTGCGCCACCAGGGAACCCCCCATAGTGGAGAAATTTGAAGCCTATAGGACACTGAAGTTGACCATAGCAACATCAACACACACACTCCACTCAACTATTGTCTAGATTGATTTAACCTCCTATGCTAACAGCCTGACAGAAGTAAAGGTCTGTAATATTAGCAGGAATAATTCCTATTTACCTTAGTCTTTACTGTTAATCCAAACATGATATTAGTTAAATATCACCATATACACAAAATAGTAATAATAATAACTATAATAATAATAGAACAAGACAATAAAATAGGAAAAAAAACAACTTATTGTCAAGAGATAAATCAACAGAATCAAACTAAGAGATGATACAGATATTGAAACTATCAGTCAGAATTTTCTGGACCCATGTGCAGTGAAAAATTGGAAATGTAAAGAAATTTAAGTAAAAACTACCATTTACAATATCATAAAAACATGAATTTCTTAAGGATAAATCTGAAAAAACATGCAATATGTTTAAGATGAAAATGATAAAGCATTGAGCAACTAAAAAGGTCCTAATAATGAAGAAATATACTGTGCTATGGATCTAAAAATTCAAAATTGTTAACGTGTCATTCATTCCCAAGCTGTTCTACAGAGTCAACTCAGTCTCTATCCAGATAATAGCAGATTTTTTAATAAACTGTGGCAAACTAATTCTAAATTTCACATACAAATGCAGAGGTCCTGAAATAGCCAAAACAGCTTTGACAAATAAAAAAAGCTGGAAAACTTAAAACCACAATGAACTACTTCACAAACTACTTGCACGGCTAAAGTAACAAATACAGCAATACCAAGTCTCGGCAGGATGTAGAGAAACTTGAACTCTCATATGTTACTGGTGAAAACATTTCCTTGTACAGCTGCTTTGAAGAAGTTTGGCAGTTGCTTAGAAAGCTAGTCTTTACCTCCCATACGTCCCAGCAATCCCATTCATGTGTATTTATGCAAGAGAAGTGAAAATATATGTCTACTCAAAGACATACATTAATATTTATTAAAGTTTTATTGATCATGGCTACAAATTGGAAACAACCAAAATGGCCATTAATAAATTGTGATTCAGACATATCATTAAATACTACTAAGCAATAAAAAATGCTAGCACATGTAACAACATAGCTGAATTAAGGGCATTATTCTAAGTTCAGGAATCCAGATATAAATAGCTATATATCATTTGATTTCCCTTATATGACATTATTGAAGTGGCAAAAATTCTAGGACCCCAAAATCTGGTGGTTTCTATGACTTGGATTTCAGGAAGGAGATTGACTACCAAGGGTTATGAAGGACATTTCTGAGGTAATGTAACAGTTCTATATCTTGACTGTGGTGGTGGTTACATGAATGTATACATTTTTCAAGATCATATTTTAAAAGAGTGAATTTTATTTAAATTATATCTTAATAATACCAACTAAAGCATGAACAAAGAAAATATTAATCTCTCTTTGGTGGAAATGTTAATCTCTCCTTTTGTGTTTTCAATTGACTAAAGACCAGCTACCTGGATATACCGCAGGTTACTTAAACACATCTCCGTACTGAATCTCATATACATCTGCTATGTCTAGGCTTTGTCTCTTTCTAATGAAACTAGTATTTGTACTCTCACTCATACTGAAAACTTTGATTTAACTTTGCTTCCTCTCTTGTCTTTGTATGAAATAAATGAACAATTCTTATAGGCCTGCTTCTCATATGGCTTTTGCATCCATTCTCACTTTCCAATCCTTTTTGCTGCATCATAATCCTAGGCGTTATTGAATTTTTCCTTTCCTGCCAAAATTACTTCTTATCTCATGTCTGAGCTCCCAGCTCTCCCCATTATAAAAACACATTTTGGTCAGATTAATATTCTCATGCAGGCACTGTAGGTAGTGTCTTGATTGTGCTATTTATTAGCTATTTTATCTTGAGAAATTTAATTTCTATAGGCTTTCTAATTCATAAAATGCATTCATCCATTTAGTGAACAACGATTCATTAAACCCCGACTGATTGTCAATCACTGTTCTAAGTGCTGCAGTTATGACACTAAATTATTGCTTTGCAGAGCATATTTTCCAGTGGGGAAAGGCAAATATAAAACAAGTAAAAATAAAATAAGTACAATAATTTTAGATATCTATAAGTTCGACAAAGACAGTAAATTAGGGTATAATGATATACCTTCTCTAGATAGTTTGGGAAATGAAAGTCTAATGTAATTAATTTAGATTCAGTGATGAAGGAAGGTCTCCTGACATTTGGGATGGGATCCAAATAGTATGAAAGTACCATTCATGGAAAGATCTGGGGCAAATTATTAAAGGAGGAAGAAAACTGAGTACAAATGTCCTGAGGTAGGAAGGAACTTGGGTATGTTTGATAAGGAGAAAGAAGGTCAGTGTGGCTGGAGAATAATGAACAGAGCAAGAGAAGGGAAGATGGAAATGAGCTCAGAGAGCTAGGAAAGGATCAGACCACCCTGGCTTTATGGAACATTGTAAGGTGTTAGAAATTTCTACATGCAATAGAAAACAAATGAAGAATTTTAAGTAAAACAATTAATCTGGTTTATATTCATAAATTTAAGTCTTATGGTAGACTTTCCCTTGCTCTTGTATAATATATAAGCAAATCTTGATAGATCAACCTCCAAAAATAGTTAAATCCATTCACTTCTCAGAAAAGAAGAGGCCATTGAATTGGATGTTTCTGGTGACATTGACAAAACTAAGTTCAGTAGCTTGTGGGATGGAAGCTGAATCATTTCCCTAGGTATAACTGAAAATGTAATAGTACTATGACAATCTAAAATGGATGGTGAAACCATACTAAGGATTGCATCATATAGGAAAATATTATTTAAAATCCTAAAAGATCTTCTAGGATAGTTTTAAGTAACAGCAAATATAGGAAAGAGTTTTGATATATTGTAGTTGGGAGTCTTCTCTCTGTCTGCATGGGAATGAAGACAAGAATAATAAGTACTTCAAAAAAAGCTGAAAGCAAGAAAGTGAACGGTGGTACTAGCATTATTGGCAAGATTAATAAATAAAAATCTTGGAGATGCTGATATGTCAAGGCAGAAATTACATCACTATAAATCTGTGAATTATTTGTGCAATTAGGACAATACACAGAAATCATAGTAGAGTATTACATTCCCCTTACAGGTTAATGGATAGAATGCAGGTTGGGAAAGGGCATTTGGGATCCCAAAATGCTGTGAGTGTGCTTGGAAGTGCTTCAAGTTCATAAGTACATTCCATGTCCTAGTAGACAAAATACCTAGTTGAAAACTCCCAATACAGTTGTTTCTTTGGTATTCATGGGTGATAAATTCTAGGACCCCTACTGATACCCAAATCCCCACATGGCTCAAGTCCCTTACAAAAAATATGGCCCGCTGCAGTCAGCTCTCCGCATCCAGGGTCCCTCCGCATCCAGGAATTCTGCATCTACTGATACCGAGGGCCAGCTGTACTGAAATTCCTGTGCCCCGTTAAAACCTGCTACTGTTTAAAAAGGTATAGGAAGGAGTTTCAATCCAGAGCTCCTATATTTCTGTTTGCTCTGTGCTAGCTTTGCAGTGACATTTATGTAATTTTACTTCTATGCAAATTTATGTTAATGACATCACTGATGCTTGGAATTTAAATTGACATGGAGTGAAAACAAAGTACTGTAATTAAAGCTTTGTGAATATTGGCCACTCTGAAAGGATCTTGAAATATCCATGAAATTCCATTTTGGATCCAGTGTGTCTGGTCTATGTGTACTGAGTATTTTGAGATTACATACTCCTTTGCCAACATCAAGCTTGAAATAGATGTGAGAATATAAGGGTTTCTCTACAAATATACTTCAAAAATAATAATGGATGGGCAGTGCATTCCTGAGATTGTTGTCTTCAAAATATTTCTAATATTTTCTTCTTATGTAGATGATTGAAAAATAATATGAAAATAATATATATATATAAATAATTAACTTTTGCCTTCTAATAGCGTGTTTTTTTTTAACATCTTTATTGGAGTATAATTGCTTTACAATGGTGTGTTAGTTTCTGCTTTATAACAAAGTGAATCAGCTGTACGTATACATATATCCCCATATCTCCTCCCTCTTGCGTCTCCCTCCCACCCTCCCTATCCCACCCCTATAGGTGGTCACAAAGCACTGAGCTGATCTCCCTTGTGCTATGTGGCTGCTTGCCACTAGATGTCTAATTTACATTTGGTAGTGTATGTATGTCCATGTCACTCTCTTACTTCGTCCCAGGTTACCCTTCCCCCTTCCCTACTCCTCAAGTTCATTCTCTACTTCTATGTCTTTATTCCTGTACTGCCCCTGGTTCTTCAAAACCATTTTTTTTCCCTCAGATTCCATATATATGTGTTAACATACGGTATTTGTTTTTCTCTTTCTGACTTACTTCACTCTGTATGACAGACCCTAGGTCCATCCACCTCACTACAAATAACTCAATTTCATTTATTTTTATGTCTGAGTAATATTCCGCTGTATATATCGGCCACAT
Source organism: Lipotes vexillifer (assembly GCF_000442215.2). Taxonomy (NCBI): domain Eukaryota; kingdom Metazoa; phylum Chordata; class Mammalia; order Artiodactyla; family Lipotidae; genus Lipotes; species Lipotes vexillifer. Next base: position 1,845,618 of record NW_006797971.1, on the reverse strand, counting down.
CTTCTTTATCCATTCATCTGTTGGTGGACACTTAGGTTGCTTCCATGTCCTGGCTATTGTAAATAGAGCTGCAATGAACATTGTAGAACATGACTCTTTTTGAATTATGGTTTTCATAGGGTATATGCCCAGTAGTGGGATTGCTGGGTCGTCTGGTAGTTCTATTTTTAGACTTTTGAGGAACCTTCATACTATTCTCCATAGTGGCTGTATCAGTTTACATTCCCACCTACAGTGCAAGAGGGTTCCCTTTTCTCCACACCGCTCCAGCATTTATTGTATGTAGATTCTTTTCATGATGGCCCTTCTGACTGGTGTGAGGTGATACCTCATTGTAGTTTTGATTTGCATTTTTCTAATGACTAGTGATGTTGAGCATCCTTTCATATGTTTTTGGCAATTTGGCAGTCTGCATATCTTGTTTGAAGAAATGTCTATTTAGGTCTTTTGCCCATTTTTGGATTGGGTTGTTTGTTTTTTTGTTATTGAGCTGCTTGTAAGTTTTGGAGATTAATCCTTTGTCAGTTGCTTCATTAGCAAATATTTTCTCCCATTCAGAGGGTTGTCTTTTGGTCTTGTTTATGGTTTCCTTTGCTGTGCAAAAGCTTTTAAGTTTCATTAGGTCCCATTTGTTTATTTTTGTTTTTATTTCCATTTCTCTAGGAGGTGGGTCAAAAAGGATCTTGCTGTGATTTATGTCATAGAGTGTTCTGCCTATGTTTTCCTCTAAGAGTTTGATAGTGTCTGGCCTTACATTTAGGTCTTTAATCCATTTTGAGTTTATTTATGTGTTAGGGAGTGTTCTAATTTCATTCTTTTACATGTAGCTGTCCAGTTTTCCCAGCAACACTTATTGAAGAGGCTGCCTCTTCTCCGTTGTATATTCTTGCCTCCTTTATCAAAAATAAGGTGACCATATGTACGTGGGTTTATCTCTGGGCTTTCTACTCTGTTCCATTGATCTCTATTTATGTTTTTGTGCCAGTACCACACTGTCTTGATTACTATAGTTTTGTAGTATAGTCTGAAGTCAGGGAGCCTGATTCCTCCACTCTGTTTTTCTTTCTGAAGATTGCTTTGGCTATTTGGGGTCTTTTGTGTTTCCATACACATTGTGAATTTTTGTTCTAGTTCTAGGAAAAATGCCATTGGTAATTTGATAGGGATTGCATTGAATCTTGTAGATTGCCTTGGGGAGTATAGTCATTTTCACAATGTTGATTGTTCCAATCCAAGAACATGGTATATCTCTCCATCTGTTTGTATCATCTATAATTTCTTTCATCAGTGTCTTATAGTTTTCTGCATACAAGTCTTTTGTCTCCTTAGGTATGTTTATTCCTAGGTATTTTTTTCTTTTTGTTGCAGTGGTAAATGGGAGTGTTTCCTTAATTTCTCTTTAAGAATTTTCATCATTAATGTATAGGAATGCATGAGATTTCTGTGCATTAATTTTGTATCCTGCTACTTTACCAAATTCATTGATTATCTCTAGTTGTTTCTTCGTAGCATCTTTAGGATTCCCTAAGTATAGTATCATGTCATCTGCAAACAGTGACAGCTTCACTTCTTCTTTTATGATTTGTATTCCTTTTATTTCTTTTTCTTCTCTGATTGCTGTGGCTAAAACTTCCAAAACTATGTTGAATAAGAGTGGTGAGAGTGGCCAACCTTGTCTTGTTCCTGATCTTAGTGGAAATGCTTTCAGTTTTTCACCACTGAGAATGATGTTGGCTGTGGGTTTGTCATATATGGTCTTTATGATGTTGAGGTAAGTTCCCTCTATGCCTACTTTCTGCAGGGTTTTTATTATAAATGGTTTTGAATTTTGTCAGAATCTTTTTCTGCATCTATTGAGATGATCATATGGTTTTTCTCCTTCAAGTTGTTAATATGGTTTATCACATTGTTTGCTTTGCTTATATTGAAAAATCCTTGTATTCCTGAGATAAACCCCACTTGATCATGGTGTATGATCCTTTTAATGTGCTGCTGGATTCTGTTTGATAGTATTTTGTTGAGGATTTTTGCATGTCTGTTCATCAGTGATATTGGCCTGTAGTTTTCTTTCTTTGTGACGTCTTTGTCTGGTTTTGGTATCAGGGTGATGGTGGCCTCATAGAATGAGTTTAGGAGTGTTCCTTCCTATGCAATTTTTTGAAAGAGTTTGAGATGGAGAATTGTTAGCTCTTCTCTAAATTTTTGGTAGATTTCACCTGTGAAGCTATCTGGTCCTGGGCTTTTGTTGGAAGATTTTTAATCACCGTCTCAATTTCAGTGCTTGTGATTGGTCTGTTTATATTTTCTATTTCTCCCTGGTTCAGTCTCAGAAGACTGTGCTTTTCTATGTATTTTTCCATTTCTTCCAGGTGTCCATTTTATTGGCATATAGTTGCTTGTAGTAATCTCTCATGATCCTTTGTATTTCTGCAGTGTCAGTTGTTACTTCTCCTTTTTCATTTCTAATTCTATTGAATTGAGTCATCTCCCACTTTTTCTTGATGAGTCTGGCTAATGGTTTATCAATTTTGTTTATCTTCTCAAAGAACCAGCTTTTAGTTTTATTGATCTTTACTATTGTTTCCTTCATTTCTTTTTCATTTATTTCTGATCTGGCCTTTATGATTTCTTTCCTTCTGCCAACTTTGGGTTTTTTTTTTTTTATTCTTCTTTCTCTAATTACTTTAGGTGTAAGTTTAGATTGTTTATTTGGGACATTTCTTGTTTCTTGAGGTAGGATTGTATTGCTGTACACTTCCCTCTTAGAACTGCTTTTACTGCATCCCATAGGTTTTGGTTCATCGTGTTTTCATTGTCATTTTTTTCTAGGTATTTTTTGATTTCCTCTTTGATTTCTTCATTGATCTCTTGGTTATTAAGTAGTTTAGTGCTTAGCCTCCATGTGTTTGTATTTTTTACAGAATTTTTTCCTGTAATTGATATCTAGTCTTATAGTGTTGAGGTCGGAACTAATAGCTTTTTGATACAATTAACTTTAAGACCTAAATGAGAGTGAACTTCAGGAATATTTATTCTATAGACATTGTAATTAATATTCTTTGTAGTTTGTATAATGAAATCTATAACTCTCTTTAGGGACAGATCCAGTTGGGAAATAGACAGGATTTTTATGACGATATTAATTTAAAGGCTCCTAACTCTATGCTGGTTAGACTCCAAGTAAATGACATGTTTGGTCCCTCACCTGTTTGTTTCCTTTGTGAATAGTTTTCTTAATGCACATATGTTTTTTCTGCCCATGCATCACTGCTAGTATCTTATATTTCACCTTTATATATCATAGTATCTTAATTTCACCTTTATATATCGGTGAATCAGCTGCATTCTTATATCTAATATTAGTAAGTTTTGATCACATGCAGTTTAACTGCATGCACTGTTGGATTTCTATGAATCTCTAACATGCTGAACACATGCCTATCTCTACTGTGTGTCAAAAACTTCCTTTTTAAAAAAAATTTCTAGAGCACATAAGTCATTGATCAGCAAATAAATGGATATTCATTCAGTTATATTCACTTACTATCTGTTTTTAATGTGAATCCCAAATGGGTGAATGTTTTTATATGCCTTTTGTGTTAGAAAAGTCAGTTTTTGGTAAGAACCTCTTCTGCTATACTTGTTATCATCAACAGTCATACTTATTTGTAAGCTCTTTATTGTGGCAATAACTTCTACTGAAAACTAACCTGTTCTACTAATAATTTAGTGAATGTGATTAGATAAGCAAATGCTGGATTGACACATAGTTGTATAGAACCTTTCTAATGCACCATCCAAATAGTACTATTACCATGGTGGTTATGTATTCTGTGAAACACACACACAACACAGAAAAACAAAAACTAAAACAAAAATACACACAAAGAACAACAACATCAAAACTCTGGCTTATAGTAAAGCTTATATTGAACTAACTTTCCTGTCAAAAACAATGATCTACTCTGGACAAAATATATAAAAAACACACATACACACAGTTATTTAGGGGGCACTGGAGAGTGGCCACAATTAGCAGAAACTGGAGGGAATTCACTCTTTGAAGGAAATAAGAAAAAGTAAAATTTGAAAAAATTTTTGCTGAAATGAATTCTAAATTTGATTAATCACAGCACGTAACAGATACAGGAACCCCTAGTAGGATGAATACAAAGGAAATCAAATTTAATCACATCATATTGTTAAAAAGCAAAGATAAGGAAGACAAAAAAACATAAAACAAAAACCCTAACAGGCAGCCAGATTTGAAAGAAGTATAAGATATAAATGATAGCTTTTTTTTAATCTAAAGCAATGGTGGGCAAAAACAAGTTAATAGAAGAGCATATACAAAGGGATGCAGGAAGAAAAGAAGAAGAAAAAAAAACCTGTTAAACCTAAAATTCTACCCCCAGAAGTAAAAAGAAACATTCAAAAGTGAAGCATAAACAATAGGAATATTTTCAAATAAACAAGAACTGAAAAATGAAATAACATAGTGAGTTCTATTGATTAAAGAGAAATGATGCTAAAAGTCCTCAGTGACCAAATAATTTTCCAGATAAAGAGAAAAAGGGAGGACAAAGATCAAATAGCAGAAGAGACAGTAGAAACAAATAGCAAGATGGTAGTTTTAAGTTCAGGTAGATCAGTCATTACATTAAAATTAAATGGACAGAGGACTTTCCTAGTGGTTCAGTGTTAAAGAATCTGCCTTCCAATGCAGGAGACGCGAGTATGATCCCTGGTCAGGGAACTAGGTTCCCACATGCCGCAGGACAGCTAAGCCCACGTGCCACAACTACTGAGCTCGTGTGTCACAACTACAGAGGCCACATGCCCTGGAGCCTGCACACCACAGCTGGAGAGGAGAAAACATGCATAACACAACTAGAGAGAAGCCCGTGCACCGGAACTAGAGAGTAGCCTGCCTGCTGCAACAAAGATCCCATGTACCACAGCTAAGACCTGATGCAGCCAAAATAAATAAATAAGATTAAAAATAAATAAATAAAAATTTAAAAATAAAATTAAATGGACAAAACCTACAATTACGGATAAAGTTTATCAAATGGAATAAAAAGATCCAACTATGTGCCATTTACTATAGACACTTTTAAATATAAGGACTAAGACAGGTTAAGATAAAAAATAGAATATATCAGGCAAATACAAAGCATTTGGAAGTTGCTATGCCTATATGAATATCACAGCCAACTTCAAGGCACAGAGGATTTATAATTGTAACTAAGCCCATGCTTAGCTGCAATTATAATTACAACTAAGCCCGCGCGCCAGAATTACTGAGCACGCGCACCACAACTAAACAGTCCGTGTGCTGCAACTACAGGGCCTGCACACTCTGAAGCCTGTGCACCACAACTAGAGAGAAGCCCATGCACCACAAGGAAGAGCTCGCTCGCTGCAGTGAAAGATCCCACGAGGTGCAACTAAGACCTGACACAGCCAAAAATAAATAAATATTAAACAACAACAACAAAGTTGGGGGTTTTATACTACCTGATGACTGTGGTAATCCAGAACATATTATTTCTTAAGGATAGGCAAATAGATCAATGGAGCAGTACAAATCTGCTCCAAATGGCTCAGCCATTTCATTTCTAAATATTTACCCAAGAGAAGGAAATGATGTCAATCAAAGACTTGACAAAAATGTTCATAGCAGTTTTTACTCATGATAGCCAAAGCTTTAAATATCCTAAATGGTTATCAACAGGATAATAGACAAACTAATGTTGGTATATTTACTCAGTTGAATTCTCCTGAGCAGTATAAAAGGCACAAAGTACTGAAACATACAACAACATGATGTCTCAAAACAATGAGCAAAAGAAATCATACACATAAGAGTACTTGCAGCATAACTCCATTTACATCAAACCCTAGAACAGGCAAAATTAACGGAACTCAGAACAGTGAGTACAGGGTAGGTGAGCTTTGACTAGCAAGTAATATGAAAAAACCTTTCTGAAATGGCAGAAATATTTTATGTTCTGTTTTGAGTGGTGGTTACATTAATTTATATATTTGCCCAAACACACAAACTCTATATTTAAATTCTATGCATTTTCAACTTGAAAATAAAATAAAGAAAAATAATGAGTTTTAGAATAAGGTTATGGAACTCCTTTTTTTCTCATCAATTTAGTTATGTAGTTTCAAGATCTTGGGAAAAGACAATTGTTGTGATCTAAAATGAGATTTATTGGACTAAGGATTAGGAATCTGAATATGGAATCTCAGGCTCCATCAGAAAGAAATCAAGAAAAAATTATGCTATATTCTTCTTATTTATTGTATAATAGAGAATTGGTGTCATGAATTTTATGTTTAAAGTTTAGTTAAATTAAATTGGGCTCTATTCAGATGTGGTTTCTAACTGTTTTATGATTTTCTCAAGAACTGAAGAGCAGCAAAGACTGAGAAAATGCATAGGAATAATGTTTATTCCCTTTGGAGGAAAGATTTAGTAAAGGTGTCAATGCTCTGTTTGTATCCTTTGGACATTTTAGTGTATCCCACCACATTCCAATTGCCAAGATCTGTACACCTAAGAGACATACTGCCCGTGTGCCCAGCAAGTTTGAAGTGCCAAGGAATTGACATCTCTCCCAGCAACCCTATTCAAATGATCTTTGGGAGTTGTATAAATATCACAGCTTCCTTGTCTCTTGGGTGGGGAAAGTCTGAATCATTTGTTTTGCACCGTTTTCCAGAATTTCCCTGTAGAATTAAGATTTATTTACCCTTGGTGGCATCTAGTTTAATGATGCATACTTTCTTGGCTTGCATCCACATTACACCCCGTTTATTCCAATTTTTGAATCACCTTTAGTAAACATCTTTAGTTGGTTCTGTAGCAATTGCGCTCACAGAATAAGGCAACAGTCTTCTATTATCCTTGTATGCATTTTGAAAACAATTTTAAAACAACCTAGAAGTCAGATCAGGATAGGTAAGGTACACAGAAAAATTGTGCCTGACTCTTCACAATGTAATTTGTATGCAAGTTAATATTTGTACATGCTGTATTGTTACATGGGTATATTATTTGATCCTGAATATTTTTTCATGATTCTGAAGTCTTCTTCTCAATGGCAAGTAATAAAACATATGAAAAGTTTTGGGGACCAAAGAACTTATCATTATGACATTACGTACTGTCCACTGGATCCCGAAAAGCTGTTTTTTGGAACTCCAGGACTTAAGTGACTTGTGCACATTTATATGGAAAATAGCACTCCCTAAAATAAATTAAAAATGAGGTTACAAATATTCCCTTTTCTCAGTGCTGGGTTTCTTAGAGATTCCCACACCAACCTTTTAATCATTATGGTAAACATGCCTAGGATGCCCTTAGAAGATTTTTTGTTTTAATCTATCTTACTTGTTATCAAGGCACAATGTACCCATGGTGAAAACCCCTTTCCCCTATTTATTTTCATGGTAAATGTCCCTATAGTTTGGCTCTGTACTTAATAGCATACATATGTTTATCAATACTACAGAAAATCTCTCACACTAAATTCATTTAGGGGATGATTTATATCACTATAAATATGCATATTTACATATATTAGCTTTTTAAACTTGTAAAAATATAACTAGATGGATATGATTTCATGTCAAATAAAATCTTGATTTACGTAGACTAATCCAAAGTATGGATGTTATTTAAATATCATTTAGCTATAAGACTTCTGAAATCTGAAATCCTCTTTTTTGTAAAATCGTTAAATCGAATAATTTGTTTTTCAAAAAGTGAGATGCCAGTCTCTAATATTCCCTTTTTACAGTACTAACTGATGCCACAAGCATGTATCAACGTCTTGTTTTAAGGGTACTTTATTTCACCTTGACATCTGGTTTAATCCGAGCAGAGGCGAAGTTTTTTTTTTCCTTATTTTTTTGGGGGTGGTGGGGAAGATTCTTTTTTGACTGTGGAGTTGTTCTATGAGATATTTATTGCTAAACCCATGTAATATCTTAGTCCACAATTTGATCTAATGCATTCAAATGTATAAGGTCAACTGTTAGCTCGTTTATGAAACGTGTTGGGAGTATTTATCCACATAAAGCTGATTTTACAGAATTTTTTTAACAGGACACCATTTTGATGTTCCTGTCAGTATTTTAACTTGGTGTTATCTGTCTCACACTCTCTTCCTCTCTACACTGATGGTTAATGTGTATCTAATTTCTTTAAACTGTATTTAAATCGAGGTTTGTTTGTTTTTTTAAGTCACTCTGCCAGAATTGGAACTACATCTGTCGTCCATTCCATTCTAGCACTGCCCAGCTTTGCTGTTCATATCATCAATAGCACTGTATGTAAAAGCTGAGTGTCATTATGATTTAAAGACCCGCCTCTGGCATGATGCCAAATAAGTCTAATTTAGGATCTGCTCAATGATAGACAAGAAAATTATAACTAGAAGATATGTACATTGAATTCTAACTCAAAGCATGAGATTTTGGGTGTTATGCTTTCATTTTGCATTTTGTTATTGTTTGGGGAATTTAAAAACCTTTGGTTCTCTTACAAAAAATAACACAAGACAGGTGCGAAATTATATATTTTGATTCATTTTCAGGGATGACAGCCTAAAAATATGTTTACACTCTTTATTGATGTAAATGTGAGCTAGACTCCACTCAAAATACTGCCTCTTTTTAATATCTGTTCCCTCTAACTAAACCTGATTTAACTGACAATTATTGGTGGAATAACTAAAACATATTTTTTAAAATGACCATTTGTCTTCTTGTAATTTCTGTATGAGCTGAGTCTGAATTCACCCACTTCAACTCTTACCTCTCAGTGAAAACTTAAAATACTTGGATCTCTTGTGTTACCTCAAATTTAACATGCGCATGATCACATTCAATTCCCCTTACTTATCTTCACTTGGGGTTTTCTGTGGCTATGGCAATATTCCAGTTTTTTGTAGGAAATCTTGGGAGTTATTTCATTTAATAACCCTTTAGGAGAACTGTTTATAATTCTTTACTCTCATTTCCCATATTCTTGCAGATCTTTTCACTTATGAAATACACTAGTACTCACTTCTCTTCGTTCTGACCCTTACTCTAACCCACATACTCTAACCATGAGTTACTGTGCTTCTCAACTGATCCCAATCCCACTCCCTTCCTGGGCTCTGCTAATTTTTCTAAGACTCTTCTTTCATCACTCAAGAGTATACTGTATCCCCTATTGCCTACTTCCTAAAACAAGTCCCAGGTTCTCTGACAATTTTTTCTAATACTTAATTTTTTAAAACAATTTAAATTCACAACAAAATTGAGAAGGTATAGAGATTTTCCATATACCCCATGCCTCCCCCCAATAGACATCCCCATCAGAGTGGTACATTTGTTACAATTCATGAACCTTCATTGACCCACCATAATCATAGTCCATAGTTTACATTAAGCTTCACTCTTGGTGTTATACATTCTATGGGTTTGGACAAATGTATAGTGACATGTATCCATCCTTATGATATCATACAGAGTATTTTCACTTTCCTAAAAATCCTCTGTATTCCACCTATTCATCCCTCCTCCACCCCAGCCTCTGGCAACGCTGATAGTTTTATTGTCTCAATAGTTTTCCTTTTCCAGAATGTCATGTCGTTGGAATTATACAGTATTTAGCCTTTCAGATTGGCTTCTTCTGACAAGTTTTCAAGACCCTCATAACTGTCCTTAGACTGCCTAGCCTCAATATACATTCCTATGGAGATTTCTTTGGTTTCCTTATCTCCCAACATCCGATGCCATTTATAGGGATTGGTAGGCTTGACTCTGATCTTAGTGTCTTGTACTAATCCAGAATGTAGGCACCTTTATTGTATGGGACTATACTGCAATGCAATGAGGTTGTAATTGCTAGCTGATCCCTAATCTTATATCTAGGCTGATAATTTGATTATACCTTGTCCATAAGATTTGGTCCCCAACATGTGTCCCAGCTTCCATAAGTGGGCTTCTGTGTGACTCTGAGTTACTCCCTGTTCACTTGACTTGTGCATTACCCCAGCCCCTTTGGAATTCTGTCTTGCTTTTGTTTGCTTGTTGGAGGATTTTCCTTTAACACCTCTCTCAGAGATTATAATCATACGCTCAAATCAGGAATCCCACTAAATTTCATCCCAATTTTGTAGCTACTTTGAGAATTAGAACAAATTAGTAAAACTCAATGAGCATTAGTTTATTCATATAGAAAATGTGATGCGGAGGAGTATGTGAACCATCATGTGCGAAGGCACCTGGCATACAGTAGACCCTAGATCAAGATGTCTCGGGTGAAGTATCATGAAACATCACTTGAGATGTTAATAAATGTTCTGACGTAGAAAAAAGGTAGTCAAATAATTTGCGAAATTTTAGGCCAAAGATATGTGATGTATTCACTTTATGACATCTCAGAACTTTAATAGATGATAAACATGAGTCAAGAAGGGTGAACATGTAACATTTCCCAAATATATTGCCGGTGAAATGCTTTCTTTGTAGAACGTCTAGTACAGTTCATTGGACTTAGTTTTGGAGGAATGATTTGAAAAGTGCTGCCTTAGATGACTACAAATCCCTTCTGTTCCCTCTTTCTCCTGCTGCCACTCTTCCTGACTGGGATTGCCTTCTTGGGCTCTCTGGTATCACCCCACCTAGTTCTCTACGTCTCTGTTACCCTCTTGTCCAAGGCATTCTCTTTTACTCGTAGAGATCGTTACAAACTCACAGTCTCATTAAATGTAGTAAAAACTGCCAAGTACAGGAAACATGTTTTATACATCTTTCACTCCCCTAGAATTGAGCAATATAGGGGACACAGTAGCTTCCATATGTATATATATATCACTTGCCATACAATTCTAAACAAATTACATTTGATTATATTTGGTATTGGTTTGGACCATTTTATAATATTATGTAAATATATATATATATATATGTATTGTGTGTTTATATAGCTATATACTAACATCTCCTTATTTAAATTAAATAATATATAAGATTTTTCCACTTAATTATTAAATCAGAACTCATGAGTAGTGAGCCTGACTGAGAAAAAGGGTTTTAAGGAGTTTTGGTCTGCCAACTTGGATTCACTAAACTCTCATATGAAATTGTGAGTAAGCATTTTTTTATATAGAACTTTAGGTACAAACTTCATCTACTTTATAGGGTAGTGTCTATCCTTTGCCTGCTTGAGATACTTGAGCAAAGGAAATACAAGTATGGCCTGCTCTCATTGATATTATTATTCAGTATTTTAATATAAGTTATATGTGTTTATGGTTCTATTTATAACAGAATAAGCCCTACTGTACAGTACAATAATTTGTTATTGAGGTAGAAATCTTGAAGTGTCTCTCAGAAGTACCACCTTCTGATTTGGTGCCAAGTATGATGGAAGACCACATTGTTTGACAATGTAAGTGAGATCACACCAATTACCAAGGTTATAACTGGTTTTCCTTGATATTCCTTGGGCTTTCCATTTATTCAACATCTCTTTCAGAGCCACATGTCAAAATCTAAGAAATGTTTCTACAAATTATTTATTTTCTTAAGCAATACTATGTTTCTTCTGTAGGTCCAGATGTGTTGGGCATGAATAATTACTCTTTTATGATATTTTATAGAACATTTTTTATATTATTAAATATTGGATAACTTGAGGCAAATCAGCCATCCTCTTTTCTTCAATACCAAAAAGGAAGACGAGTAAACTTAATTGTGTGATAGAGCACAGTTTGCCAGAAAATCCCTGCAGTGGGGGATATTAAATATTTTTCTAGACTTCCTATTTGACTGTATATTATCTCCTATGAATCTTGAAAAGAGAAGAAAGAGGAATCTTGAAAAGAGAAGAAAGGAATCTTGAAAAGATGAGGTATAAGATTATCAAGGTATCAGCTCAAATAATTAATAAGTGATATGATGGGTTATCACTTGCCATCTAATTTTATACAAATTTACATTTGGTATTTGGACCACTTAATAATACTATATAAATATGCAAGAACTTACAAAAAATACATTTTCTTTGAGTTCATCTTGTCTTGGGAGTATGACCCATGTTTTCATTGGAATCAATTTTGAATAGTGCTTAACTAATATTACCAGGGCCTTACTAAGTGAGGGATATATTTAGCCATTTAGGTGATAAACATCCAGAGATCAATTTTGCATTAGTAAGGCACAATTTAATACAATATATTTATTGATTTCTGTGTATTATTGATATAGCACCATTTTTTTCCCCGTGTTTAGTAGTTTTGTGATCTAGTGAATTTTCTTCCTTAAAACTGGTACAAAGGAGAGTTTATCATGTGGACAATTCAAACACCGAGAGCCAATAGCAGCATTTAAAACCTGGAGCCTTAGTGCATTTCATAGTGTTCTCCATATTTTAATGATTACAGATATGTCCAGAATGAAGATAAAGCCTTTTGGGTACTATGTTTGGATCAGCTCTTTAATCCACAAATTAAAATCATAGCAACTTGTTTTAAAACCCTTCTATGGAAAAATGTTTAGAATGCTAAACTGAGAATTCTAGTGTTTGTTATCAAGGTGGGCTTGAGAGAAAAAAATGCTCTCTTTTACAGAGACTGGTATTCCAATTTCTTCATATGCATGTTGTAATAATAATATCTGGTATTGTTAATATTAGTGTGGTGACTAACAAAGACACACACATTTTACATTTTCCCCATTTTCTCTATTCCTTTACATTTAACCACTTAAGCTAAATAGATTATATATATGATGTATATATGATATATATATACATCATATATATGATATATACATATATATCATATATATGGTATATATGATATATACATCATATATATATATCTTTATACATATATATCAATATATATATCAATATCTATATCTATATATATGTATATATCTCAGTTCCTCGCAGCTGAGTAGTTGCAGGGAAATGACAAAAACACGGAGCTAAGTACAAGGCTCATTTATCATCTCTGCTCCTGTGTGAAACCATGAAAGACTGCCCTGACTCACTGGGGCAAGTCCTGTTTTATGAGTCAAGGAGCACCACATCACAGGGTACTGTAAGATTTTCTTAGTCCAAGAGGCCCAGTGATATAAAATGACCACAGATTCTTTAAGGTCTTATCTTTGGGTGGTTCTGTTTATCTTGGTTTCAGGAAGTATGGTATCTTGTTAGGGAGTGCTTTCCCCCACCTGTGTATTCTTTTCTACACAAATCCACAGAGAAAAAGCTTCCCAATGACCACGCAAGGAAGGGGTCCTATTTGGGGTGATAGCCAGCTCTTCAGCTCAGTCAGATTATTTAGCTGAGGAAATCTATTCACCTGGCCCTGGCCCATTCACCTTCTGTTTCCATTGCCAGACTTAATAGGCTCTTTCAGCAAGACCTGGCGATTTTAATTTATAAACCGTTAGCTAGGGCATCCCTGGTGGTGCAGTGGTTGAGAGTCCACCTGCCAAGGCAGGGGACATGGATTCGTGCCCCGGTCCGGGAAGATCCCACATGCCTCCGAGCGGCTAGGCCCGTGAGCCATGGCCGCTGAGCCTGCGCGTCTGGAGCCTGTGCTCTGCAACGGGAGAGGCCACAACAGTGAGAGGCCCGTGTACCGCAAAGAAAAGAAAAGAAAAAAAAAAAAGAAAACATTAGCTAAAGCTACACCAAACTTATGAGAATCAGTCCCAGCATATGTGAGACTTTAGTTTTATTGCCCAAGAGTCAATAATGGATATTATTTCTTAATGTGACGAGTGCAAAGGCTTCTAACTTCTTTGACCCTCTGGATTACTTCGAAGTATTTACTCTCTTCCTGGCAATCCCCAAACAATAGCAAAGGTGACTAAACCATTTTTAAGGCATGATGTTGTTGATTTGTTTACAATGATTCAGCTGTGTTTTCTTTCTGTTTGCTTTGTTGCTTGAATTAAATTTTTTTCACTCTTGACAAGGGGGTTTGCTAACCTAACCTCATATTACAGAAACAATACATATCTAACATTACATCTATGATATCTGTCTTTTGGGTTGTACTAAATCTACCTTCCTTAATAGATGAAAAGTTTGTCTCTTTCCACTATAGAAGGAAGCCTAGAATATTCCTGAATATAGGATCTAATGTTGTACAAGGCTGTTGCAGCATAGTCTTCATAATACTGCATTCTTGACAGTATTCTTTTCTACACAAATCCACAGAGAAAAAGCTTCCCAATGACCACGCAAGGAAGGGGTCCTATTTGGGGTGATAGCCAGCTCTTCAGCTCAGTCAGATTATTTTAGTTTTATTATTAGCTTTGAAATGTGTCAATAGCCTCAAATATAAGTGACACATATTTAAATTTAAATGTATTTCTACAAAATAGAAATGATTTTTGGTGTACTCTCTAGGATTTTCTATATATTGTCTCACTTGTGATACTGTAGAAACTAGTAATACTAATTGCATTATCTTTAGAAGTGCATCAGAGACACTGGTACTTCCTAAAGTTGCATTTTCACTCTCTTATTTCTCAGCCCTCTGGCAGTTTGGTAGGGTAGCATTTAGTTCTGATCTTCAGGCTATTGGTGGAAGTGGCATCTGTTGCATGGTGACCTTTCAGCTCTCTCTTCTCCTGTCTCTACAAACAAGGAAACTTTGTGTTGAGATGGTGGAGACACAGAATAAAAGCGATCTGGTTTCCTGAGGCATTGCATGGAAGAGACTTAACCTGGAAAGTTACCTAAGTCCATAAAGATTTTTTCACGTGTGAGAAATAAACCCCTTATAATATTAATTGCTGATAGTGTGGGGTTGTTTGTTAGCAAACTAAAACCTAGCTTATCCCTGACTCTCTGCGAGCACTTAGTAATTTATGAAGACTGTTTGCAAATGTTATTTCAATTGCTGTCTGAGATCCACTGCACAGGTGAAGAACTTGACACTCGGGGAAGGCCTTTTTGTCTTTGGTCACACTCCTAGTAAATGGCAGTGACACGTGTCACACGTAGGGCCCCTGTCACAAGTTTATAACTCACTATATTATACCCATTGTCTTTCTCTCAAAATGAAATCCTTTTTGTCCACATACAGCTTTGGGTCTAAAAAGTGACCTTGAAATGTCATCTAGTCTAATTCTTTCTTCTTCAGCAGGTGACATCTGAGTCACTCTAATCAGGAAAGAGTCTCTTCTGTATATAAATATATCTTTTAATATTCAGAACTGTGTGTACAAACAAAATCCTCTTATTCAGTGGATATTACTGCAGGGAATTACACTTTGTCTTAAGGACATAAAGCATCTGAAATTATTATGGGAATCGCAACATATTTTAAAAGTGAATTGCTTATGTGGAAGAAGTGACATTGAGAAATCTGAGAGCAAGTTTTGCAGAAAGCATCTTTCATATTATTTTTGCTGCTGTTTGATTTTTCTCAAATTTCATTGCCTACAGTAAAAAATACCTGCCTGATAATGAATAATGCTGTAATCAAGGTCCTCAGTTTTCTGTATAGCGTTTGTTGAATGAAATGGAAATGAATATAAATGAAAGTTAATATAGAGTTGAAAGTCTTTGCCTTTTAAACTGACTGTACTGTCCTTATGTCTGCAGAGTTTACCCTATTGTGATTTTGTTTAAATATACTTGATTTCTGGACCTCATTTTTGCCCTTGCTACTGTAACTCCCTCAGTATAATTATTTATGCTATTCTGACCTGCTGACTAGAAGAAAATGGCATGTTGGGAAGACATTTGAAAACCATTCAGAAGCAGAAACTAAAGTATTAAGTAGATACCTAGATACATTAAATTTAAATACTTTTCCTATTTTCTCAAATTAGCATCAAACACTGTATGTCTCACTAGAAAAAAATAGGAGAAAAAATTTATAGAAGAGGTTAATTATTTTGCATGGCAAAAGAAAATCAAAGACCAATTTAGTCAAGCAGATCATGGGTATATTCTCTCATTAATATAATATAATTGAAAACACACACACGTTTGGGTAGAATAAAGGTCTATGGAAAATATGTTATAGAAAATAGCCACATGATAAGAATTTTGAAATCATAAATGTTAAGAAATATCCCACTTATATCACAGAAACACAACAATGGCAAATGAACAAAGGTAATGAGCTTCTAAATTCTTACTTCAAGGAGAAGGTGCAGGGCTTCCGTGGTGAAGCAGTGGTTAAGAATCTGCCTGCCAATGTAGGGGACACGCGTTCGAGCCCTAGTCCAAGAAGAACCCACATGCCGCGGAGCAACTAAGCCCATGAGCTGCAAATACTGAGCCTGCGCTCTAGAACCCGCGAGCCACAGCTACTAAGCCCACGTGCCACAACTACTGAAGCCCGAGTGCCTAGAGCCAGTGCTCTGCTCTGCAACAAGAGAAGCCACCGCAATGAGAAGCCCACGCACTGCAACTAAGAGTAGCCCCCACTCACCACAACTAGAGAAAGCCTATGTGCGGCAGTGACGATCCAGGGCAGCCATAAATAAATAAATTAATTAATTAAAAAAGAAGAAGGTACTGGGAGAGATAGCTCTGTGATGCATTTGTGATTTTATGTTCTAAAACATTAAAGATATTTTGAAAGTGTTCATATATAAATTTCTCATAAATATCTTTTGTGTGGGACTCCTAAGA
Organism: Lipotes vexillifer; assembly: GCF_000442215.2. Lineage (NCBI taxonomy): Eukaryota > Metazoa > Chordata > Mammalia > Artiodactyla > Lipotidae > Lipotes > Lipotes vexillifer. Next base: position 1,828,931 of record NW_006797971.1, on the reverse strand, counting down.
ATACCTAATTTAAAAAAAATCTTCCATCTACAAACATACAGGTGAACATACCCATGTAAATTCCCACACCACCTTGACTGTATTTATTTTTGGCACTTACATCTTTCTGCTTCTATCTGTATATCAAATCCTTATCTCAAAGACACAGAACAGCAACTTGCAGCTGAAGTAGTCTTTTCTGCATAAAACTTACCTGCTGCCTCTGCAACAGTATTAAGGAGTTGCTTGGCAAAGTAGTAAAAGCACTTCTGGAGTCAGCAACCATATGGACCCAGAATGGTCCTGGCAAGGTATTTTTGTCATGCCAGATTGGTTGTTTAAAGTGGGTTTGACTTACCCTCCTTCAGGTTTTAGTTACCTGGAATTACCCCAACCACAGCCAATCACCATTTATTCATTTACTAATCCCACCTCTTTGAATCTTCCTTTCCGAGAGAAAGATGTAGTGCCATGCAATTTTGCCACAGAATCTCTCTAAGCTCTTTGTTACTGACAGACTCCAGCCTAACACAGCCTAAATAATTATGGATTACAGTTCCAACATTGTGATATGCTGTATTAGTGAAAAATATGCACTATGTATATTCTGTCATTAAGTTTTTACTACTTTGTTCACTTGTGAGATTATTTGATTTTTTATTCTTGACATTTCTCAATGAATGTCATCTAGTGCTTTATTTTTTGGGTCATCAAGGAATAGAATTTACTTTTATTTATTTATTTGTTTATTTATTGAAATATAGTTGATTTACAATGTAGTGTTAGTTTCAGGTGTACAGCAAAGTGATTTGGCTATACATACATATATATCTGTTTGTTTCAGATTCTTTTCCTTTTGGTTATTATAAAATATTGAGTATAGTTCCCTGTGATATACAGTAGTATTTATACAATGGAATATTACTCAGCCATAAAAAAGAGTGAAATAGTGCCATTTGCAGAAACATGGATGGACTTAGAGATTATCATGTTAAGTGAAATAAGACAAAGACAGATATCATATGATATCACTTATATGTGGAATCTAAAAAAAAAAGATACAAATGAGCTTATATAGAGTTTGGAACTAACAGTACACACAACTATATATAAAATAGATAGCCAACAAAGACCTATTGTATAGTACAGGGAACTATACTCAATATTTTGTAATAATCTATTGCCTTTAGTACAGTCATCCATGGGTATGAGGGGGATTGGTTATAAGACTCCCACGGATACCAAAATGTGGGATGCTCAAGTCTCTTCTGTAAAATGGGAGTATTGTTGGCTGAATCCATAGATGAAGAACCCATGGATAGGAAGGGCAGACTGAATTAAAGGGCTCCACCTAGCCACACTGAAACATACCATGTTGTCAGAATTTATACTTGAGCTTGGTAAAATGAAAACCTTTTCTTTAGAAGAGTTATTTGGGACAATGGAAGTGTATGGCACTGGTAAAAAGGGTAAATTGAATAAGAACATTATTACTGAATATTATAATTAATGTACAATTTTCAAAAGAAAAATATTCTTATAATAGTTTATAGTATTCAGGAAGTTAGATTCATATAATCCACAAGGTAACTCACTCATTAAAATGAAAATGGAATAGATAGACACCAAGTTTGCTTTCAGATGTGTTATGTATTATCATAACCTCCAACAAGGAAGGAGAGCAGACCAAGAAAAATGTGTAGGGCAGGTGTGTTAAGGAGACAGTTCAATGCTGTACAGGCTCTCTAAGTGATTTTAAGTGGTCCCTTGGAGTCTCAATTCTGTAAAGCTTTTATCACGATGAAACAATTAATACAAGTAAGTCAGTATGTATGGCTTATGTAACTAGAGACTACTAAAGTTAACACCTATGTGCCACTGCCTAGCTTACAGAGTAGAAATGTTTTATGTAGGTACCTGTGTGCCCCTTCCTGATTTCATCACTCTCACCCCATCCCTGGTGTTCCATACTTCTGAACTTTGTCTTCAATATTATCTTCATTGGAATGATAATTTTGCTACACTTGTATGGATCCTTAACAGTCTATGATTTACTTTTTTATTCCTTTAACTTTCTGTATGACTGATATTATATTCTGTGTATTCTTCAATTTGCTTTTCTCATTCATCATTGTTTCTGACATTCATGCATATTGATTCTTATAGCATCAGTTGTATTATTTTCAAGAATGTGACTCATTTTACTTATATGCATGAATCTCATTTCATTTTCTTATTAATTGATATTTGGATGAACATAATTTTTTTCTGTAATAGGAAAAAGTGATGCCATGAATGGGTACATGATTTGCTCTTTGGGATTTACCTTAATGTGTAAACAAGAATCTTAGAGTGTTAAATCTGAGTTTCACCTGATGATGACAAATTGCCTAATTGGCAGCATCAATTTACACTTTGACTAGCTACGAAGTCTTATTGCTCCATTTCTCCCCAGTGTTTGGAATTGCCAAACGTCTTCACTTTTGCCAGTCTGATGTATGTAAAATGCTGTCTCATTGTGGTTATAGTCTGTAACTCTCTGATTAGCTATGAGTTTGAGCATCTTTTTATGTTTATTAGACATGTGAGCTTCTTCCATGAAGTGGTTGCCTATACTTTTGTCCATTTTCTATAGGGTTATTAGTCTTTTTCTTGTTGATTCAAAAGACGCTAAGCCTTTTTGATCATACATGTTACAGATGTTTTCTCTCAGTTTGTGACTTGTCTTTTACTGTCTTCATGGTGTCTGTTAGTAAAGAGAAGTTTATTTTTTCTTTATGGTTTGTGTTTTTGTATCATACTTAAGGAATCATTTCCTCCTATATTCTTGTAAACATTCTTCTAAACATTTAAAAGTTTTGTTTTTCATATTTTGATCTTTAATAGACCTGGTATCAATTTTCATACACAGTGTGAGATATGGATTTTTCTTTCCTAAGTAGAAAACCAGTTGTTTAAGTGCCATTTATTATCGATCATTACTCCTGTGATCTGCCATGCCAACTTGGCTGTAAGTCTAGTTTCCTATATATTGGTCAAATTTAGTATGTATTAGGTTTTCTTCACGTGTACAATTGCCAAGTTCTGTATAAATAGGACACTGCCTTAATTATCATAGCTTTATAAATAAGCTATGTTAGCTGTTCCTCCACAGTGCTTCTCTTCTTCAAAGATCTTTGTCTATGCTTGGCCCTTTGATGTTTCATATAATATTTAGAAGCAACTTGTCAAAGTCCACAGAAACTCCTATTGGAATTTTGACTGGAATTGCAATGAATCTATAGATAAATCTAAAGAGGAATGACCTCTGAGTTTTTCTATCCAGGAGCAAATATGTCTTTTCATTTATTCATGTCTTCCCTAAAATTTTCAATAAGGCTTTATAATTTATATCAATAAATATCTTTCACGTCTTTCATAGACATGTTTCTAGGTACCTTATATTTTGGATATTGTTATAAATGGAATCTCAAACTGTTGTTTATTTATTTAACTTTTCACTGTACCATCCAGGACCTCTACTTCAATTTTGAATAGATACAGTGATAGTGATAGAATGTGCTATAGGCTGAATATTGGTGTCCCTCATCCCCCCCCACCGCCTCCACCAAATACATTTGTTAAAATCCTTTGGGAGATGATTAAGTCACGAGGGCCAAGCCCTCATAAATGAGATTAATGACTGTAAAAGAGGCCTGAGAGAAATCCCTTGCTTCTTCCACCACGTGTGGATACAGCAGACAGTCCGCAGTCTGGAAGTGGGCCCTCACCCGACCATGCCAGCACCCTGATTTTGAACTGCCAGCTCCAGAACTGTGAGAATAAATTTCTGCTGTTTATAAGCCAACCAGTCTCTGGTGTTTTGTTATAGCAGCCTGAACAGACTAAGACAGAATGGTTAGATATAATCTCATTACTGACCTGCCATGGAGGGAAATCCCTGCAAATAAATGGAAATAATAGTTATTTCAACAAATCTAGCTATAGCAAAAGCACTCCTGGCAAATACATTTTCCACTGGATTTTCATTCTATCTAAAATTTCAGCATTTGGAAACTCTTTGGGGTTTAGTTAAGATTAAATTGTTTTAGAGAGTATGGAGGTTGTAACTGTTTAAGCACCTTAATAGTGATTTGCACCATAGCAAAGATTAGATTATATCAGATAATAAAAGAATGCAGGTTAATTTTAACTATGGGGAAAAATTTTTTTAAAAAATTCTCCATCCTGAGTCATCCAAGGGCAAAACATCTGGTTACCAGTTTCCCTCATCTTATTCTCTGGATGACTCAGGATGGAGAATTTTTTGTTCTATAGATCTGGTACATGTAACCAATAGATCTTTGCAAGAAGTACATTTTCCAAGCTGCTGAGGCATGTGCACTACACAATCTGTCTCTTAAGGGGGCTTTGTTTGAGCAATGGAAACAGATGGCTGCCTGAACTTTGCTTTGAAGGATATGTAAACAAAACCTCTAGAATTACCAGGGTAATTCTCTAGAAAAGTATAGGGTGAAATAATGTACACATCTGAGTATAGAGGCTGGTGGCAGCAGCCTGGTATGAATATAGATAGACAGAGATATTAGCATACTGTTATAATTTATGATAATAAAATTTACTTGTAATTTATTGAATGGAATGGAATGTTTATATATGTGTGTGTGTTTGTGTGTGTCTAACGCATAAATACATTTAGATTGTGTTTTGCTTATATGTTTAACACTTATGAGTTTTATTATAAATATGAGCATCCATTAATATCAATAGTAGTTGGTTACCATAGTTCCTTTATCAGGTGAAATATATGAGTAAACATAAGATAGGAAATGAATCGAGGTTAAGATGAGTGGTGGTTAGGGCACCTGAAGCACCCATACTTTAGTGCCATATTAGGATTTATTAACAATGAAATTAGAGTCAAGTTTGCAAATTATTTTCTGTAATGTCCAATCCAACTTCCCCTTTAGGGGAAAAAGACTTTAACTGAGAAAAACGACTGCCTGGGAAATATCAAGTAGAAGTAATAGATGCCTAATTCACTAATAATCATTATTTCACATCAGTTGTTTAACATGAAAAAGGCATGGTTTTACAATGCAGTGGTTTTACAATGCCTAAACAATGAATTTCTAAGATGATTTCTAAGACAACAGAAGCCAGAAGAGTTCTCACAGCTCCATGTCACCTAGGGCATATATCTGAACATGGAAATAATTTCAAACTTCTTGCAAGATCACCACAAAGAAAAATGAGAAGAGAAGCCAGGTCACCTCAGAAATCAGTGCCAGGCTGCCAGAGGTTTACAGCTTCACTCTGTCCCAATGACTTCTGGAGATGAGAAGAGGATAGAGGGAGTGAGAGAGAGAATTTTTTTCTAATACTTTTATTTTTTGCAACAATGATAATAAATTGCATTGCAGACCTTTTCAAACCAATAAAAAATATGTTTCAGGAAGAGCTCTGCCACAGAATAACTGTGTGCTACTGAAAGCTCATTTCACAATGCATTTGTCTTCATCATGTATCATATTCATAGACCAAGGTTCTCCATGAATCTCAGGTATATAAAACATTAGTAAAGAAAAGGCACATCACTAATGCTGGCCTGAGAACATAATAGGAGAGCTAGGTTTGCTCAAATCTATACCATCTATTTTTTTTAATCCTTCTGGCTCCATGCCATAATTTATATTGTGACGGTAAATAGTGAGAAAAACAATTAGCTGATATTATTTGAGTAGTTTGCATTTTGCCAGGTATGTGCACTTCACTTATGTACACATCACTAATTTGACCTCTTCAGCCACCCTACAAGGTAGATATTATTTCATAGGCCCAAAGGGTTTAGTCCTCCCCAGACTGTAATCGGGTTTTATGGAGATTGGCAGGACAGAGATATAAACCTGAGTCTTCTGATTGCAAGATGAGTGCTCTTTTTACTGGGGATTATTTATTTGGTTGATTACATAATTAAAATTTTGGCTCAAAGGTAGAAAAAGTGTGTCTGCTTTCAGTTCCTTGGTATGAATTATGAACAATAAAAGTGAAAGGTGAGTTTGCAAATTATTTTTCTGTAATACCCAATTCATCCTGTAGAGGTAGCTGGATGGTGATTTAAATATTTGACCAAGTCCTGCATGTATAGCAATCATTCTAATTCTAGCAGGACACAAACTGTTAGAGTATTAACAGATAATAAAGTACAGGGTCGAGAATAAGAATTCCATTTCTGTCTTCCTGGAAGAATGTTTGCTGAAGTGGAAACAGGATTCGTCTATGCTGCTAGATTCTTTGAGAAAAACTGTGGGCTTGCAATCAAGGGCATTTTCCTGTCATTGTCCCATATAGTGTGTTGATGAATGGATTTCTAATCACCAGCATTGTTCCAGTTGGGCAGAGGTCCATGGTTCTAGAAAATTCCATAAAGCCAAGTTTTATTGTGTTACACTCAGCATCAAACATAACCAGTGACCCAGAAAGAGATTAAGATATGCTGAAGTCATAATATGGCTGTTTCTAGGCTTATGTGGAATAGGATTCCTTGATTACCCTTCAATAAAATCCTCTATCTTCTGAAAGGAGATAATGGCTTTGGCAAATGAAATTCATACTGGAACAGCTCTAGTGGATTATATTTGCCACTGCAGGAATTTTCATAATGATTATGGCATTTGCTATATAAATTTACTGATAGTGCTAATAAAATTGAGTGGCTTCATTTGGCCACCCTTCCTCCCTCCCTCCCTTCCTTCCATGCTTTTCTATATTTTAACAGCTGTTTATTGAGCGCCAACTGTGTAGCAGTTACTGTTGTAGGTGCTAAGGGTATAAATATCATTGAACAAAACATATAAGGTTAGTACTCTCAAGGCACTTCCAATTCATATGAAGCAAAAAAGACACTAACAAAATAAACACAGAATTATCATGTTAAGAGATAAGTGCTATAAAGGCTAAAGCAGAGGAAGACATAGAAAGTGGTGGATAGAAAGTATTTCATATCCATGGGCAGGGAAATTCCCAATGGTTAGCAGATAGTATATGAGCAGAGATTAAATGTATTAAGGGAGAAGCATGAGGATATCTGGGAAACAAATATTCTAAGATCAGAGAGCAGCAGTGCAAACACAATAAAAATTTCTTTGTGCATTTGTTTTTTAAGTGTGGTTGAGAATGAGGGGTGAAATTTTAGAAAATGAGGTTTAGAGAGGGAGCTCAGGGCTGTGTCATCTATAGAAAGACTTTGTGGGTTTCCTTGTTTAAAAATCAGAGGGTGTTTTGGAGAATAGGCTCATGAGATGATTCATTTAAAAGGATGACTCTGACTGTGGTATGGGGACTAGAATGCATAGAATGAAGGGACAAATTAGAGGGATCAGACTGCTGGGTGAATTCAAACTTTCCAGTACTTGGGAGCTATTTCTGAATTAACAAGTGGGAGAGCAGGTGTTCAGCCTCCAAGTTCCTGCTGCCACCTCTGAGAGAAGCAAGTCCCAAAATGCTATCTTCTTGACCTTTCTTCTTGACGATCTGTGTTCAAACACCTCTATATGTGCCTCAGCTCAAGAACCTGACAGTCTGCATCCTGAGCTCCACCTTTCAAGGTATCCTATTTTGTGTGCTGGCACAGAGGATTATAGTACAAAATCACACTGCCCACAGAAGGTTACAGGACAAGCCAGAGTAAGACATGGAATCTTCCAGATGTGAGTCCAGGTGGAAGACTAAAAAATGTATTTGATAATCTGAAGCAACTATTTTTTTGTTTTTGTTTTTAACTATGAAACCTCTGTTAATGTCTCAGAATTCCTACAAATTATCCAACTTAGTGTCTCTTTGGGCTACAGAGTTCTGACAAGTAAAGCCAAATTCACCCAACTGTCACTAAAATATTCTCATTTAGAGCAATTTTGAAAATAATTTCGCTTCTGGATACAATCATAGAAAGAATTTTTTAAACAGAGCTGTTTTAAAACCATAAATTATACCATAATTTTAATCTCTAAAGTTTATTTAGCAAGTGCCAGTTTACAGAACTAAGACTTTTATAGTGTTAGGGAAAAACCTACATATTTTAAAGGGGAAGCTGTATAACTTTAATCATGTCTCATATTTTTTTTCTAAAGAAGACACATGAATTTGTAATTTTTTCTTGTGTAGTAGCAATAGCAGTGAGGACTTAAGTGATATAAGTATACTCTAATGTAAAAGAGGTATTTGTCAGAAAGAACAGAATGTTTATATATATGTTTTTCAGCTTAAATACACTGCCTATTCATGAATAATTTTGATATTCTTTTTTATTATGTTGAGATGTTGATTTTCAGAAAGCAGAATGAGTTATCATGGATGGTCATTTTGATAAACAAGATATTATTTTGATACTCCTTGATAACTTCCATGTTTTTTTTTTTTTTTTTTTTTTTTTTTTTTTTGTGGTCCGCGGGCCTCTCACTGTTGTGGCCTCTCCCGTTGCAGAGCACAGGCTCCAGACGCGCAGGCTCAGCGGCCATGGCTCACGGGCCCAGCCGCTCGGCGGCATGTGGGATCTTCCTGGACCGGGGCACGAGCCCGTGTCCCCTGCATCGGCAGGCGGACTCTCAACCACTGCACCACCAGGGAAGCCCGATAACTTCCATGTTTGACTTGGAATGTGGTTAAGGTACTTTACACCAGAGATTTTTCCAGCATAAACAATGCATTCCAAAATTATAGAAAAGTATAATGGCTAATTTTTATCACTAGATTTTGAAAGTGAAATTGATTAGATAACATCACTAAAATGTCAAAGGGATGAGAACATTTTCTTTCATCTGAAATATACATAATCAGGAAATGGGGGATAGTTATTCTTAAAAAGGTATTTCATGTCCAAATTGTAAAATCTGTAGTTTTCTACACATTGGAGAAGAGGTGTTCCAGGTGAAGATGATTCTACCAGAGTTTTATGCTCTTCAAAAATAGATGAAAATAGGTGTCATTTTATCTATTTTCAAAGGTTCAGAAATACTTATGAACACATGGCACATGACATAGCAAGTTATTTGTGTGGACAGTGTGAACTGAAGACCCTTTCCTGACTCCCGCACATTTAGATTAGTTACTCCTCCTAGGTTCCTTCATAGTATCTAGGAGTTCACAATTACTGTAGCACCAGTTCCACTGTATTGTAATTTCATTTTTGTCTATCTTCTACACTAGACTGTAAGCCACTCAATGACAGAGCTATATCACGTTCACCTTTATATTCCAGTACTTATGACAATACTGTTATATAACAGATTAAATAAACATGTACTGAAGTGATTATGTTGTGTATGAAAGGGTACAATGTTGAGTAGTAAGGAGAGTAATTCTACAAATGAGATCACACTCTGAAGTATGGGCACATTGTCTTGGCACACCTTCTATTCCAGCCATGAATGAGGTAATGATTTTTGTGCAGTGTGTCCCTGGAAAGTCTTCTGTCTCTACGTTTCTTCCCCAGAGTTTCTCAAATTGTAGTGGAGACCCTTGAAGGACTGTACCTAACCCTCATCCATGTGCAGCCTGGAAGTGAAAGATCTTAATTCCCCATAGGGTTAATTGATTGATGGGGTACTAGAGTTAGTGGATAAACATTCTTTTCTTTTGTTCTTTAGGTGAACGAGTGTGAAGCATATTTTATACCATTGCTTGAAGAGTCCTGGTGGTGGGATGGTGCCTGAGTTGCCCCCAGTGGACTAACAAAGAATGCACCTTTACAGTGGTTTTCCCTTCTCTGTTTTACTCTCACCAGTCTCCCACTACTGTTGCCTAAAATCATTCCCCCAATAAACTGTCTTCATAGACACTTAGTTTTAGGTTCTTTTTCAGAGGGGCTCTGATACAAAGAAACCACCTAAAGGGACTAATGAAAGTTATATAAGTAATTTGTATCTCAGTTTTATTGTTACGTTAGATAACAGAAAAGAAAAATAGACCCAACAACAAAATGTTAGCCATCATTTACCTCCCTAGGGATAGTGCCCTAAGCTTACTAGAGTTTGTTGCCACAACTCAAGACCCATCTAAGATCAATTTGGCACCTTTCTTTCTCTTTCTATTTATCTAACAGAGACAAATCCTAGAGTAAACAGGTGGTGGTGGGGGGGAGGACAAAAAGGGGCATTTTCAATTCTCTTTCCGCTAAGGAAATGTTTGTGAACAGAAGTGTAGATCAGACAAACCTGGACATAGCTTATGTCATGGGAGGGTAATCACACATGTGTTACCCTATCCAAATAAATTATGCAGTCTGCATGGCCTACTAGTTTTTTTTTCTCTCTTTTTTTTAAGAGTAACCTAAATCATCCTTGTAAACCGACAGTTAAACGTTTCCTGATTACGGAGTTGGATTCAATTTGCTTATATCTAGTATTTTTTGCCTGTATGTTTATAATAAGGAACATTAAACAATAGTTTTCCTTTCTTTTCTTTTTTCAGACTTTAGAAATACAATTATAGTATCTTTGTAGAATAAAATATATTTTCTTACATCTTTATCCAATATTTTGGGGCAAATTATATAATATGGACCTAAGCTTACATAACATTTAAAAATAACTAATTCACAAAACTCCAGCTACTTGAAGGTAATACTGTTAATACTTTTCATTTTTCCATAATTGTTAGTATGTACAAGCCCTGGCTCCATGCCTTGGTACTGCCATGTGAACTTGAGCACGATACACTGTGCTTCAGTGCTCTCATTTATAAAATGAGGATAAATGGTAGATCTTAACTTATAGGACTGTTGTGAGGACTCAGTGAGTTAATATATGTAAATATTAAGATAAAAAGTGCTTGTTACAGTGCCTAGGACATAGTAAGCACAAAACACACCCTAGTTATTACTAATATTATTGCAGAACTGTAACAGAAAATTGGAACCTAACTAAATAGAGGAATGGGAAAATAAGTTATGGCCATCAAATCACAATATATCAAATATTCATGGTCAATCTATATTTTTAAGGAGTTTGTAATGAGATGTCCCCTGAAAGACATAGAATTATCTGTAGCTTTCCTATTCTTCTAAAGCCATGAGTGTTACATTTCTTTACACTTTTCAATAAGGATAGGATGCATAGTGAAGATAACAGAGGGGAATTTGCAACACCTGCCTGATGGTCCTTTGTTTAGAAGTCTTCCTTGCTTATGCTTTTTTTTTTTTGGGGGGGGTGGGTACTCGGGCCTCTCACTGTTGTGGCCTCTCCCATTGCGGAGCACAAGCTCTGGACGCGCAGGCTCAGCGGCCATGGCTCACGGGCCCAGCTGCTCAGCTGCATGTGGGATCTTCCCGGACCCGGGCACGAACCCGTGTCCCCTGCATCGGCAGGCGGACTCTCAACCACTGCGCCACCAGGGAAGCCCTTCCTTGCTTATTCTTTACATTTATATGTCTTTATAAGAAAATTTGGTTAAAACTGTTTTTTTAAAATCCCAATAACTTAAAGGAAAGTTATGATTGGATGTCACATGATTGCCCACTTTTTTCTGTAGGGAAAGTAATAACCTGATCCTGAGTCTGGCTGTCCTTGAAAGATCTTGTCTGTGGGCTAAAGACAAATTTCTACAGTTCCAGTGTTGGAGTATTTGGGTTATAGCTAAGAATTCCATCTCCAGCAGAGTATTTCATATGTATTCAAGGAAAAGTGAAACGTTTGATTGGTCTCTGTCTTTTGGTCTCCTGCAATTTTTCTTTTAGTTTTATTTAAAAAGGAAAGAAAAATAAATCAAGATCCACTGTAAAAGGGAGTAATAGCTAAATTTGGCAGGACCTAAGTCAAACATTTAGTCAAAATGTTAATATAAAATTATTAAGTGGAAAATGTTAGAATCACTGTGGTTATCATATCTCAGTTGTATAATATTTCTCTGTCCTTGTAGGAAAAGAAATTAGAAGCTGTACTAAGATGTTAACAGTGTTTTTCTGTGGATATTGAGACTACAAGTGTATTTTTTCTCCATTACTTATTCCCCAGTACTCCAGTATAAACTTGTATTACTTTTACAATGATAAAACATAGTTACTTAGAAATCCATTTAGAATTCCTCCTTGAGTTGCTAGACCTAATATCTCTTTCTCTAGCCTTGAAAACATGATCTCTATTCAGTGGCCAAGGAAGAAGAGATCATGCAAAACAGGCTACTGTTGTAATGCAGGAAACTAGAGAATATAGCTCAGTCCCATAGTTGAAAAGTACATGCCTAACTGTTGTTCCTTGTTCAGTTCCATCCAGAAAGCACACACTTTTCATAGAATTTTCTAATGTATTTCGTATGATACAAAATTTCTAAAACAAACTGAAATCAACATGATTAAAATGTTTGTTTTCTGGTATTCATAGGTCTGAAGATCGAATTATTCACTGGTTTGTCTTAGCATCTCCTTCTCACTTTAGAGATATATCTTTAACTATGACCCGGAATTCTTTCCAAATGTGAAGTTTCCATTATTGGTCCTTTTCATCTTTTGCCTGGTGTTTCTGTTTCTATTTTCTTGTAAAAGGCAAGTTCCTTTATGTTCCTCCTCACATTGCATTCCTGTTTTCCACTGTAAAAAGGCGGGATTGTGGGGGACACACATAATACTGATATTATTGAGTCATTTGTTACAAAAATGATAGCTGCAGAATCATTCTAACAGAAGGCAAAAGGAAAAAGTGAGAAACAGATATTCAATATAGTCATATATAAAAAAAAAGAATGTGCCACTTGTTACTACCTATAAAATGTGTCAAGTTTTATGTTGTGTTAAAATACTCCACCCTGTCTTTGAGGGTCTGAGCTATGGATGTGGTGGGTGCTGACAATCAAAAAGAACATGGTTAAATTTCTGTCTATTTGACATGAATTATTGCCTTGCAATGCTGCATTCTGTGAGACAGTAGATGAAATGATTTTACTATGTTTTCTAAATGAACACATCATCTTTTTCGGTCCTTATTTTTACAGTATCAGCCCTGGTGGTATCATCTCTAAACTCACTCTGTCACCTCTGTTCTGTTCTTCCTCTCTAGATAATGTAAAGTAAGGGAGGACTTTGTGATGCGGAGATTCATATTGAAATACTTCCTTTGGTTTGAAGTATTTTATTCTTGTATTACTTTTGAATTTTTAACTTCTCATTTTATTCTTAGTATAAGCCAACAACACATTTGATGTAGAAAATATAAATAAGAGGAAAACAAAAGTCACCTTTAATACCATTACCCTGGGAGGGTCACTTTTAACATTTAGAGATAAAAATCTTGCAGGGATGCATGCAGGAATCACAGTTAAATTAAAACCAAGGTTAAACCTTGATGGAGGTATGTAGCTATTTAACGATTTTGGGGATAACCTTTATTAATGCTCAGTGGGCCATAATACACTACCACAAAAAAGCTCTGTATTTAAGGAACAGCTGAATTCTTCCCACTTCTGGGAAGAGGTATGTAAATACCTCTGATATTAAAATAGCAAATAGTTTAAATCACATGTGCTAACTTCAATCAAATAGTAGTGACTGGTTTTCTGAAGTTCTGTTCTGAGAAAACTGGGGTTGAACGCCAACAGTTCCGTGTTCAATTAACATTTTGTGCCATGGACTTAAAAGCAGATGGTTGTTACTAGTCTAGAATTTGGTATAATGCTAGCTGTTAATTTGAGATGATTTTTTTAACATGGAGTGCCCATACATGTAGAAGTTAACAGAATTAATTCTATCAGATTATACTCCACCAACACTTTCATACATGATCAAGTTCTCATGCTTTTGTTAATTTGTACTAGGAGTTGGGGGAGTATATGGCACTAAAGAAGTAGACTTGTACGAGGATATTCCAGGGAGAACTGATCTTTCAAAAATCTATTAAGCAAAGCAGGTTGTTTTAAGTTCTCCCAAAGGAAATGAGGATTCATGTTGTTCTCCATCTTTGTCAAACCCAACCATTCTGTCTTGCAGAATGCAGCATTGCAAGGCAATAATTCATGCCAAATAGACAGAAATTTAAACATGTATATTTTGATTGTTGGCATTCACCGGATCTGAGGCTCAGACGCTCAAAAAGAGGGTGGAGGATTTTAACACAACACGTAACATTACACACATTCTTATAGTTAGAATGCCAGTACAAAGAGGTAGAGAAATTTGAGACACGTGTCCTGGCAGTTTGGGCTCCAAAATGCCTACAGGGTCGTTTACACTAAGGAAAGGGTGAACGTCACCAGACACAGCTGTTCAGGCAAACTAACACTGTTACTGGATGCCTGCTTGATCACAATCCCATCTCAATATTTACCAGAATAAACAGGCAAATTCTAAGGGATTAGTACATTACAATTGACTTATCTTTTAGGGCAGATGATTCACCTGGGTCTATAGAGGGAGTAAATTAATTTTATATTTTAAATTCTATCTCCCACAACCAGTTGAATACATAAAATATATAATTTCCATTTGAGTCAGGAAACATAACAACAGTAATTATGAAAATTCTTACCTCTAGCTGAACATTAGAATGCTTTTAAAACATTGATATCTGGATCCCAGCCCTAGGAAATCTGACTTAATATGATGTGAGGTCTTTGAATTCATACCCCTTAAAGAATCCTAGTAAGTTCTAACTGGAGCAAAAGTTGAGAAAAATTACACCATTGTTCCTTCTCAAAATATGTCCCTTTTCCAGTCAAGTTCATTATGCATGCCAATATGTCAATTAAGTAATCGTTTAGGATTAATACATGTACTAAAATGACCTCCAATGAAATTAATCACCTGAGAAACATTACAAAATATCTTTCCAGAATAATTGGGCTTGTTAACAACAAAGAACTCCCCAGTATCAACCCAGGACACACATATGAGATAATGTAATGGTATGTAAAATTTTTATTTTATCAGACTCTTATACTTTAAATTTTATAATTTTTAATAAATATCAATACATTGTGAGAAAATTATACAAAAAGATGGATTTTTTTCCCATACATTGTGAGAAAATTATACAAAAAGATAGATTTTTCTTTTTTGGAGGAGGGTTCGCGGGCCTCTCACTGTTGTGGCCTCTCCCGTTGCGGAGCACAGGCTCCGGACATGCAGGCTCAGTGGCCATGGCTCACGGGCCTGGCCGCTCTGTGGCATGTGGGATCTTTCCGGACCAGGGCACAAACCCGTATCCCCTGCATCGGCAAGCGGACTCTCAACCACTGCGCCACCAGGGAAGCCCAGATGGATTATTTTTAGGTTAAAATTATATAATGAAAAATTACTTATATCACAGAATATATCACAAATATTTATTGAGTTCCTACTTTGCCACGCACTGTTTTAGGCAACAAGCTTAAAATAATAAGAAAAACATACCCATAAAATTCTCTTCTTGACTCCCTCTTGTGAGAGCACTGGAATCACAACTAACTGCTGAACAATAATCTACAGGAAGACACTGGAACTCACCAAAAAAGATACCCCACATCCAAAGACAAAGGAGAAGCCACAATGAGATGGTAGGAGGGGCACAATCGCAATAAAATCAAATACCATAACTGCTGGGTGGGTGACTCACAAACTGGAGAACACTTATGCCACAGAAGTCCACCCACTGGAGTAAAGGTTCTGAGCCACTTCTCAGGCTTCCCGACCTGAGGGTTCAGCAATGGGAGGAGGAATTCCTAGAGAATCAGACTTTACAGGCTAGTAGGATTTGATTGCAGGACTTTGACAGGACTGGAGGAAACAGAGACTCCATTCTTGGAGGGCACACACAAAGTAGTGTGTGCATCGGGACTGAGGGGAAGGAGCAGGGCCCCATAGGAGAGAGAACCAGACATACATGCTAGTGTTGGAGGGTCTCCTGCAGAGGTGGGGGGTGGCTGTGGCTCACTATAAGGACAAGGTCACTGGAAGCAGAAGTTATGGGAAGAACTCCTTGGTGTGAGTCCTCCCAGAGTCTGCCATTAGCCCCAACAAAGAGCTCCAGTGTTGGGCCACCTCAGGCCAAACAACTAACAGAGAAGGAACCAAGCCCCACCCACCAGCAGACAAGAGGATTAAAGTTGTACTGAGCTCTGCCCACCAGAGCAACACCCAGCTCAAACTACCACCAGTCCCTCCCATCAGGAAACTTGCACAAGCTTCTTAGATAGACTCATCCAACAGAGGGCAGACAGCAGAAGCGAGAACTACAATCCTGCAGCCTGTGTAACCAAAACCACATTCACAGAAAGATAGACAAGATGAAAGGGCAGAGGGCTATGTACCAGATGAAGAAACAAGATAAAACCCCAGAAAAACAACTAAATGAAATGGAGATAGGGAACCTTCCAGAAAAATAATTCAGAATAATGATAGTGAAGATGATCCAGGACCTCGGAAAAAGAATGGAGGCAAAGATCGAGAAGATGCAAGAAATATTTAACAAAGACCTAGAAGAATTAAAGAACAAACAGAGAGATTAACAATACAATAACTGAAATGAAAAATACACTAGAAGGAATCAATAGCAGAATAACTGAGGAGAAGAACGAATAAGTGACCTGGAACACAGAATGGTGTAATTCACTGCCACAGAACAGAATAAAGAAAAAAGAATGAAAAGAAATGTAGAAAGCCTAAGAGACTTCTGGGACAACATTAAAGGCAACAACATTCGCATTATAGGGGCCCCAAAAAGAGTAGAGAGAGAAAAAGGACCCAAGAACATATTTGAAGAGATTATAGTTGAAAACTTCCCTAACATGGGAAAAGAAATAGCCACCCAAGTCCAGCATGGCTGGACTCTCTTGCACTGCAGAGAGTCCAAGGCAGGATAAACCCAAGGAGAAACACACTGAGACACATAGTAATCAAATTGACAAAAATTAAAGACAAAGAAAATTTATTGAAAGCAACAAGGGAAAAATGACAAATAACATACAAGGGAACTCCCATAAGATTAACAGCTGATGTCTCAGTGGAAACTCTACAAGGCAGAAGAGAGTGGCATGATATATTTAAAGTGATGAAACGGAAGAACCTACAGCCAAGATTACTCTTCCTGGCAAAGATCTCATTCAGATTCGATGGAGAAATCAAAAGCTTTACAGACAAGCAAAAGCTAAGAGAACTCAGCACCACCAAACCCGCTCTACAACAAATGCTAAAGGAACTTCTCTAAGTGGGAAACACAAGAGAAGAAAAGGGTCTACAAAAACAAACCCAAAACAATTAAGAACATGGTAATAGGAACATACATATCAATAATTACCTTAAATTTGAATGGATTAAATGCTCCAACCAAAAGACACAGGCTTCCAGAATGGATACAAAAAAAGTCACATATATATGCTGTCTCCAAGAGACCCACTTCAGACCTAGGGACACATACAGACTGAAAGTGATGGGATGGAAAAAGATATTTCATGCAAGTGGAAATTAAAAGAAAGCTGGAGTAGCAATACCCATTTCAGATAAAATAGACTTTAAAACAAAGAATGTTATAAGAGACAAGCAAGGACACTACATAATGATCAAGGGATCCATCCAGGAAGAAGATGTAACAATTATAAATATATGTGCACCCAACATAGGAGCACCTCCATACATAAGGCAACTGCTAACAGCTATAAAGAAGGAAATTGACAGTAGTACAGTAATAGTGGGGGACTTTAACACCTCATTTACACTAGTGGGCAGATCATCCAAACAGAAAATTAATAAGGAAACACAAACATTAAATGACATGATAGACCAGATAGATTTAATTGATATATATGGGACATTCCATCCAAAAACATCAGGTTACACTTTCTTCTCAAGTGCACATGGAACATTCTCCAGGATAGATCACATCTTGGGTCACAAATCAATCCTCAGTAAATCTAAGAAAATTGAAATCATATCAAGCATCTTTTCTGACCACAATGCTATGAGATTAGAAATGAATTACAGGGAAAAAAAATGTAAAAAACACAAACACATGGAGGCTAATCAATATGTTACTAAATAACCAAGAGATCACTGAAGAAATCAAAGAGGAAATCAAAAAACACCTAGAGACAAATGACAATGAAAACACGACCATCAGAAACCTATGGGATACAGCAAAAGCAGTTTTAAGAGTGAAGTTTATAGCAATACAAGCCTACCTCAAGAAACAAGAAAAATCTCAAACAATCTAACCTTGTGCCTAAAGGAACTAGAGAATCAGAAGAAACAAAACACAAAGTTAGTTGAAGGAAAGAAATCATAAAGATCAGAGAAGGAATACATGAAATAGAAACAAAGAAAACAACAGCAAAGATCAATAAAATTAAAAGCTGGTTCTTTGAGAAGATAAACAAAATTGATAAACAACTAGCCAGACTCATTAAGAAAAAGAGGGAGAGAACTCAAATCTATAAAATTAGAAATGAAAAAGGAGAAGTTACAACAGACACTGCAGAAATACAAAGCATCCTAAGAGACTACTACAAGCAACTCTATGCCAATAAAATGGACAACCTGGAAAAAATGGACAAATTCCTAGAAAGGTGTAACCATGCAAGACTGAACCAGGAAGAAATAGAAAATATGAACAGGCCAATCACAAGTAATGAAATTGAAACTGTGATGAAAAATCTTCCAACAAACAAAAGTCCAGGACCAGATGGCTTCACAGGCGAATTCTATCAAACATTTAGAGAAGAGCTAACACTGATCCTTCTCAAACTCTTCCAAAAAATTGCATCAGGAAGAACACTCCCACACCCATTCTATGAGGCCACCATCACCCTGATGCCAAAACCAGACAAATACACTACAAGAAAAGAAAACTATAGACCAATATCACTGATGAACATAGATGCAAAAGTCCTCAAGAAAATACTAGCAAACAGAATCGAACAACACATTAGAAAGATCATACACCATGATCAAGTGGGATTTTTCCCAGGGATGCAAGGATTCTTCAGTATATGCATATCAATCAATGTGATACACTATGTTAAGAAATTGAAGAATAAAAACCATATGATCATCTCAATAGATGGAGAAAATGCTTTTGACACAGTTCAACAGCAATTTATTATAAAAACTCTCCAGAAAGTTTCATAGAGGGAACATACCTCAACATAATAAAGGCCATATATGACAAACCCACAGCAAACATCATTCTCAATCGTGAAAAACTGAAAGCATTTCCTCTAAGATCAGGTACAAGACAAGGATGTCCACTCTCGCCATTATTATTCAACATAGTTTTGGAAGTCCTAGACACAGCAATCAGAGAAGAAAAAGAAATAGAAGGAATACAAATTGGAAAAGGGGAAGTAAAGCTGTCACTGTTTGCAGATGACATGATACTATATATATAGAATCCTAAAAATGCCGCCAGAAAACTAGTAGAGCTAATCAATGAATTTGGCAAAGTTGCAGGATACAAAATTAATGCACAGAAATTTCTTGCATTCCTATACACTAATGATGAAAATTCTGAAAGAGATATTAAGGAAACACTCCCATTTACCATTGCAACAAAAAGAATAAAATACCTAGGAATAAACCTACCTAGAGAGACAGAAGACCTGTATGCAGAAAACTGTAGGACACTGATGAAAGAAATTAAAGATGATACCAACAGATGGAGAGATATACCATGTTCTTGGATTGGAAGAATCAATATTGTGAAAATGACTATACTACCCAAAGCAATCTACAGATTCAATGCAATCCATATCAAATTATCAATGGCATTTTTTACAGAACCAGAACAAAAATTCTCAAAATTTGTATGGAGACACAAAAGACCCCGAATAGCCAAAGCAGTCTTGAGGAAAAAAAACGGAGCTGGAGGAATCAGAGTCCCTGACATCAGACTATACCACAAAGCTACAGTAATCAAGACAATATGGTACTGGCACAAAAACAGAAATATAGATCAATGAAGAGGATAGAAAGCCCAGAAATAAACCCATGGACTTATGGTCAACTAATCTATGACAAAGGAGGCAAGGATATATAATAGAGAAAAGACAATCTCTTCAATAAGTGGTGCTGGGAAACCTGGACAGCTACATATAAAAGAATGAAATTAGAACACTCCCTAACACCATACACAGAAATAAACTCAAAATGGATTACATACCTAAATATAAGACTGTAAACTATAAAACTCTTAAAGGAAAACATAGGAAGAACACACTTTGACATAAATCACAGCAAGATCTTTTTTGACCCACCTCCTGGAGTAATGGGAATCAAAACAAAAATAAACAAATGGGACCTAATGTAACTTAAAAGCTTTCGTAAAGCAAAGGAAACTATGCACAAGACAAAAATACAACCTTCAGAATGGGAGAAAATATTTGCAAATGAATCAACAGACAAAGGATTAATCTCCAAAATATATGAACAGCCCATGAATTTCAAAAATTAAAAAAAAAAAAACAACCCAATCAAAAAATGGGCTGTAGGCCTAAATAGGCATTTCTCCAAAGAAGACATTCAGATTGCCAAGAAGCACATGAAAAGCTGCTCAACATTAATAATTATTAGAGGAATGCAAATCAAAACTACAATGAGGTATCACCTCACACCGGTCAGAATGGCCATTATCAGAAAATCTACAAACAACAAATGCTGGAGAGGGTGGGGAGAAAAGGGTACCCTCTTGCACTGTTGGTGGGAATGTAAATTGATACAGCCACTATTGAGAACAGTATGGAGGTTCCTTAAAAAACTAAAAATAGAATTATCTTATGACCTGGCAATCCCACTACTGGGCATATACCAAGAGAAAACCATAGTTCAAAAAGACACATGCACCCCAATATTCATTGCAGCACTATTTACAATAGCCAGGTCATGGAAGCAACCTAAATGCCCATTGACAGATGAATGGATAAAGAAGATGTGATACATATATACAGTGGAATATTAGCCATAAAAAGGAACGAAATTGGGTCATTTGTAGAGGCTTGGATGGATCTAGAGACTGTCATACAGAGTGAAGTAAGTCAGAAAGAGAAAAACAAATATTGTATATTAACGCATATATGTGGAACCTAGAAAAATGGTACAGATGAACCGGTTTGCAAGGCAGAAATAGAGACACAGATGTAGAGAACAAATGTATGGACACCAAGGGGGAAAGTGGCACGGCAGTGGGGTGGTGGTGGTGTGATGAATCGGGAGATTGGGATTGACATGTATACAGTAATATGTATAAAATGAATAACTAATAAGAACCTTCAGTATAAAAATAAAATAAAATAAAATTCAAAAAAAATGTCTCTTCTTGAGGGGAGGAAATGGACAATAACCAAATGAACAAAATGAAGTAGTCTCACTTTAAAATCATAACCTCTCTTAGGAGACTTTTAATGCTGAGCCACAGCCATGCTACATTTGCCTTTACAGTTTACTTTCCCATTCTCTGAAACCACTATTTCATTTTTTTCTCCTCTCAGTCTTCAACATTTTCCTTTCCTTACTCTCATGCTGTGCTGCCCAGGTCGTTGTGAATGTTAAAGACATCAGAAGGGAGTTTCCACATTTGCACCAGCATGTCTGCATCTGTAGCCATGATTATATTGCCTTCCTTCCTGTTTTAACTCTTCTTGATAATCACTCTGTGCCAAATTTCACCTCCTTTCCCTTTCTCAGGGTTATCACTCAAGCAACAACAGTTTTCCCCTCTCTATTGCCTATTTCCCATCAAAATGCAAAATATCTGTAATTTATTCAATCTCATAAAACAAAAATATTAAACAATACTACTCAGTGTGATGCACTGTCAACCACAATGAAATTCCCATGTCCCAGGAAACCCTTCTGACCTATCTAAACAGGATGGTTGGTGACTCTACTTGAGACCACATTTCTCTCTAGGCACCATCTCTACTCCTTGTTACAGAAAAACTCATTGAGTTTTTCATATTCACACACTCTAATTCTTTTCCATTTATTTTTTGCTGCACACAGGCTTTCATCCCAACTACTTTACTGGAAATGCTCTTATTATCAAAGTAATCAACAATGACTATGTGGCTAAATCCAATCGTCAATTTTCAGTCATCATCTTAATTCATCTGTCAGTTGCATTTGATGCTGTTTGATCACTCTTCCTGTTGGAACACTTTTGTCACTTGGCTTCCTGACAACTAATTCCTGTGGTATTCTTCTGGTCATTTCTTTACATTTTCCTTTTATGTTTCCTTATTTTAAGATCTCTAAAACTGAAATGCCCCAAGACTCAGTCTTCAGACAGCTTCTTTTGTTCATGACCTATAATCAAAACTAACATGGGCATTTGAGGAAAATAATGAGATAAGAAAGAGCTCATGGAAGATATTAAATGCTGCACTTTAATTGTTAAATTAAGATATGTTTATAACTCATTATATTCCAGGTATAAATTAAGATATGTGTCATGTTGTATATACTGTGTAAGATTTTAGGGATATGTTGTATGCAAAATAAACATAGACAGAATTTTAGTTTTGTTAAAAGGATCACAAATGAGTAATCACATTTTAAATATTTTAAAAAATATTCCTTTGGAAAATGTGTGTAGTCTAGACTGGATCTTGGAAAGATCTAAGAATGGTTTAAAATATACCATAAAAGCACACAATAAAAATAATATAGATAGCTACATACATGCATAGAGTTAAGGTGTGAAATCGAGTGATAAAATAATTGACATTTTTGTCTTAAGTTAATGAGTACAGAATAGCACCAAAAGTAACTTATTTGTAATTTATGTTTACATTTTAACTTATTTTATGAAGACACTTTGACAGAAACTGGAATTCCAAGCATAGCAGCTACTGTCAGGAAAACTTGAATAGGCAGGGCTGCTTATCAAGCTGGGATGTCTGCAACTGTAGTGCTATTAAAAACAAGCAAATGATGTAGATTTGTTCATTCAATATCCATTTCTTCTCTTCTGCTTTCCTCTACTTAAACTTCTGCAAGCTAAGTAAGACAAAATCTAAACTGTATATTTCAGCCTTATTGCAACTGGGTGTGGCCATGGCTATATTACTTAATCTTGGCCAATGAGATGGAAGCATCTGGTGCTGTTTCTTCAGCTTACTTCCTTTTGCTTAGAACAAATGCAATATTTTGAGATGCAGAATCCATTGCTAAGGATGCCGGAGCAGGAAGCTAGAAGGAGCCTGCTTTCTCAGTGGCATTGTTAAGTATAATTGCCTGAACCCATGGACTTCTTACTTCATGAGATGAATGAATACCTATTTGCTTACATCCCTTAGTCAGAGCTCTGTTAGTTGCAGCCAAACAGAAATCCTGTTAGATACAAAAATAATATTTCTTTCATATCCAATAGGTCAAAGTAAAATAAGTCATTTGTACATATTTTCAGAATGGAATAGGGTTTTAAAAATTGTTCATTGCTAAGTTGTTTGTATTAAAAATAGAATCTCTAAAACACACACACAAACACATACGTACACAGATACTTAAAAATGAGAATCAAGGCCACAAAAAATCTGGGAAACAAGACGGTTAAATTTTGTTGCAGAGAAGTGTAGGGTGATGCTCAAACAGAATTTTTATTTAAATTTTGTGCAAAGTTTGATAAAATCTGCAGTGATATTAAACTTTTAGGTGAATAAATTAATATTTTAGAAAATGTAATAGAAATGTCTGTAGAGAAGAAATCAAATAGTGAATAGTAAATAATGCAAAAGTAATGAAAAACAGAACACCACTGTTTTTACAATACTCATAATATCATTTTATAAATTAATTATATGCAACTTAATTGGAAAGCTGATTAATGATTAATCTGCATGTGACAGGAAAAAAAATTATTCATCGTTGGAGACCATTTCAGTTGCCATCATATTGTGTGTCTTCAGGCATGGCAATCTGCTTTTGTATTTGTACTTTTAATGCTTGATGTACTTGGGTTAAGTTTCTTCTCATGCAACAGTACAGTCTAGTGGTTAAAATTCATGCCTTCAAAGCCAGACAGACAGGATCTGCATCCCAGCTCTATCACTTATCTGCTGTGCAACCATGGGCAAGGAACTTAAGCTCACTGAAGCTCAGATTTCTTATAAGCAAAATGAGAATAATAACTTCTTCAGTGGGTTACAGTCTAAGGATCAAGAAAAATACAACATATAATGTGTTTAGCCCAGTGCCTGAAATATAGTAAATACTTTACAAACATGGGCTCTTCTGATATTTGTGATCCAAAGAAAAAATTTGGAATCACTTAAATTTTTGCCATGCTTCTTTTGATTCCATTACTTTATACTCGCTTGTACAAACTTTACTTTTGAAAATTTCAGCATTTAACATATGCTGTAGAGACTCAATAACTTAAAATATTTTTCAACATTTAGAAGAATATATTTTTAAAAAATAAAAAAAATTATTTGAGTTTGATATTTGTTAAGGACAGAAAAATGTTTTTGCTACATCTCAGATTAAAAAGAAATCCTACAATGCCAAAATGTCAGTTAACTGGGGTCCTGAGCCTTATGTGCATTTGTCACTATCTGGAAACAGAGATCCTTTCTGAAGTGACAAAATGTGAGGCAGTTCAGTCCAGAACATGCAAGGATAGTATCTTTTTGAAGCTGTTGGCAGTGGTTATTGGCACTAACAGGAATTGGTCTAGTCTGGTATTGGAGCCCACGCAGGGCTGGATCCATGAGGAAGTGTTAGCTGATATAAGATGTTCTGGTTCACTCTGTTCAAATGTTTAACAGTGAGTAGGATTATAGAAAAGGCAGTGAGTCAGAAAAACAAACTTCCTTCCTGTCAGCAACTCTATGTCACAATTCATTGCTGGTATTTAAACATAGAAGGGAAGTAATCCAATTGTGGTATTCATTTCACAATATATATGTGCATAAAATCATACCTTAAACTTACATATGTTATATGCCAATAATATTTCAAAAGAGCTGGAGAAAATGGAAGAGAAGAAGAAAGAAAAGAAAAATATTTGGCTACCTTCTTTTGCCTCTTCACAGACACAAGACCCACTTGCCATCTTTTTTTTTTTTTTCCTGCCATCTTTTTTTCTCTCCCAAATTTTACTTTCTGGCCAAAAGTTGACCCTAAATTACAAAACCAGATTTATATGATGATATTCTTGATAGAATAATTTTGTATACTTGAGTAAAATAACATGGACAGTTCCAACAATTTAAAAGTGTTCAGATTATGTCAACTCTTACTCCTCACACACAAAATCCAGGTTTTTGACACACTTTCACGTATTTGTTTTCCTAATTGAATAATGAAAAAAATTAACAGTTCACACATTGAGGTCTTAAATAGATACAAAAAACATAAAATATTTTTATAGAAAAATTTCTCAGCAAGTACACTATAGTGGCCAGTATGTTTCTTTTTCCCCAAGGTCAGTTTTTTAGGCTAAGAGACTATGGACCCACAAATGCATGATGTATTGTCCTTTTTACACATTGTTGAATTCAATTTGCTAAAATTCCATCAAGAATTTTTAGTGTGTTCATGAATTATATTGGTCTATAGTTTTCTTTTTTTGTAATGTCTTTGTCTGGTTTTATATCAGAGTAATGCTAGCCTCTAGAAGTAATTGGAGAGTTTTCATTCCTCCTTTATTTTCTGAGAGACTTTGTATTAAACTGTTATTTACTCTTTAAATGTTCAGTAGAAATCACCAATGAAGCTATTTGCTCTTAGCATTAACTGTCTGGGAAGGTTTTTAACTACAAATTTAATTTCTTTAAAAGATATAAGGCCATTTAAGTTACTTATTTCTTTTTCAGGTGAGCTTTAAAAAATATGTAAATTCCAAATGTTTTTAAGTGTACTGGCATAAAGCTGTTCATAATATACTTTTTATTTTTAAAGTTTATAGTAATATCTCTTCTCTCATTTCTGATATTGGTAATTTATATTTTCTCTCCTTTTTTTCCTGATTAGCCTGACTAGAGGTTAATCAGTATATTGATCTTCTCAAAAAGCCAGTTTTTAGGTTCATGATTTTCTCAATTATTTTTATTTCTTTGATTGAACCCATATTTCCCCCCCCCATATAATATTCCTTCTCCCTCAATAATTTCCTTTAACATTTCATGTAGTTCTGGTCTGCTAGTACCGAAAATTTCTAGTACTTTTAAATGTCTGGGAAAATCTTTAATTCACGTCTATTTTTTAAAGATATTTTTATTGAGAATAGAATTCTGTGCTGACTGTTTTTCTCTTTTAGAATTTTAGAAATGTTACTCCATTGTATTCTATCCTGGATTGTTTCCTATGGGAAGTCTGTTATCATTTGTATTGTCATGGCCCTATGTAATGTAATTTATTTTTCTGATTACATTTTCTCTTTGTCACTGGTTTTGCCATTAAATTACTCTGTACAGTTTTTACTCTAAATGGAGTTCATCGTGCTTATTTGTTTCTGTGAACTTTGCTCATTCTTCTTCCTTTCTTCTAACCCTAAAGATGGAAGTTCCAAAAATTTATGTTTGTTTTCATTCTCTTTCTCCTCTGTATCTCAATTAGGCTTTCATGAATTCAAAACTCATTCCAATAACCATGGCCCTGCCTCTTTTCCTGTCCCACAACTCCAACTGCAGTTGAACCTATACCCCTGGATGACATACTAAAATATTGTACTTACTATATGTGGGAAAAAAGTCATTATTTTCTTCTCCAAATGGTAACTTCCTTCCGACTTCCCTATTATCATTAATTATACAATCATATCTCCAAACTCCCCAGATTGAAGCACCACTTTTGACTTTCTTTTTCCCCAATTTGTCTGTTGCCAAATCTTGTCACACAAGTTTTATTTCCACAATGTGTCTTTTTTCTGTCCCTTCTGTCCCATTGATATACCTGTCATTATAGTTCACACATCATTACATCTCATCTGGATATTTGTGATAACTTCTCAGCTGGTTTTCTGTCATTGGGCTAGACTTATTTCTATTCATCCTACAAAATACTGCCAAGCCAATTTTCCATAAAGTATAGTTCAAGTCATGTTACATTCCTACTAAAAACTCTGTTATTTGAGCTTTCAGCATTACCCCAACCTATCTTTTAAGCTCTTTTTTTCAGGAAGATTGCTGGAAGTTTGGAAAAAATTTGTATAAAATGATTATGAAGACAGGCAGCAAGTTTCAAATACAGAATTTATTAAAAATTTTAGCCTGACTAGAGGTTAATCAGTATATTGATCTTCTCAAAAAGCCAGTTTTTAGGTTCATGATTTTCTCAATTATTTTTATTTCTTTGATTGAACCCATATTTCCCCCCCCCATATAATATTCCTTCTCCCTCAATAATTTCCTTTAACATTTCATGTAGTTCTGGTCTGCTAGTACCGAAAATTTCTAGTACTTTTAAATGTCTGGGAAAATCTTTAATTCACGTCTATTTTTTAAAGATATTTTTATTGAGAATAGAATTCTGTGCTGACTGTTTTTCTCTTTTAGAATTTTAGAAATGTTACTCCATTGTATTCTATCCTGGATTGTTTCCTATGGGAAGTCTGTTATCATTTGTATTGTCATGGCCCTATGTAATGTAATTTATTTTTCTGATTACATTTTCTCTTTGTCACTGGTTTTGCCATTAAATTACTCTGTACAGTTTTTACTCTAAATGGAGTTCATCGTGCTTATTTGTTTCTGTGAACTTTGCTCATTCTTCTTCCTTTCTTCTAACCCTAAAGATGGAAGTTCCAAAAATTTATGTTTGTTTTCATTCTCTTTCTCCTCTGTATCTCAATTAGGCTTTCATGAATTCAAAACTCATTCCAATAACCATGGCCCTGCCTCTTTTCCTGTCCCACAACTCCAACTGCAGTTGAACCTATACCCCTGGATGACATACTAAAATATTGTACTTACTATATGTGGGAAAAAAGTCATTATTTTCTTCTCCAAATGGTAACTTCCTTCCGACTTCCCTATTATCATTAATTATACAATCATATCTCCAAACTCCCCAGATTGAAGCACCACTTTTGACTTTCTTTTTCCCCAATTTGTCTGTTGCCAAATCTTGTCACACAAGTTTTATTTCCACAATGTGTCTTTTTTCTGTCCCTTCTGTCCCATTGATATACCTGTCATTATAGTTCACACATCATTACATCTCATCTGGATATTTGTGATAACTTCTCAGCTGGTTTTCTGTCATTGGGCTAGACTTATTTCTATTCATCCTACAAAATACTGCCAAGCCAATTTTCCATAAAGTATAGTTCAAGTCATGTTACATTCCTACTAAAAACTCTGTTATTTGAGCTTTCAGCATTACCCCAACCTATCTTTTAAGCTCTTTTTTTCAGGAAGATTGCTGGAAGTTTGGAAAAAATTTGTATAAAATGATTATGAAGACAGGCAGCAAGTTTCAAATACAGAATTTATTAAAAATTTGAGGGCTTCCCTGGTGGCGTAGTGGTTGGGAGTCCACCTGCCGATGCAGGGGACACGGGTTCGTGCCCTGGTCCGGGAGGATCCCATGTGCCGTGGAACGGCTGGGCCCGTGAGCCATGGCCACTGGGCCTACGCGTCCGGAACCTGTGCTCCACAGAGGGAGAGGCCACAACAGTGAGAGGCCTGCTTACCGCAAAAAAAAAAAAAAAAAATGAAATATGAAAGTTTCTTCTAGGATGGGTATATAAACCCAGTAAAACAAAGAAACAAAAAACTCTCTACTTTTAAAAAAGCCATGTTGTTCCTTTCTTCATTCCCAATTAGCTATCAAAGGGAGAGACAAGTAAATTGGGCTGTTGTGGTACATTTGCTTTCATTTACACTTTAATTCACTTGTGATTCTCCTTCAAAAAGTGATCATTGAATTGTAAATATGACTATAGACACTACTCTGAAATATGACAGAAGCTGAATCCCTGTGTTGATGTGGATATCTGACTTCATTACATGGTTACATGTGTGAGTAAGAATTTTAGGGGAAATCACAACGAATCAAAATATGTTAGCAACTAGTTTGTCATCATTCATTCTTTTTTTTTTTTTTTTTTTTGGCGGTATGTGGGCCTCTCACTGTTGTGGCCTCTCCCGTTGTGGAGCACAGGCTCCGGATGCGCAGGCTCAGCGGCCATGGCTCACGGGCACAGCCGCTCCGCGGCATGTGGGATCTTCCCGGACTGGGGCGCGAACGCGTGTCCCCCACATCAGCAGGTGGACTCTCAACCACTGCGCCACCAGGGAAACCCCATCATTCATTCTTAATTGAAAGTATCAGCCATTAGAGAAATTCTTCTGATTTGACACTAAGATGGAAATACTCTTGGTATCAAAGAATATCTCTTGAAAGGGATTTTAAAAATACTTTTAATATGTTATACTAAAATATTTTAAAGAATGTATTTCTTAAAATTGTGAATTTTAAAGAACAAGTATATCAATGCCCTCATGAGAAGTTTTCAGGAAACTAGTTTCAAAAAATGTTATTGAAATAATTTCTTCCCTTTACCACACCTCATTCTGGTATCATTCCTGTGAACATTAGAACTATGGACTGTGATGTGAAAAGTATTGTCCAGTTGAATAATCATCATTAAATCAAATATATAGATGTAACTTGTAAGAGATCCACTTTAATATAAAGTAGTATAATGAATAAATAATAAAGTAATAAATAATAAATAAATAATAATAAAGTAGTATAAATGAAAAGGATGGAAAAATATTTACTGCATAAAAACTAGCCTAAAGAGAGCTAGAGAAATCCCAAAAGAATATGCAGAAAACTGTTATAATTAATGAATAAATTTAGAAAGATCTCTGGATACAAAATTAATATGAAAATTAATTGTATTTCCATATAAATATAGAAAATATAACTTAAATGAAATGATATAGCTTAAATAGCATCAAAAAGCAAAAAGTACCTGGGAATAAATCCAAAAAAATGTCTAAGACTGCTAGATTGAAAGCTATAAGACATTATTGACAAAAATTAGAGGGTACCTAATTAAGTAGAGGGATATAATATATCCATGGATGGAAAATTTCAACTTTGAAAAAATAATTCTCTCCAAATTGATTTATAGACACAAGCAATCTCAATGAACATGTCAGAAGTTTTACAAAAATTCAAGATTACTCTAAAATGTTTATGGAAATGAAAATATCCAAGAATAACTAAGATAAACTTGGAGAAGAACAAAACTGGAACACGCACACCACCACATATCAAAACATATTACAAAGTTTTTTTAGTTAGAGTTGTATTGTTGTAGGCCTCATGAAAAAAAATAGTTCACAAACAAATCTACACTTATACACACACCTAATTTAGGAAAAAGTGTTGCTGATGAGCAGGGTGTAAATAATGTTCCTCTAAATGAATGGTTCTTGGTTAATTGTATATTTATACAGAAAAATAAATGAATTCTGACCTCTTCTTCACAAAACTTGCAACAATTAATGCCTATGTATCTAAATGTGAAAGTTTTAATTAGAAACAACAAAGTTTTCAGGAGACGTGAAATAGACAAAGATTTTTAAATACAATGCAAAAAAATACTATCATAAAGGAAAACATAATAAATTAGGCTATATTAAAATTTAAAACTTCTGTTCCTCAAAAGTCTTTATCAACAGTGAAATCCTTACCATGGGAGAAGATATTAGCAATACATATAGCCAACAAAAGACTCATGTTACATTTTTGTTTTTATTTCCATTTCTCTAGGAGGTGGGTCAAAAAGGATCTTGCTGTGATTTATGTCATAGAGTGTTCTGCCTATGTTTTCCTCTAAGAGTTTGATAGTGTCTGGCCTTACATTTAGGTCTTTAATCCATTTTGAGTTTATTTTTGTGTATGGTGTTAGGGAGTGTTCTAATTTCATTCTTTTACATGTAGCTGTCCAGTTTTCCCACCACCACTTACTGAAGAGACTGTCTTTTCTCCACTGTATATTCTTGCCTCCTTTATCAAAGATAGGGTGACCATATGTACATGGGGTTATCTCTGGGCTTTCTATCCTGTTGCATTGATCTATATTTCTGTTTTTGTGTCAGTACCATACTGTCTTGATTACTGTAGCTTTGTAGTATAGTCTGAAGTCAGGGAGCCTGATTCCTCCAGCTCAGTTTTTCTTTCTGAAGATTGCTTTAGCTATTCGGGATCTTTCGTGTTTCCATACAAATTGTGAAATTTTTTTGTTCTAGTTCTGTGAAAAATGCCAGTGGTAGTTTGACATGGATTGCATTGAATCTGTAGATTGCTTTGGGTAGTAGAGTCATTTTCACAGTGTTGACTGTTCCAATCCAAGAATATGGTATATCTCTCCATCTATTTGTATCATCTTTAATTTCTTTCATCAATGTCTTATGATTTTCTGCATACAATTCTTTTGTCTCCTTAGGTAGGTTTATTCCTAGGTATTTTATTCTTTTGTTGCAGTGGTAAATGGGAGTGTTTTCTTAATTTCACTTTCAGATTTTTCATCATTAGTGTATAGGAATGCAAGAGATTTATGTGCATTAATTTTGTATCCTTCTACTTTACCAAATTCATTGATTAGCTCTAGTAGTTTTCCGGTAGCATCTTTACAACAAATGGGACCTAATGAAGCTTAAAAGCTTTTGTACAGCAAAGGAAACCATAAAAAAGACAAAAAACAACCCTCAGAATGGGAGAAAATATTTGCAAATGAAGCAACTGACAAAGGATTAATCTCTGAAATTTACAAGCAGCTCATGCAGCTCAATATCAAAAAAACAAACAACTCCATCCAAAAATGGGCAGAAGACTTGAATAGATGTCTCTGAAGAAGATATACAGTTTGCCAACAAACACATGAAAGCATGCTCAATATCATTAATTATTAGAGAAATGCAAATCAAAACTGCAATGAGATATCATCTCACACCAGTCAGAATGGCCATCATCAAAAAATCTACAGACAATAAATGCTGGAGTGGGTGTGGAGAAAAGGGAACCCTCCTGCACTGTTGGTGGGAATGTAAATTGATACAGCCATTATGGAGAACAGTATGGAAGTTCCTTAAAAAACTAAAAATAGGACTACCATACGACCCAGCTATCCCACTACTGGACATATACCCTGAGAAAACCATAATTCAAAAAGAGTCAAGTACCACAATGTTCATTGCAGCTCTATTTACAATAGCCAGGACATGGAAGCAACATAAGTGTTCATCAACAGATGAATGGGTAAAGAAGATGTGGCACATGTATACAATGGAATATTACTCAGCCAAAAAATAAATGAAATTGAGTTATTTGTAGTGAGGTGGGTGGACATAAAGACTGTCATGCAGAGTGAGGTAAGTCAGAAAGAGGAAAACAAATATTGTATGCTAACACATGTATATGGAATCTAAAAAAAAAAATAAGAAAGAAAAAGAACATGGTCAGAAGAACTTAGGGGCAAGACAGGAATAAATATGCAGACCTACTAGAGAATGGGCTTGAGGATACAGGGAAGGTGAAGTGTAAGCTGGGACAAAGTGAGAGAGTGGTGTGGACATATGTACACTACCAAACATAAAATAGAAAGCTAGTGGGAAGCAGCCGCATAGCACAGGGAGATCAGCTTGGTGCTTTGTGACCACCTAGAGGGGTGGGATAGGGAGGGTGGGGTGGAGGGAGATGCAAGAGAGAAGAGATATGGGGACATATGTATATATATAACTGATTCACTTTGTTATAAAACAGAAACTGACACACCATTGTAAAGCAGTTATACTCCAATAAAGATGTTAAAAAAAAGACTCATGTTACAAACATAGACAATTTGTTAATCAATAAGAAAATGACAGAAAACCCATTTTTAAAAAAATGAGTAAAATACTTGAAAGGAACTTCACAAAAAAAGCGTATGCAAATGGCCGAAAATCATATAAAAATAGGTTTAATGTGATTTGTCATCTGGTAAATACAAAATGAAATACCAATTTTGCCACAATACATCTACCAAAAAAGGTAAATCGACAAAGCAAGTAAGTGTTGATGGGCATGTGGATCAACTCGAAACTCAAGCAGTGCTCATAGTGATGTAAATTAGAAATAAGAACCACCTTTGGAAAACGAGTTTTTCAGTATTTACTACAGCTACGTATACTCATATCCCAGAGCATTCAAAGGAAAGAAAATGAAACTAACTGTGGTTAGAGTTCTGGTTGTAATGTCATCTTCTCCTTTCTTAACCTGTCTCCCTTTAGACTTCTCTTCCAACTCAGTCTTTGGTCCATCCCCCATCCTCGTTCACCTCCTTATGTTACATTCATAGATTATCGTCTATATTTTTTGGCTGATAGTCACCTTCTAAGCTGATATATCATTTGGGGGCTTATGTCCTGCTTAAACCAGTGTGGTCCAATAGCACTTTCTCTGATGACAATAATGGGTTCTTTGTGTTGCACAATATAGTTGATCCTAGTCATACATCTGAACATTTGAAATATTGCTGGGGTGACTAAGGAATCAAATTTTTAATTTGACTGTCTTCTGATAATTTGAATTAATATACATTTATTTTTCCTTTTATTGGGGTATAATTGATACATAATAAAATTTGCATACTTAATGTGTGCAATTTGATAAGTTTGTATGCACGTCTACATAAGTGAAACAATTACCATAACCGAGATAATGGATATATTCACCATCCCTCAAAATATCCTTGTGACCATGGCAATCCTTTTCTCCTGTCCTTCTCCAGGATAGAAAAACCACTGCTTTGACTATAAAATTATTAAATTAGCAAAGATTTACTTATTTAAAAGTCAGTTAGTCATTGGCATTGAGAGTTGGCATAAGGTTTCTCTAGTTCAAAGAGAAATAAGAGAAATCTATAGTGGGAGGCAAGAATAATGATAGGAATCAAATATAAAGAATATTTATTTGAATATATATTGTACTAGTAGCTATGGATTGCTGAGTAATAACATGAAAAGACTGGGTTAGGGTTATAGTTTCTGTAAAATAGACATGTTTTGGGGAAAGGAGGCCATAACCAAATATAGGGTATCAGACAAACTCCTCATTTTCCTAGGACTGGCTCTGACTGTAGCATTCTCTACATTGTTGTGGTCAAAATCAGGTGTGTGCCATTTGCTCATTATAACTGACAGTTATTACCGTTGAGAAACATGTCATAATCTATTTTCCATGTGATTCACTGGCTGTGTTTTAGAGCTACTAATGAGGAAGAAAACAGTCAATTTATGGACAAGTTCTTTTGCCCTCTTAACTTTTTGTGCTCTGCATGAATAAACAACATTGTTAATTCCCATTAGGGGTTCCCTGTCTATCAACAATGCAAGAATTTAATAGACACATGCCAGGTAAAGCTTTAAGAGTTCATATTATTGAAGGCCATTACGAGAGCCATTTTACATTCACCTAATAGGCACAGAAGTGAGAGTAAAAAGGAGTTCCATTTTACTTTTCATAATCTCAAGGAAAAGATAACCAATACATCCTTTTTATCCTGACTGTGAAATCCTTTAGAGTACCTTGAAGCAGTAGCAGCATGTTAAAAAAAAATGTTATTTTCAAGAAGGTTGTACTCAGTGTGAATAAGTGACACGGGGTTTGTTGTTTTCAGTGTCCTCAAGCAGTCACACTGTTAGAGCTTAATCATTTGTATTTACCATGCCTTGTCATATTGTTAGAATATTTTTCTACTTGTGACTCTAGGAATGTAATTAAAAATGTTATTGCAATGTAAGTAAGAAAACAAAAATCATAAAGTCCCCTCACCTTTTATTTTATTTGCCTTCAATTTTTAGGTCTGAAGTATCATATGTTGGTTGTTATTAAATTTTAATCCTTGATCTTTCTGTTGTAATGTTAGAGGGAAAAAGTAGAAATAAATGTTGTAGATAGGTCTGGCTTAAATACTTTCAATTACAGTAAGCTGATGTCTACTTAACACATATTTTTATGGTTAATTATTTGAAAATATCTGTAGTAGATTAAATGGTATTCCCCCAAAGATATGTCTATCCAGAACCTCAGTATGTGATCTTATTTGGAATAAAGGCCTTTGCAGATATAATTAAGATAAGAATCTCAAGATGAGATCATCTTGGATTAGGGTGTGTTCTAAATCCAATGACAAGTGTTTTTATAAAAAGCCAAAAAAAGAGAATGCCAAAAAGAGAGAATATGGAAGCACCAAGAGAAGGTTTGTGAAGATGGAGACAGAGACTGGAGCTATGCTGTCACAGCCAAACAACTTTTGGAGACACCAAAAGCTGGAAAAGGCAGGAAAGGTTCTCCTGCAGAGGTTTCAGATGGAAGGGGAGCCTGCCAACACCTTGATTTCAGACCTTTGGCTCCAGAACTTTGAAAGAATAAATTTATGTTGTTTTCAGCCATCACATTGTGGTTATTTGTTTTGTCATCCCTATGAAGCTAACACAGATTTTGTTACTGGATGTGGAATGATGCTGTAATAATACCTAAAAATGTGAAAATGGCTTGGAATTGGGTAATGGAAGAATTTGAGGCATGCAATAAAGTCTAGATTGTCTTGAAGTGACTGTTGGTAGAAATATGAGCAGGAATAGAGAAGTAGACATAGAGAATGGACGTGTGGACACAGGGTGGGACTAATTGGGAGATTAGGTTTGACATAAATACACTACCATATGTAAAATAGATAGCTAGTGGGAACCTGCTGGATAGCACAGGGAGCTCAGCTCAGTGCTCTGTGATGATCTAGGTGGGGGGAAAGGGGGAGGGAGGTCCAGGAGGGAGGAGATATAGGTATACATATAGCTGACTCACTTCATTGTACAGCAGAAACTAACACAACATTGTAAAGCAGTTTTACTCCAATAAAAAAAAATTAAATACATAATTTAATTTATAAAAGAGTATTCTGCTATGGCCTCAGAAGGATGTGAAGGGCTGGCAGAAAACTTCTGTCATCTTAGATAATATTCATTAAAAATGTTGTTAGAAATATGTACATTAAAGGTGCTTATGGTGAGGTCTCAGAATGAAATGAAGAACGTGTTACTGGAAACTGGAGGAAAGGCAAACCTTGTTATACAGTGGCAGAAAATTTGGCTGAATTGTATTCTACTATTGGAGAGAAAGCAGATCTTATAAATAATAAATTTGGATATTTAGCTGAGGACATTTCCAAGCAAAGTATTGAAGATGCAGAAAGAGGTTGCTGCTTGTAGTAAAATGAGATAAATTGAAGGCGAAATTTTTAAGCAAAGTTGAACCAACATTTGGTGATTTGGAAGATTCTCAGCCTATCCAGATTGCAAAGGATGCTAAAATTAGGAAATTCACTGTTGGAAAAGTGTACCCTAGAGAGAGAACCAAGGTTGTGGCTGGATAAGCTTTTGCTGAAGAGATGAGATATGTGACTAATGAAGCCAATTATGCTTCTGAGTGGAAGCCAGGAATAGAGATAGGGTTATCCAGGAGGAATCTGTGTAGAGCCTTTTGTTTAACCATGTAGATTCCCATGACATACACGGGAGGCTCGCAAAGTTTTAAGACTGTTATACCAGCAGAAACATTGCCAGCTTGAACTAAAAGTGAGAGTCTGGATGAAATGTAAGAAGGTTGTCATACTGCCAGAATTCTACAGGCAGGAAACAGACTGATAGAGTTTCTCAGCTGCCAGGATTTGTTATCCTGCAAGGGAAAAAAAAAAAGAAAGAACTCTGAAGCAGTGCCTTGGGTGCAGAGGTCAGGGCCATGAGCCTAGAGGCAGAGGCTTGAACCATGAATTCAGAGGTGGAGGCTGGCATTGCATAGGCCAGAGGATAATGGGATTGCTCCTGTCACAAACACTAATGAAGGGCAACAGAATTAAGGGCATAGTGTGAAATCAAGAGTCATAGAGGACACACTGGATATAATGTCTATTTCTGGAGACAAGTGAACAAATGTCTAGGGAGACTATTTCGAGTATACAGAATGTGTAAAATAGATAACTAGTGGGAACTTGCTGGATAGCACAGGGAGCTCAGCTCAGTGCTCTGTGATGACCTAGATGGGGGGGAATGGGGGCGGGGATGAGAGGGAGGTCCAAGAGGGAGCGGATATATGTATACCTATAGCTGATTCACTTCATTGTACAACAGAAACTAACACATCATTGTAAAGCAACTATACTCCAATAAAAAAATAATAAATAAACATATGTTAAAATTCTTTTTATAAGTCAAGCCAGATTCAGAGCGGTAAGCAAGCTGTGAAACTGGCATTTCCTTGATGACATCTGCCGATACATAGAGCCTAGATTTGAATGGATATATGCAGAGGAGACAGGAAAGAAACCTTGGGAGCTACTGAGGAGCTGAATCAGAGGCAATTCAAATACTAGAAGGTAATATGGTTATTGAGTAAACTAGGGGAGGTGGGGGAATTTTACCCTGCAGTGGGAGATGTGAGGACACTTTATTTTATTGCAGAAGTAAAAAATAATACAAAAAGTGTTAAGAAGCAATTGGAGACAGGTGTAAAACTAAACAAGTACATACATTTAAAAACGAAACAGAATTCCTAGGAATGAAAAATATATAAATCAAAATTAAATTCATGAACGTGTTGAACATAGCTAGTGAACATGAGAAAAAAAAATCGAAGGAAGTTGCACAGACTGTTAAGAGGTACATATTAAAGGTGGGGTAAAGGAAGTTGAAAAATTGAGTGAGAATATAAAACATACATTTAATTGGAGTCCTGGAAGAAAAGAATAAAGAGGGGGGAGGAGGGACAATATTCAAAGAGAAAATGGCTTAGAGTTTTCCAGAACAAAACAAATACATGAATCTTCACTTTTAAGAAGCACAGTGAAAGCCAAGTATAAAAAATTAAAATCTAATTCATATATAGGTGATGAAATAAAAATTCAAAGCACGGAATAATTGAGAAGATTTTCAAAGAAGTCAGAAAGAGAGAGGGCAGAGAAGAAAGAATACTTTTAAAATTAATAAAGTAAGTTCATATATAAATAAGCTGTGTCAGTATAAATTACTACCAATTATGTCCAATGAAAATATTAAAAATTAAGGTAGAATTATACTCTTGAACTAAAACTTCAGATATATTAAAAGATGGTAATCAGAGTTCAAGTGTTTCATAATCCTTTTACATTAATTAACTTTAGACCATGTATGGTTAAATAGGGAAGTTAAAATTTTTTAAAGTCTGCAAATTGTATAATTTCCAGTTTAGTGAAGGGAGGGTGGATAATAGCTAGCACTTATATGACACTTATTATGTGCAAAATACTGTTCTAAATGATTTACATGGTTTAAATTATTTAATCCTAAGCACATCATTAGGAAGAGGAAGCTGTTGTCATTCCCACAATCAGATGAAGTAACTTAGGCAGAGAGAGACTCAAAGTTGTGGAACTGGTAGGTACCAATGATTGAATTTGAGCATGTTCTTAATCATCAGAACATTGCCTCTCTATAAAAATGCTGCAGGGTAGAAATAAATCCAAGTGTACCATAACCATTCATTCACTCATTCACTCAACAAATATGTATTGAGCACTTACTGCGTGCAAGGTACTGTTACTCTAGGTGCTGGGGGGACCTGAATAAATAAAGCAACAAAACTTCATGATTCAATGAAGCTTATGCTCTAGTGGAATAATGTAAATGAAATAAATGCTGCACTTAAAAGATAAAAAGTATCCTATTGAAAAGTAAAAGGATAGGGTTTTTAAAAAATTAGCCATGTGTTCCTTAGGAGAGGCATAAAGTAGTGTAAGGACATAGAATGTTTGAAATAAACCAATAAATATATATGATAGGCAAATGTATATGGGTAAACATACGTGAGAGGTAAATAAGAACTAAAAGAAATCCAATGCTTCTATTTTAATACCAGACTAAATAGATTTTCTAGGCAAACTAGAATTAATTTAGATAAAGAGGTCCACTCTGTTTTGATAAATACTCAGTTTTTCAGGATGATGTTCCAATCCTAATGTTCTTTGGACCTAATAATATAGATTTAAAACATGTCAAGTGAAATTGAATGAATTAAAAGAAACTGAGAAAAATTGATTTTTAACATGCCTCTTTTACTGATTGATCAAGAAGACAAAAAAAATTAATGAGAATATACATTTGAACAATGCAATTAACAAGCTTAGTAGAATAGGACATCTAAGGAACATTGCATCCCAAAACTTTTCAAGCACTTATGGAATATTCATAAAATTTGATCACATTTTAGGCATAAATCAAATTTCAAAAAAAAAAAAATCCCAAGATGCAGAT
Organism: Lipotes vexillifer; assembly: GCF_000442215.2. Taxonomy (NCBI): domain Eukaryota; kingdom Metazoa; phylum Chordata; class Mammalia; order Artiodactyla; family Lipotidae; genus Lipotes; species Lipotes vexillifer. The sequence goes on along the minus strand of NW_006797971.1, from coordinate 1,789,721 downwards.
AATGCAAGCCACATTCTCTGAGCACAATGACATTAAGTTAGAAACCAAAAGAATGTTTTAAAAATCATATTTTTATATTAAAAATACTTCTAAATATATAACAGATTGAAGAGAAAAAATCTCAATGGAAATCATACTTAGAATTAAATGAAAGAAGACTTCTTAGCTAACTTATAAAATGCAAAAAGTACAGATTTTCCTCTACTTATGATGGGGTTATGTCCTGATAAACCCATCCTAAATGGAAAATATTTTAAGTCAAAAATGCATTTAGTACACTTAAATTTAGCCTAGCCTACCTTAAACATACTCAGAACATTTACGTTAGCCTACATTTGGGCAAAATCATCTAGCACAAAATCTATTCTATAATAAAGTGTTGTCTATTCATGTAATTTATTGAATACTGTACTGAAAGTGAAAAACAGAATGGTTGTATGGGTACAGAATGTTGTGTGTCAGTGGTTTACTCTCATGATCGCTGCCTCTGCTCAGCATCTGGAGAGAGTTCCATGCTGCACATTGCTAGCCTGGGAAAAGATCAAAATTAAAATTCAAAGTACGATGTCTACTGAATGCTTTTGCACCACCATAAAGTCAAAAAATCATAAGTCAAAACATTGTGAGTCAGGGAATGTCTATAGTTCTTAGGAGGAATTTATAACCTTAAATACATAAGTTAGGAAAAAAAAGGAAGCAAGCTAAGCACCCAATACAAGAAGTTAGAAAAGTAATAATTGTATAGAATTAAACAAAATAAGACAAATAAAAGTGGATACATTAATATACAAAATAAAGAGGATTATCAAATTAAAATTTTTTTTTTTGAAAATACAAATGTTGACAAACCTCCATCAACAAAGACAAAGACCCTAAGACAGGAGCATCTCTGGTACATGCAAAGAACTGAAGACTAGAGTGGCTGAAGCAGAGCGAGAGGGGGAAAAACAGGAAATATGACCAAGGGCTGAATCACATAAGGCTTTATAGGTCACTGAACAGAACTTATTCTGGTGAAACTGGGAGACACTGAATGTTTGTAAGGTAATTTCTGCTATCTGCAGTGCTTCCTCTGCTATGATTTATCCAGAGAAACTACGTAGGAGCCTGGAGATAGTTTATATACGATGAAATTGTATACAAGTAGCTCCCATCATTGTGTATAGAACATGGTAATAAATCAATAAATGTTTAATAAAAGCAGGAAAAAGTATATGATTACACATTTTAGCTTGAACTTTCAACAGACAGATATTGAGAGGCCATGTTAGATTGTGAAATGACCACAGAATTTTGAGTCAGAGACCTGAGTCTGCATCTCTGGGCTTACCTTGAAAAAGTGACTTACTTTCTGTGAGTCTGACTTTCTTCATGTGCACAATAAGAGTAACACTGTATTAGCAAGGCCTTTACTGCGATAATGCAATTTAAGAAATAATCCAAACATCTCAGTGACTTACAATGATAAGCATACATGTCTCACTCCTAAGTCTGCAGGGCACCTGGGGCAGTTCTTTTTCAGCTATGGATTATGCTCAGGACTGCTCTGTTTCTCGTTCTGGGATGCAGTCTTGAATGACATCAATTAGTCGAGGTATTTCCTTCTTATAGTGGACAGAAGCTCCTCAAGGAACCAGCAGAAATACATGACATCTAAGGCCTAAGAACTAGTACACCATCACTTCTGTCAGCATTCATTTGGCCAAAGAAACTCACAATGCAAACCTACTACAGGATGAACTGGAGTTGGAGAGAGAATAAAAATAAAGAATAAACAGAAGACTTTTTGGTAATCCAAGAATGAAAAATTAAGCCTTGAATTAAGATGGTAAGAGGGGCGATGAGAAAATTAGTCCCTGTATGGATGAACCAAAATACTGAGCCAGCTACACTTACTCAGGAAGTGTTAGGTTAATGTATTTTCATAGAATACAATTTTAAGAAGAGGATAGTCAGCGGCATCACTCAGAAAACAGAAATATATGAGACACCAATCAGGTGTGATTATTGGTCACTGGTGATCTTTGCAAAGACGACGTTTCAGTCTATTTATGTGAACTTAGTACAGGTTTACAAAAGCTTTATTGTCTAACAGAATCACAATATTGAAAAATTCAAAGATGAAGTAATTTTTATACTTCTTTCTGAAAACAAGTACATAGTCTGTAAGCTTTGCTTTTAGAAGTGCTTGTTTTCTGTAGTTCTGATATCTACTAAGCAGCTCCTGAAATCTCAGGTAACAACATAAATTAACTAGACTGCATATGAAACAAGTGCTGTGATTAAGTTTACTTTCTGGTTAAATCAAAAGTTTTTTTTATTTCATTCCTTATTGTTGGCAATCTTCATAAACTGGCAATCTTCATATATTTATTTTCTTGTGAATGGAAGAGAATGAACATAATTTATCTTTACTTTCCATTTGATATAATAATGTACACATGTGAGGTAGAAATATGAGTGGATTGTGAATTCCACTTAGATCATCATTCAGATTGAATAGATCTGATAACTTTAATTTTTGGAGGTCATTTAGAAAAACACAGTAAAATTTCAGAAAATGGATCTGCTGTGTTACGCTCTATTACTTGTTTTATGCAATGTACATTGAAGATAATTTTCTATTTCTTTAAAGCCCTGGATCACAGAAGAAAAGAGTTCTTAATACACACAAAACAATATGACATTATTGTCTAAAGCAAATCAGATTGGCATATATTCCATAATATTCGCAAATGATGCCAACGTTTAAAGAAGACTAAGCAATATCTTTCTTTTCACAGGCAATTTCTTTTCTGTTCTCTTTCATTTTTTATGATCCTAAGGGAAGTTTCTGTTTATACGTTGTCTTTATATTCACTCTGGTTCTAAATTTTATGATACTGCTATTTCCAGACAAGTTACAGGGACTCACCTTTGGGCAAACCTTAAAGGTGGTGTGGCTGGTGATGACTGTTGTGGTCTGATCTGAATGCCATAAAGAACCCTTTGCATGACTACTTCCAACTCATCAATCTGTCTCTGGAGACAGATTGAACCCTTTCCTCATTCCCCCACGCTCATATACTGGGCAAATGATCACCTCCTAAAGAAAATCCAGAATCAGTGTCTGAAACAAACCAGAAAATAGTAAAAAGGATGGTATTTTCTTTTTTTTCAACCATCCACTAGTGTCTTTGAATGCAAAACAAACCAAGTCAGTTTCAATGACTTTAAGAGGTAATACTTAGAACAGAGTTGAAACCAGTTAAACCTACTGAAGCAAAGTAAAAGGTAAGAACTTTTAAATGAGTAAGTGGTGATAGCACAGGAGATTAGAACTAAGACAGGACGTGGACTGTTATGGTCTAGAAGAAAAACTGAAAGATTTGTGATTTATTGTTTCCTCTGAGCACAGTGGAACCAGGAGATGATTTATTCTTAGGTTTTTTTTTTTTACGGTCTTGGAGAAGAGAGACTCATTTGGTCAACATGATAAGTTTAAGTACAGTTTGTATTTAAGAGGAGTGACAAAAAAATTTTTAAATGAACCAATTTAACAACGAACAGAATGGACATTAATTCTGCATCAAGTCATACAGTGCTTTTTGCTGGCTGGAGTGGTGTGACTGAAATTCTCCTAAAAGCTCATACAGTTTAATGAGCATGTCTTCCTACATTCCACATGGAAAGGAAAGCCATGAACACTGAATCCATTGATACTGCAAGTGTGCATTGGGGGCAGACCTATGCTTCTTTGTAAAATCAATTTGGCTTTCACCCGCTGCACTCCTTCACTGGGTTTGTCTTACTAAGTTGCATTTTATTTCTTTCCCCCTCTACTATTGTTCTCTCTATTGCATTTTCCAAACTACATGTGACCTCACTGTTTTACTCAGAGATCTTTCAGCCCTTTAACCTTTCTAAACTCAAATATTCTTCCACACATACGAAGGCAATGGAAACATGTTTTCAAATAATGTGCCAGTTGGAGCGATAACTCTCGAGTGAGAGATAAGTTGCACTTGACAGTGATGAGTATAATATTTTAACATTAACTAGACCCATTCAGTGTCTTTGTATATTGAAAGTGATGTATTATGAATGTGTTCCTTATGATAGCCCTGCTTAAAAATTAGATTTTTTTATTTGTCTTCAGAACATATTGACTTGCAGCCCTCTCACAAAAATGGAATTGAATTCACTATCTCCGGCTTGTTACCAAGTGCACTCGGTTGGTTATATAGCATGATTAGTATCGATCCTGGGGGAATAAAACTAACAGTGCTCTTGTTTGCAGAGTGAAAGAGAAATTTATTTATTTTTTATCTATAGCTATCAGTTTTTAAAGATGAACAAATCTGGTTTCAGACTCATGTTGTACTTTTGCTCTACCGGGCCTTCTCGGTGGAAATGCTAAGTGAAACGTTGGTCTAGGTAAGGTTCTATGATGAGACCTGCCACTCCAGTGCATTCTGCTCTTTCACCATTTATTCTCAAAAAATGAGAATGGGATTTTAGTCATACTACTACTACAACTCTTAAAACTAAAAAAAAAAAAAAAAAAAAAGGTTTTGCTGAAGTTTTCGGTAGTTTGAAATATTTACCAGTTGTTTAAAGAAAATACTAGTGCTATGGAAGTTCTGGATGACAGAAACTGTAGAGCTGTTAATATTACAGAAGAAACGGAGGATAGTGTGAACTGAAAAATTTTAAAAATTAGGCAGAATAATTTAGTTCTGTACCATATACAGATGTTTTGGATACTTTTAATAAGTATTCATCTGAAAAAGCCTCTGTGTTGCCTGCAAAATTTAACAGTTGACATTCACTGCTTTGACCTTTTTGAAATTATGCTGGTTAAAAGGTGAACTAATGCTTTAAAATGTTTATATTTTAATGTTTCAAGTTCATGTTATAGGCTGCTTTAAAATGAACCTTTTTTTTTCACTCATTCTTAAATTACAGTGTATTATAGGGAGTTTGAATTAAAAATGAGAGTATTTGAATTTCTTACATATGAAGGATATAACAAATGAGTCTATCAGGGCAAAATTCTATGGTTCCTTCTGTTGATTCTGTCCAAAGACAAGGAAAAATTAAGAGTAGATAATGGGAGTCAAGATGGCACAAACAAATCAGAAAGGTAAACCCTCAGGACTAAAAGACTTTTTGAAATGTTCTCTCTGAAGCCCAAGAGAATAAATCAGTATGAGCCTTATAATACCTCTATCAACAGCCCATTTGCTGCTTAACTTCAAGTTTGCTGAGAGTGCTAGAAAGACACAGCAGAGTTTTCCGAACTGTGCAACCCAGTAAATTCCTGACAAAAACAATCACCATGGTTGTCTTACATCTTTCAAATGAATGTGATCCCATGCAGCCTTGGTTTCTTTCTCCGCCAACACACAGAAGTAACTGCGACAACCTCAGCGTACTCTTCATTGCCCAAGGGATTCACCTTTTGTCAGGTTTTATTCTTTTGACTCCTCTTTAAGATATATTATGTGTTCTCTGAAAATCCCATTTCCTTTGGAGACTGATTCTTCTGAATTCCATGGGCTCCTTTTCTCCTTGATGTCTCCAAAGTGCAGTTTCTCCCTAAGACTATGCCCATGGACTACTTCTCTCTGTTTTCTCAGTAATCTCTCTCTCTGGAGGTCCTTTCTTCTTTTATTCATTAGTTTATTTATTTTTACCATCTCTCTGTATCAAAACTAAGGCAAGATCTAGGTCTTCATTTTCCAAGTATCATTTTTTTAATCTCAAAATTGGTGCTTCCAAAGCAAAAGCCCTCTACAAAATTATTTTTCCTTTAAAGCTAGGTTCTCTTCCTTATATTTCTACTTCTGTTAAAAGCATCAATATTATTCTGGTGTCACATGCTCAGCATTTCAGTTTCTCTATGCCCAAAGACAAGACACATCCACTGCATGAGACTGGGCTCTTGAGAAGCAGAGACTGAGACAGGGATTTGATACTGTGATTTATTGAGGGAGAGCTCTTCAGGAAATACCTGTAAAGCAGTGAGAGAAGCAGGATAGAGAATGGAATGGAGTGTAAGAAGAGTGTGGTCTTAGGTAAGGGAGTCAGGGGTAAGCAGGGGAAAGGCATAAACCAAACTATAGAGTTATTTTCCCTTGAGTAAAAGAGCTGACTTTTGTATCCCAATATCAATCAGTAACCGACTACAAGCATATCCAGAGATGAGGTGGGTAACTTCCCATGCAAGTTCACTCTCATTTAGTGGAAGACAAGCCTGAGACATGAGGCAGCTTTGAGCCTTTAGGAGATATGCAGCTATAGCAGCTATTGGATGGGTGTACTGGCCATGTAAGCAGGATGTGTGTGAGCACCACAGTGTCTACTACACCTACACATACATTGTTTCTCAACTGTCTAGCTCTACAATGGGTAGATGGATATGATATTTATCATATACACTGTTACCACCATACTAATGATCACATATCACCTGAGCTTGTGTCATACTCCACTAATTGATTTCTTTTAAACCCATTTCTGTTTCTAAACACAACACCAATAACAGCTGTGTTCTAATCAAAAGCTTTCAATGATTCTCCATTACTTAATGAAAAAGTGTCGATTCCTGTTTTGATTAGCCAAGTTTCTCTACCTACTGCACTCAGCATACCTTTTCAGATTTACTATGAAACACGTCACATATATGCTTCTCAAACGGCATTATATCTTTCTTAAATATTTTCAAGAATTTGTTTTACCTGTTTATTTTGTATCTATCTATCTATCTATATCTATCTATCTACTTTTTCTTGCTTTGGGTTTTACTCCATTAGAAATGCTTTCCTTTTGCATCCCATATTACTTGTTTACCTCCTGACACACTTTGTACTCACATCAGGCAGAGTAGATATTCATAAAACTGTTTTGCTCCACTAAAATTAATACCTGCTTAAGGTATCTTTTAAGTACTGTAATGTCTCTCTCAGAGTGGCACTCAGTAAATATTTGTCTAATTGAATTGAACCACCACAAAGTGGTCTATTTTTGACTGCTTTGTCTAATTATTAGGATGTAGGTTAGGGTCACAGAGTAGAATATGTTTAGTTTTTTGTTTAATGTATCCTTCAATAATTGAGACTAAGAAACCATCTTCTATAACTTATTACTGGAAATCACTTTAGTGAATATTAAAAATGATGTATAAAAATGTATTGGGAGAAATCTGGCAGATACCTCTTTAACCAAATGATCAGAGTTATCATCAATATTCAGAAAAATTAATATTATGTAGTCATATGATGGACTGAGACGGACACAATATCACTTCTGTGTCACACTTGCTCATCTCCAAAATAACTGCACTGTACACTTCAAAAATGCCAAGGTCAAGATAGACAAGAAAAGACTGAGGCTATGTTTCAGATTAAAGAAAACGAAAGAAACTTGACAAATAAATGCAGTGTATCAATCTGAATTGGAGTATTGACTGGAAAATAAAATAGCATAAAACATTACTAGAATAATTTAAAAAGAAATATGGACTGTGGGTTAGATATTATTGTATCAATCTTAAATATTCTGATTTTTATAATTATATTCTGGTTAGGTAAAAAAAGTATAGTTTTAAGAAATACATACCCAAGTACTTAGGAATAAAAGGGTACAATATTTCCAACTTTTCTAAATGGATTAGAAAATATGAATATATACATATATAGGTGAGTGTGTATTTGTGTATAGATATATAGAAAGATTCAAAGACGAGAGAGAGAAGAGGCACATAGCAAATTGGGTAACATCAAAACAACAGGGGAATCTGGGTGGAGTGTATATGGGAGTCCTTGTATTATTCTTGCAAAGTTTTCTGTAAGTTTGAAATTACATCAAAATAAGAATGTATTAAAAATGTTTTGTGGCATACAGATGGAGTTACATGATAAATTATACCTCACTTGACCAAAGCTCCCTTGAATCCTAAAATAAACTTTTGCATATTCCATATTAAGAACTTATGGAAATGCTTAAATCACTTTTGAATTTTTATTCTTTTCTCTTGATGATTTATGATTTATGTTGACTTGTACTATGGACTGAATGTTTGTCTACCCTCAATTCATACGTTGAAGTCCTAATCTCCAGCGTGATGGTATTTGGAAGTAGGACCTTTGGGAAGTAATAAGATGCAGATGAGGTAATGAGGATTGAGCCTCCAGGATGGGATTAGTGCTCTTATAAGAAGAAGAGGAGTCCAGAGCCCTTTTTCTCTCCGTGTGTACACACTTAGGAAAAGCCGTGTGAGCACAGAGTGAGAAGGCCGGGCTGTCCTCACTGCAGGAAGAGAATCCTTACCAAGAAACGAATCTGCTTGCACCTTGATCTTGGACTTCCCAGCTTGCAGATCTATGAGAAATGTGTCACCCAGCCTATGATATATTTTTATAGCTCCTGAGCTAAGATAACTTGATTACTTTCTAACTGAAATAAGGTACTGGTGAAAGTGTGCTTGTGGTCTATTAAGTAGAATCACCTGGAAGGAATATTGCTAAGAGTGAAATAATGAAGAGCTGGTTCTAGTGACAGGAATCGTTCGATATTTTCTGAAAGTTTTAATCTTAGAAGTCAATATAAAGCATTCTTCTACATGCAAAATTGTTATTAAAATTCAAGGTTAATTAATTAAAAACTAAAAATCTAGCAATACCCATCTTCATGTGAACCATGTGTTTTTTACATTTATTTTTCTCCACAGCCTCACCACAATTATATTAGTTTCTTGTTTCCTTCGTCACTTTAATTTTTCTCTAAAAACAAAACCAAATTTTATCACATCACGTCTCTTAGTAAGGAAGTTGAAAGAGTGACTTGCTCTTTGTTGGGAGTAATGGAATTTACTGTGTATTTTTATCTCAAAGTGTTGTTACTCAGTATACATTTTATGTCATATGTTTATTACTCAAGTATGTACCTTGTCTTTCACTTTCTGATTCATGTTTTCATTGCCCAGTGTCTTGCTCATATAAAGGTTTTTATATTTTCTGAAAGAATGCATGCATGAATAAAGGAATGAATGCTGAATAATTTTCTAACTTCAGCTCAAACATCACAATGAACAGTCACATCCAAGATGAAGTTTAATTACATTATGTTTGAATTTGGTAAGACGATTATTTCTGAATACCTTACAGTGCTTTAAAATGGATTTAAAGTGGCCGTGGGGATTAGGTATATGGCCATGGCTTATAGAAAAATTTAGGAAACTCATTCAGTGTCTCCCAGCACAGTCAGAGTTAAATCCAGTTTTATAGTGTGGCCAAACATGACTATAAAAGAGAAAGGTGAAAATTAGTTATGAAATTTAGGAAGCCCACTTAACTCGGGATTTATGTTAATTTGTGAAATTAGCTAAGGGAAAGAACAAAGATGTTTAAAACCAGAGATGCCTGCAGGTACTCTTAGTGAACACTGTGAAGGTTGAAACGTTGCTCTACCTTTCAAGGCAGGGATGCAGATGAAAGGATTTTTTTTCTTTTTCTTTTGAAAATTACACTTTTTTTACTTATCAATTTCTGTTTTATATATAAGCACATAGTAATTTGGTGATTTTAAGCTGTTTCCAAAGGTTATTTCTTTGAAAATATTTCTCTAAATTTTATAGGATCTTTTTTTTTTTTTTTTTTTGGCTGCACCACACTGCGTGCAGGGTCTTCATTACCCACCAGGGATGGAACCCGTGCCCCCTGCAGTGGAAGTGTGGAGTCTTAACCACTGGACCGCCAGGGAATTTCCTAAACTGCATATTCTTAAAAAACTAATCAACACAAATTGACCATGCAATAATGAACTCATCCCTAAGAACGACGTGGTCCTGGTTGGTGTCCCATTTGTCCGATGTTACTACTAATAAAATAATTTTGCTGTTTGAGATATTTCCCTTCAAGATGCCAAGATAGCTGAGAGAGGGCTGGCTGTAAGGGACTGAACTCACTGCCAACCCCGCCATCTCATGGAAACCCATTTGCCTTTGCTCTGCCCACTGTAGTCACTGGCACCACCCATGTTCCAAAGGCAGAAAATGAGTCATCTTGCATTTCTCCTTCTTACTGACACCCATTGTACTACTGATCCTTAAATGCAGCTAATTATACATTCTCTACACATCTTGCCCTCCTTGCCTTTACTTCTATTACGTATTTCCTTTATGGCTTCTTCATATTTCAACTAAATTATAACAATAGCCCCTTAATAGGACTTTCTACTTCAAGTCCAACTGAATTCATCCTCTGCAATGTTGTGGGAGAAAGAGAGATCTTTCTAAACTGCAGTCTGAACATGTCACTCACTTCTCAGATTACTTTAGCTGGTCCTACATCACCTTGAGAATGAAATCCAGACATTTTGATGTGATATACAAAACCTTAGTCGTTTTTCATAGAGAATCGTCTTGTGGCTGTCAAGGTGGAGGGGTGTGGGGGAAGGATGGATTGGGAGTTCAGGATCAGCAGATGCAAACTAGCACATATAGAATGGATAAAAAACAAGGTCCTACTGTATAACACAGGAAAGTATATTCAATATCCTGTGATGAACCACAATGAAAAAGAATATAAAAAAGAATATATATATGTATGACTGAATTACTTTTGCTGTACACCAGAAACTAACACAACATTGTAAATCAACTATACTTCAATTAAAAAAAAAAACACCTTAGTCATTTTTGTTATTGCTTTCCTATAGTGGACAAGTATATACATATATACTTTTTCCCTGACCAACATTAATTCTCATTTTCTCCCCCACCCCTCTCTCTCTTTCTTTGATAACAGCCTACTCTCTTCATCAAATAGTATTGATATTATTTTCAATCAAGATGTTCTGCTCTCCTTTAGCCAAATGGCCACATGACCCAAGATAGACCTAAACAAACTCTTTCCGAAAATTTGAACTTCAGATGATTATGCTAAGCAACCTGTCCCTGCATTCATCATAGCTCCTTGAACATGTTTTGACTCTTAGTGGAATAATCTCTCATCTCAGCCCTTCAATTCAAATATTATCTTTTTGGAAGTTTTCTTAACTTCATCACACTGACATGAACACCCTCCATTTGTATAGTCATTGCACTTAAATCTCTGTCTGCTATTTCTCACTTACATGTCCACATCTTGCTCCAGAATGCTAGCTCCAGGAAAGCAGGGAGTAATAGAAGCACAAAGAAATAGAAGAGAGAACATGAACTCATTGGTAAATTAGGAAAATAAAAAGAAAGAACAGAACAGTAGAAGGCAGAGAAATATCGTGTGCAAAGAGACTCTAATAAATGCAGCAAGCTATAGCAGTTGTCTTCCAGAACACGAGATCCTTTTGGAGAAAGCATATGAGGTAGTTATTACTATTATTCACTAAATACTTCTAGGTTGCTCCCCTCGCAGGCATGTGATAAGATCGTATTTCCTAGGGCCCTTGTGGTTTTGGCCACTGAGTTGTGAACAGAAGTTATATATGTAACTTTCAGGCCAGAGCAATTAATTGCAGGAAGGGGACCCTCCACTACTCTCTCATTCTGACATTAGCAATGAGAGGGAAAGGGGCCGCTCCATCAGTCTGGGTAACCGTGATTAGCAGACACCCAATGGGCATGTGCTGTGAGAAAGAGATCAATCATTGCTGTTTTCAGCAGAGATTTTGGAGATGTTTGTTAGCACAGCATAACCCATTGTATCCTGGTTTCTCCTGAATGAAACCAAGTGAATAGAAACAATATGGGATGGCCAATACAAAGGACAAAAAAGAAGAAATGAACTAAGTTTCTGGCTTGATTTAAGTTAGCAAACTTTATCATAAACTGCTAAGTCTGATTTTAATTTATCCATATTTGATAAATTGCAAGCAGCGTTATCCATTCTTTGCCATATGAAGAAGGGAAGCTTCTTTACTCCCTTTGCTGTTGGAAAGGCCACAGACAATAATATTTACAGCCCTCAGCCTGTCCTGTCTATTGTAAAGAGGAGTCATTTCATACACAGATTGCATGTACAAATCAAATCCTACATTGTTCAGGGGGAGAAAAGCAAAAGGAGAATGAGAGCAAAAGAGCATGAGAGAAAGTGAGAACAAGAGGGAGGGCAAGAGAGAGCATTTATGATTTTACCCACATTCTTGCCCAGCCACTCCCCAAAATACAGGCACTTAATTGATGGAGGGACATCAGAAAAATTAATCTACAGTGGTGGCATTTCACTTAAACAAGCAAGTAAGAAAGATGTTTTATGACAGAAGCTTATAAAATATAGTTCTTATCTATCTTATTATCATATCACATAAGCAGCATCATAAAGCTCTCATAGGGGGCCTTCCTTAAGGGAGGGTGGCAAAGTGCTACTAATTATATGTGGTATACAAAAAAGTGTAGACATTCAATTAATGTTAGAACAAATGCAATGTCCAAAAAAATAAATCTATCCCTCAAAGCAGAATTGTCCAGCTTTAAAGTAGTCCAAAATACAACCAATAATGTAGATAAATGCAACAATTATGTAACACACTGATTTTCTCAAATTCTTTGTATTTCTGGATAAGCACAACAAAGCCATCTGATTACAAAGAACAGAAAAGTGGAAGACTGTTTCAGCATCTGGGGCTTGTAATTAGCTCTCCTGGTTTATTTCCAATCAGGCACTTTTGTGTGAGTCGTTTGAAAAGTACAATTGCAAAATTAAAGTAGTTATACTTAAAATTGTATTAAAGTATCACTGAAAGAAAATGAAAAAAATTTTAATACAAATGCACATTCATTTTAATAAGCACTGGTTTATGAACATTATATATTATCAATATTGCTCATTGATTCATAACCTTCATCCCATGTTAGTCAAGTGGCAATACCTACCACGAGAGGGCAGAGAGTGAATGCTAATGATTTAATGAGAATTATCTTGTCCAGGATAATCTTATTCTAGTGGCATTCTCAGACCCAAATTCAGAGTAATACCATTAACAGGGTTCTCTTATCACAGTCACAACTACCACCAGCCTCATGTCTTCCTAAATTATTCTGCTCAGATAGCCTAATTTTCCCACTAATGTCTCTAAAATGAGAGCAGTGGAGAGAGAGAGAAAGGGAGAAAGAGAGAGAGAGAAAGCCAGTTTTTCTAGATTCCTTAGACTATTCATACCCTTGGAAGACTAAGATCCAGCAAATACATACACTAAGATACTGTTAAGATAAAAATGTAAACAAATAAAATGCTCTTTATTGATTCCCATGAAGGAAGAATAAAAAGAAGAATATTTTTTATTTCATTATGCCCTATGTAATTTGGAGTATAGATTAATAGATTTTTCAATAAATTTATTATTATAACCAATGTATACTCCCTTTCAATTTGGAGGAAAACAAAGCTACTTTAACTAAAGCTAATCTTTCATTCCATATTCCAATCAGTTCTGAACACCTGTTTGAAGGCATGAAATAAATTTCAATCTATCCTATGACAACGCAAAAATATGTTTCTCCATCTTGTAGCTTAATTACATAGATAAACTCTGTCAGTGACTCTTCCATTAAAAAATAGGAACTGCATCTCTTAGTGCTAAAAAGTTAAATTAGTTTCTTAAACTATTTTATTTGTTATTGACTCTGATGATCATACAGAACACCAGTGGAAATTGGTTACTTCATAAATAGTGATATACAGTTCTGTGTATGCTGGAACTCAAGAACATTTTTCTTAAGTTGGCTTTATTGTTTTCTGGACAATGATTGTTCTTGCCAAGCATGACCTTGGTTCAGAAGATGGATTCTATTAGAGAACCAAAACAAGTCTGTTTTTAACCTTCTCTTCCTTCTGTTGTTCAAAGAAGAGTAGACAATGCATGCTCTACAGGAAACGTTGAATAACATGTCATGGTGTGAATGTCCTGTCACATCTTAAAGCTGAAAATTATTTTGAACAGTAGATTTGAGAGCTGATCAATTGGGATTGGTTTCAGTTTTCTACCTTATCTAAATGTTGGCCTCAGTGAACGAATGTCATTAATGTTAAAGGTATATACTAGTTGTATTGTTACCTAGGGATGGCTCGTTCCATATATCATCATATACTCAATACTAGAGTACAGTACTGGAGGATACCTGATTTTTAAAAAAAATTTTATTTAAGTATAATTGATTTACAATGTTGTGTTACTTTCTGCTATACAGCAAAGTGACTCAGTTATTCACATATATATTCTTTTTCATATTCTTTACAATTATGGTTTATCCCAGGATATTGAATATAGCTCCCCATGCTATACAGTAGGACCCTTTGGTTGATTTTTTTTATGCTGTTATTTTACAGAATCAATGAAGGCACAATCCACTAACGCTTCTGCCCAGTTAGGGCTTCCATCATTCCTATAAAGGTCGATGAGATATCCTAACTAAAAACTATTAGAAGCACAACGTTTGCATTCAAAATGATGAATAGTCACAGATAATTATTATTCTATTATTGGCTGAATATACTGCTTTTGTGCTTTTTTATTCTAGAACACTTGGAAAACAATTATTATTATACAATTATTGAAATATTTAAGAGCTCTTAAGCAACGACTATGTTCTGAGAACTATGTTAAGCAGTTTAGCTATATTATCTTTCATCATTTGTCCCATATAATTGATGGGGAAATTGAGAACTACAGAAAGTTACTGCCTTCTGTCAAAGCTCTGCTTTAGAAGTGGTAAGTGCTATGCCCCTTTCATTCCACTGGATAAAGCAGATCTAGTGGCCAAATCTGTCAACGCTGAAATAGAGAGTCCCTCAGGAACCATCTCATCAGGGAGAGGTGGGTTTGATATAAAACCATCGATGGTATATGATAAATACAATAACAGTCAGCAAAGGCAGTTAGAGAAGATAGGAAAGGACACACTATACCGCCTGCTAGAGAATGTAATATTTTCATAGAAAAAGTGATATTCATAAGGAAAAAGGAAACTTCAAGGAAATAGGAACGACAAGTAGAAAGGCACAGTGATATGAAAATACCAGCTGTGTTTGGGGAAAAATGAGCAAATCAACTTGATTGGAGCACAGATTTGCCTCTGAGGCAGTTATAGGAGATGTGGCTGCAAGTGCATTTTCTGCCATCCTAAGAATTGTTGACTCCATATTTTAGACAGTGTGTGTGTGTGTGTGTGTGTGTGACTAGGGGAGGAAAAGGAATCAAAACTTTTTGTTTCACACCAGTGAGAACGTTTGAACTCAGTATTAAGATCACCTGGCAGCAATGGGAGGGAAGATGGAAAGAGAAAGGAACAGGCACTGTCTTAGGTGTGCCTAACAAGCCCTCGTTAGTGTTCGTTGCACAGTTTGAAAAATGGCTAATGCAAGCCTCTAATAAAACAAAGGCGTGAAGAGAGGAGAGATGGAGAATATTCAAGGGTGTTTTAGGATCAAATAATAAAATGTCAATAGGATTATTCTTCTAAATATCAGATTTTGCAAAGCAAAATGAAGATGTTTGTTAAAAATTTTGCTCATTGAAAGTACAAACTTGGTCATGGTATCAACAGAATGTTAGTGTTTTTCTTCTGACATGCATTACGAAAGGGCCTTACACAGGTCAATTTTATGGGCAAAAGCTGGACAAAGAAATAACAGCTTTGCTTGTATAAGCAGTTTGAACTGAACTTAGCCTTACTGTGGAGAACAGGGACAAAAATTATAGGTGATTATTATATTTGTAGGTAGTTAAAATGAAAGATTTTTCAAGGCTTTTTGTTCAACTAAGGAAATTGAACAAGACAAAACAGGAAGAAACAAAATCCTATTTCCTCAGGAATATACTAATTATTTATATTATGCCATATCTAAAGGAAAAAAATAGCTTTGATGCTTATCTCTCAAGGTTTTTTTGTTTGTGGATATTTTATATTTTTCTGTGAAATTCTGAAAACCCAAGTTGTTTGTACCTCCCACATGCAAAAAACTGTCACTGATTTACTTAAGAAATGAATGTGATTTTTTCCCTTTCCCTCCCACTCCTACAGCACTTTTCCAAAGTTTGTGTTTTAATACTTTATATTTTTAGGTTTGTAATGAAATTTAGAGAAGCTACAGAGCTTTCCCATATAACCCCTGCCCCCACATACGCATAGCTTTCCCCACTGTCAACATCTCTCACCAGAATGGTACATTTGTTACCAAAGATGAACCTACATTGATACATCATAATCACCCAGAGTCCATAGTTTACCTTAAGGTTCATTCTTGGTATCATGCATTCTATGGGTTTGATCAAATGTATAATGACATGTACTCATTATTTTAATATCATAGAGTATTTTCACTGCCCTAGAACTCCTCTATGTTCTGCCTAATTCATCTCCCATCTCTCCGACCCCTGGCAACCACTGATCTTTTTATTGTCTCCATTGCTGTGCTTTTTCCAGAATGTCTTATAGGTCGAATCATGCATTATGTATCCTTTTCAGATTGCTTCTTTCACTTAGCAATATACATTTGTTTTCTCCATGTCTTTTTGTTGTTTGATAGATCTTTTTTTTTTTTTTTTGGCACTGAATAGGATTCCATTGTCTGCATGTACCACCAATGTTGTTTTCTTTTAAAGAAATATTGCAGACTCTTCATAGGTACTTGATTTAGTTTCTGTAAACTTGTTTTTAATATTATAACCTCTTCAGTGTGTATTCTCTATTCAATATCACAATAGAATTGGAATAACTATTTAATCACTTATATACATATATTTGATAAGAAGTCCCAGATTTCCTCTCTTTAAATTCTTAAGAGAGTCATTTTATATGATGAAAAGTAAATCATTTAAGTGTACTTTTTTGAATCTCTGAAAGATTCAGTTGCTCCAAATTTTCTAACCTGTACATTTCTTTTTAACATCTTTATTGGAATATAATTGCTTTACAATGGTGTGTTAGTTTCTGCTTTATAACAAAGTGAATCAGCTGTACATATACATATGTCCCCATATCTCCTCCCTCTTGCGTCTCTCTCCCACCCTCCCTATCCCACCCCTGTAGGTGGTCACAAAGCACCGAGTTGATCTCCCTGTGCTATGTGGCTGCTTCCCACTAGCTATCTATTTTACATTCAGTAGTATATATACGTCCATGCCACTCTCTCACTTCGTCCCAGCTTACCCTTCCCCCTCCCCATGTCCTCAAGTACATTCTCTACGTCTGCGTCTTTATTCCTGTCCTGCCCCTAAGTTCTTCATAACCATTTTTGGTTTTGGTTTCCGTACATATGTTCTAACCTGTACATTTTTATTTGACGCTAAATTTTTCAATTTAGTATCTCAAGCTGTTTCCAAATCAATACCACTTTCTGGCAAGTCTACACTCTGCCATCAAAATAAAAAATACATATATATTTTGCTTCTTTTCTGTGAAATTTGGTATAATACCAATATCATCAGTTATGCAAGTAAATAAGTTTTATTCTTTGATACTAGATATTGAATTTAAAATGTTTAAATCTTTGTAAAACTTGAGAGTTTAAAGTCTTATTTAGAAATTTGCAAAATTTTGACTCAGTTATACTTACTCAAGGTTCACATTTTTGCTTATACCATATACACATTATATGCATATATTTTTTATTGTGATAATAGAATGGTTTAACATATTTTCTGGAGATTAGTTCTGGAATTCTATGTCCAAAGTTATAATATATCTATGCTATGGAAAATAAGCAAATGAACATAATATCAGTGTGTACTATACGTTAAGAGTATGGTATACGTTTCAGGAACAATAGTAGGCACTTATGCTTATTGTTTCATTTAATACACTCAACAGCCTGGCAAAGTGACATTATCATCCTCATTTATAGTTTAGTAAACTAAGTTCTAAGGAATTATCATTATTTCCAAGTCCACTCAACTAGCAAATAACAGAACCAGGAGTCAAACCCAGATGCATACTATTCTTTACACTGTGGAAAACCTACCTGTTCTATTATTGAGTGATAGAAAGCATGAGTACAATCGTCCTAGTGGGTGTGATCTCATTGTGATTTTGACTTGCATTTCCCTAATGACTCATGACTGAGTATCTTTTCATGTGCTTGTTAGACATTTGTATATAGTTTTTGGAGAAATAGGTATTCAAGTCCTATGCTCATTTTAAAATTGGCTTCCTTTTATATTTTATTGTTGAGTTATAAGAGTTCTTTATATATTCTGGATACTACAGTTTTATCATATATATAATTTATAAATCTTTTTCTCAGATATATGATTTGCAAATGATTTTCACTCAGTGTGTGTGTTTTGTTTTTTTTACTCTTTTGATGCACACAGTTTTTAAGTTTGATGAAGTCCCATGTATCTATTTGTTGTTTGTGTTTAATGGTGACATTGCCAAATCCAAGATCATGAAGAGCCTAAAACTTTTATTCTAAGAGTTTTATAGTTTTAGCTCTTATATTTAGGTAGTTAATCCATTTTGGCTTCTTAATTTTTGTATATAGTGTGTGGTGATGGTGTAGCTTCTTTCTTTTGTATACGGTTTGATTTTTGACATTTGTTTCAGTTTCAATAAATTGTTCTATTATAATTAGCAACTTAAATATCCTAGAAATATATTATGTATGCCAATGAATGAATCCAAAATTTATTTGAGCACATACACATGCTACTGTTCTAAAAGCTTTACACATTCTCATTTATTCCTCAAAAAAAATCTATGAAGTACCTAATAAGAGTAGAAAACCAGAGCTAAAAATCTTCAAAATTCTCCATTACAGTAGAAAGAATTTTTAAAAGACTTATGCTACTTATAGCTATTTAAATTAAAACATGTAAGATAGTGGAATGCATGTGAATATCTTATAATAGAGATTTTTGTTTATACAATTGTAACATGTCTCTAGCCTCAACAAAGAATACATAATAACCATGCATTCCTAATGCTGGCATACTGTGTAGCTTTCTCCATGTCAAAAACTTAAGCTCTAATAAAAAGTAATTATAACTGCATTTTTAAAGCAATTCACTTCACAAATCCTAACAACAAATTAACATTGAAAAATTATCCCCTCTACAACTTGTATCAAAGAAGTCAAGTAAAGAAAATCCCCCAAAGAAAAAAAAATCAAGAGATTTATTAAAGTTTATTATATGGTGATCGTGGTTTTTGAATTACCTCAGAATTAAAAGTTTCAGGCACTTTGGCATGGTGGAATAAGCACTAGAATGAAAACAGCAGGCTAAACTTCAAGAATTTACCCCTATCCTAACTAGTTAGAATATTTGAGGACAAGTCATATGACTTCTCTAAGTAGCAGATTTCTCCTACGTCAATAGGTAATGTCAAAAATATGATAGTACAACATTGTTCAAATTTCAGTTCTTCTACTTACTAGCTTGTAAAGTTGTATTACCTTAGAGATGTCTCAGAAGCACTATGACCCTGGTTCCTCATCTGTAAAATGAAGATTTCTATAGGCCAGACTTTTAATGCCTTGTACAAATTAGATATTTAAGAAATACTAGTTTCTTTCTTGCTTGTCTGTTTTAGCTCAATTTCTTCACAGTAAAATTAAAACTGTAAAGTGAGAATTTATTCCAGATGACATTACAAAGTTTTATCCAGTTTGAATATCCTGATTTTCAAAAGAGAGCACAATTTAATCAATATACATATTATAGATCAAGATGTAGTAGAATAAAATCAGTGAGAGAGCTTGATCTTTGTGGATATACAAATCTATTGCTTTCTTAGGACCCATATTAAAAGCTTACTTTAGGGAAAG
>NW_006797971.1:1713123-1769786 GCF_000442215.2 Lipotes vexillifer | reverse complement strand
GGAAAGAGGTACATTCAATAGCAGGAAAATTTAGTGCTCTTAAATCCTCGAGTGGCCCATTCACAGCCTCCCTCTCTCTTCCTTAACTATGGTTTTGGATTCTGCTTTTTGATATAATGGCTCTGGGCAAGAAAAAATGCACCTAGGGTCCTTGAGGCACCTGGTACATCCACCTGCCCCTAGAGGAGGAGGGATCAGAGTTAAGCATGACTCATAAAGGGGAACAACTGAATGGGAGAGTTGAGACTATGCTTGTAAAGTGCTGGATCGAGAGAAGAGGACCTGGATTATTTGAGGAAGCAGTGAGGCTGCTTCTCACTCACTGACAGGCAAAACCATAAGTGATAATTGGCAGTTCTTGGAAAGATCTAGGAAAGATCTGAAGTGGTAGTTAGGAAGGTGGGAAAGAAGGTAGACAGACAGAAGGACAGACAATTTGAGGGTCTTTTATTTACAGAGATCATGGTTTATTAATCTTTGTAGGACTTAATAGACTCCTGGCTCATAAGAGCCACTCTCTGTCTGTTGGTTAAGTTCATGATAATCTTTAAGGAAGGAAATCTGAGGGAGATGCATAAGGGTAGAGGGAAGCCATGATAATTGCCTGTACCAGGGGGTAGCTGGAGATCAGGGACTGTAATTGGTGGTTTGTAGTATCACAGCTCATTTGTTATCTCTCTCTCCTTTTCTTTGTCACACACACACACACACACACACACACACACACACGGACACATACAACCTGTAAGAAAAGCATTATTATCTTCTTTTTAAAGTTGAGGAAATTGAAGCTTGAAGGGTTTAAGTTATTTACCTACAGCTACTCACAAAGTAAGTTGAAATAAGTATTCATGTTCAATGTTGGCTGGCCCCAGATTTACCAGACCATCCCATTATCGCCTTGAATGTCCCTTCTCTTCCTCCAAGGTACTCACTAAACACCCAGGAAACGTGCCATTGAAAATGCATAATGAAACTTCTAAATATGATGAGGAACTTCTAATGATATTTACTGACGATATATAAACAATTTTAGAATTTGCAAAATTCGTGTGCCACATTTTATGTTCACTAGGCAAGCAGCATGGAAACTGCTAGTATTGATGGAATACACTTCTTGTCACTAATCCATTTATATAAAAGAGTTTCATTAAGCAACAGTTTAAAGAAAACACAAAATATATAGAAAAGGATGACAATAAATGTACATATGACAGAAAACTGAAGAAGAGAAGACTATAGAATACTGCAAATACTTGGAGATATTTGGTTGGTAGGATTTGGTTGTATTTAAAGATTTTTAGTAATATTTTAATTGTAAATTAGTATAAGCAAGTGAAAATAATACCACTGTTATGGAGATATTTTTAAGAAGTTTCTTATAAGGACTGTTTGTAAACTTCATCATCCATTGGTCCAGAAAAAACATGATGATATCATTTAATCATTCAATAATTGATGTTTTAATTTCTTTACACAAATGGTATTTTACCTTTATTTTTGTTATCTCTTTTCTCTGGCATTTTTCAGTGTTGTCTTGATCGGATAATTAATGGCATAGGTGTTGATTTAAAAGTGTTTTCTGTTTCAGGATGCTTAAAAAATAATCCCATTCCTATTGCAGAAAACTCCACTTCAACAATTAAGTGCTGGTATAAATTAAGGTTCTATACAGGTAGATAAATGAATCTGTCATATATATAATTGCTAGGCAAAGTGGTTACACTTTTAGCCATTTTCATTGGTTTGCTAATGCAGCTTTCTGTTCTAAAATGATAAATCATCATTTGTTAAGAAATAGGTCTTCCCTCTGTAGCTAAGGAATATGTTTTTCATCTTAATATAGACTGTTCTAGGGTTTCAAAAAGACAAAGAGGGGACTCTTCACGGTGTAAAACAATGCCTTTTTTTCCTCTGATGCAGGCTCCTGGTGGATGATTTATAATTATTCATGGCCCCAAAATAGTTTTAAGGAAAGAGATTTGCATGCTCCAGATGACACATAGTCACGGCTGAATACTATAACCCCAGAAAAAGTAACTCCTGAGGTGGAAGAAGTTGAAATCTATGTGAAATACGCAAAGAATTTTAAGGATAGGTCACCTTTAAATTGCCTTTAAAAAGCGTATTGCTGGGGCTTCCCTGGTGGCGCAGCGGTTGAGAGTCCGCCTGCCGATGGGTTCGTGACCCGGGCCGGGAATATCCCACATCCCACATGCCGCGAAGCGGCTAGGTCCGTGAGCCATGGCCGCTGAGCCTGTGCGTCCGGAACCTGTGCTCCGCAACGGGAGAGGCCACAACAGTGAGAGGCCCGCGTACCGCAAAAAAAAAGTGTACTGCTTTTATGCTCTGTCTACAGGGAGCCTCTGATTTTAGTGTTTGAATGAAAGGCTTTTCCTTTTTTCCTCTTTCTCTTTTTTTTCCTGCCTGTCTGCATGACATTGAAAACACAAATGTTTTCATGGGCAAATTAATATATTCTCTGGATAACCCCATGATACACTCTGAAATTGAATGATTCAGCAGTCTACCTTTCAGTTGGATACAATTAATTGAAGAGCCTGAGGCTAGGGTAAGCTTTAGTACTTGAATGTCAGCACTTGGTTCAGGAGTTTTATTTACATAATCTGTTTACTAATTGCTTACTCAGTGCATTTTCGGGATACTGAGGCTCAAACGGTCTGCCTTTTGAGTTGGCTTTCCCTTCCAGCTTGTGAGCCTAAAAGAAGGAAAAGACATAACCAGTGAATGAGGAGACAAAATGGTGAAGCTCGTTCATATGGTTATGAGTGAAAATATGTATCTTGGAGGTCTCAGTATCCCTCCAATCACTGTCTCCATCATTTTATGGACTTCAAAGCTTTGCTTATGGAGGGGTTCTCGAACTGAAAAATCTCTGTGAATTTTGGAGTAGTAATTTTTCACCACCTCTGACCTTTTCAGGATATTTAGTTTGTATTCTATTCACATTGTTGGCAGAAGCTTCGACTGTAGCCTTTAGTGTATAGTTGCCCATTTCAGGAAGTGCAGTTCTCAGCAAGGCCAAAGATGTCTGCAACCAAAGAATAATTCAGAGAAATGAGGTAGAAAAAAAATCTCAAAATGCATTGCAGGGAGCTGTATTTGTAATCAAAATGTTAGTGGAGTTTACTTAAGGAAATAACTTAGAGCAAAGAGGTACTTGACCACTTGGTAAGATACTCAGAATATCACACAGGTAACAACAAGCATGATGGAAGATGTATAGAAATGCATAAAATGTATCTCAAGAATAAATTTATATGTAAGAGAGTGGTTCTCTCTCGCTTTTTTCCTCCCTCCCTCCTTCTCTTTCTCCATCTATCTATCTTGAGAGAAAGATATAGATAACACAGCAAAGTAGCTAGCTAACATATAGGATTTTTATAAAAATGTGACAAATAGAGGCAAATTCATGATAAAATTTCATATTATGACACCTGATCATTATAGGATATCATTAAAACCATAATAAGTGACCCTCAATTTTTCCCAATTAAATTTACATCCTCTGGATAACTTCAGAGGCTTACAGTGCTGTAGGTCATGATCCAATGGGAGAAAAGTACAGAGGCTATAAGCAAGAACAAGAAGATGGACTATCTGCAAATGTGGTTATTAAGCATCCCTGCCATTAGAGATGTAAGCTGACTCTGTTATGGATATTCTACTAATGAGAAGCTTAGATTTAGAAGAGGAGACATTTGAAAATAAAAATATTTAATGAAAGAGCTAATTACTTCGTAATAGTTTGGCAAAAGGCCTGTGTTTTTCATCTTCACTCATTTTTAATGTCCTTCCTGAAAACGTCCTCTAAAATTTTTATCTATGTTCCTCAACTCATTCAATTATCTAGTTTAAAACTCATTCTGGCTAGGAAGAACTGCATATTTAAAATCTTAATAAGAGAATGGCTTCTCATTCCCTCAATATTTATATAGCCATTTGTCCTATATTAACTGATGTGACTAAAAACACTGGGCTGGACAAGTATGGAGGATGGAGGAAGGGAAGAATGGATGACTTTCCTCCTCGTCATCAAAATTAAGTTCAATCATCAATTCAGTTTTGCAACCATTATGACTGAGAATGTGGAAGACCCCAAGTGAGCCTGAGGGAGCCTCCTGGTTAAATTGTGATGGGAGCATGGAAATATTTCCCTGCTCCAGGCACTGCCTCTTGACAAATCTCATTATATCACAATCATATTCTTACCTTCAATGTATCATGCTACTTCCATTCTTTCTTAAGCATATCGAATAGCTTATCTATTGGTTCTATTTATTTTCTGCCCACCTAAACCTCTTCCAACTATACACTCCCTCCCTACATACATCAGATTTGGACACATTTGAAGTTACATTCATTATTAATACCAGTTTAAAGGAGAAACAAATCTCTTTTTTGTAATGCCTCCTAAGTAGTCCTCTTTATTGTATTGTACAGCCTATTCAAAATTCTGGACTACACTGAAAATTCAGTGTATGTAATCTCTGATTATGACTGGCTCCAATAACTAATTGTTTCAAATAGTTTTCAGCAAAGTAATTTAATTAGAATTTGAATTAATGCTTATTTGAAGCCAACATTCACACTTTATTTCTGAAAATAGTGCCATCCTTTATGATGAAGGAAAATATAATGAATGACTGTTGTGATGTTTCAGAATGAATTTGGTATTTTAAGACATTCAGGAGGTAGGGAGTAGATAGCGATGAAAGAAGAGAGATGGAAAGAACAGCAAGTCTTTGTAGCATTGTGAGGTTGGCTGATGTTTCAGGATACATTTGGGGAGCTCACTGTGTTACCCTAGTTTATTGGGAAATTCTTTTCTTTATCACCCAGGCTCACAGGAGCATGTAGCAGAATTTAATCTTTCTTTGGTGACATTCTGCATTCTGACTCAAAAGGACTTCTTTAAATGCTAATGTGTCTTTCTTACAACTGTTTCCTAGAGCAAATTCCCTGAGTGGAATTCAGGTTGCTTCCTCAGTGAAAGATGATTTCTTGATCTTCATTCAGAGAAGTCTTATTTCTAGCAGGAGTCTCAGGTGAGGCTCTCAGTTTACTTTTCAGTTTACTTTTATCTCCTCACTTAGAAACAAATCAGACGATAAGATTTTTTTTTCCCAGTCTTTTTATCATTGATGTGAGAAAGAGCTCTAATGCTGCTTAGAATGTAATTACTCTCTAGAATATATGTATAGAAAATAATGGCTTTTGCAAAG
Organism: Lipotes vexillifer; assembly: GCF_000442215.2. Classification (NCBI taxonomy): domain Eukaryota; kingdom Metazoa; phylum Chordata; class Mammalia; order Artiodactyla; family Lipotidae; genus Lipotes; species Lipotes vexillifer. The sequence goes on along the minus strand of NW_006797971.1, from coordinate 1,764,540 downwards.
CTAAATAGCTTCTTTGTCAGTTTTAGTTCCAGCTTTGTTACTTAAAAAAATGCCTGTTGATGCTTGGAAGTCTGTCTTTGGGTATCGTTTGCAGTTAGCTTTTCCTATGTTTCTAAAATTGCTGAGCTCCAGTATAGTGATTCTTATTCCCTTCAGGCTTTTGAGTTGAAAATGATAAAGTCAATAAAATATGGCTGACAAAAATGGACATGGTTTGGATGCCAGTTGTATACAAGAGAATCTTCTAATCACAAGAGTTCTTTTATTTGTTGATTGAGATAACACAATTTTTTAATGAAGGAAAGAAAATCAATGTTTCCATAGAAATAATTTCTCTTGGGACTTCTTGACATGGCTGTGACACGCAGAAATGATGGATGCCCATCCTGAAATATTTCAGTGACCAGACCTTTTCTTTTCAATTAGACACTGTATTTTTTGTTTTGTTTTGTTTTGTTTTGGTAAATCAAGCACTGGGCTGCAAGTCAGGACTTCTGGGAGCTGTTCTTCATCTCACTGCAATTTTATGCATCTGTCACTTTATTGCATTCAATTTAACACTTTCTGGTACCCTTTATTATTTTTAGATCTAATTAGGCAAGAATTTTACCCACCCAACAATCTTGAAAGCTCACTGAGGGTGGATCAGGTCTCATAATGCATTAATACATCAGGAAAGATCTCTCCAGATCTGAGCCTGGAGAAGATACTTGATAAAAATTATTGAATGAATGAATGAATCAGAACAAAATGAATGAAAGAAAAACAACAAATGAACTATTTTATTAACTTGATGTCTGTGTGTAAAGATATCTACCATATGTAACCTCATATGGAATGGTAGATACAAATAAAGTGACTACAAATTCTTTGCTGCTTTCCTACCTTTGAAACTATGATAATGTGATGAAACTCTCATCTTACTGATTGGCTTGACTACTAGGATTCCTAAGTGATATTCCTGAACTTCTCAGGCTGAGTCATAAGAAGGTTTGCATATACCGCCTGGGTCTCCCAGAACACTCTCTATTGGAGCCCAGTCACCATGTCATGAGAAGCCCAAATCACATGGAGATACATGTGCTGGTTGTCTTTGGAAGCCCCAGCTGAACCCTCAGCTTTAAAAAATAAAAAGAAAGAAAACAAGCATCAATTGTGGTCATATGTATCAGGATGGATTCAATCAAAAGAGACAAACCATACAATTATTTGAACAGGGAAAGTTTAATATAAAGAGTTAGTAACTATAACAAATTGGAGTAATAAGGGATGGACTTATAGTACGAAACAAAGAAAATACAAAGAATATAGGACTACAACACATGATACAGTAGCAGATGTATTATATAATGTGATATGTAATAATCGTTGCCACTAGGGTTGGGATGGTGTGCCCAAAATAGAGCTGGCTTCCCCTTCTCCAGCCCCATCCCTGGCCTGGGCTGAGATACAGACCTCATTAGAGAAGGCACACAGTTGAATAACAGAGAATTTCTGGAAATTGCCAGAAATCTGTCCTCTAGGGAATCAGGGAAAAGTGATCACAGGGAGATGTCTTGCTGAAAATACTACTACTATAAAATTACCCAAGATGTGTGCTGGATGAAGCTGATTCTGCTGGGTGCTGCTAACCTCCATGCACTGCAGGAGCCCAGTAAATAAGCACACAGATCCTGGAAGCAAAATCCTTTCCTCCTTCAATGTCTCTCCAGTGACTTCTGCTGACTAAGCTTTCATTCCACCTGGCATACAAAAAAAATGTATATATTTAAAGGACCCAGATCCAGTTTCACAGAGCAGACAAAAAGGGAGAATTTGGAACTGAGTCAATAAATTGATGCATCATGAGAGTGTCTTGGACAAGCTGCCCAGTCAAGACTTCAGTCACCTCCAGATCTGGCTATGTGACAGTTACTGCATCAGAAGCCAAACATGAGAACCACCTGAGTCAACACCCAGAACTATGAGAGATAATAATCAATTGTCACTATAACCCACTATATTATGGGGTGGTTTTGTTACACAGCAATAGATAACTGGAACATATGTTATCAAGGTGTCCTGATAACTTGTTTTAGCTTTCCTTTGCTTTAGCTTCCACCTTGAGACAACTTATAGAATTTTGGCAATTTTGAAATTCTGCTTTTTCAAGTCCTCAGCTGTGGTTTAGAGATTTACCTTTCATTAATGGGAACAACAGCCTGGAAAAGATAAATCTGCTTGCACTATAGAACTGAACCATAATGTCTCAACATTGTAATTTGAAGATCTTTTGGATGACATGTTGAGAGAATGCTTTGTGGACAGAATTCCTCATGAAGTGGCCCAGTAATATATCTCATGAAGAACCTTTATTATTTATAATGGATTGGAAAAGGCTCTACTTAGTGCACCAATATCACTACATATTACAAAAATTAAAGTAGCAGCAATTAATAAAGTTGTATCTCTATATCATATGTAAGGAAGTCTTGCCAAGGGGGATAAGCTAATACAGGAAGAGTACCCTCTACATTGTCTATACATTAATAGCAACATACTGACAAAAGCTCAAATGAGTCACGTTTGCTCTGACTATAGATTGAAGGACATATGATGACTCACTCAGAATAACTACTGTGACATAGTATGTGGGAAAACATATTCGAACTCCAGAATATAGATCTGATCAGAACTGAAGATTACTCCTGAGCTTCCCTGGTGGTGCAGTGGTTGAGAGTCCGCCTGCTGATGCAGGGGACACGGGTTCATGCCCCCGTCCTGGAAGATCCCACATGCCGCAGAGTGGCTGGGTCCGTGGGCCATGGCCGCTGGGCCTGCGCGTCCGGAGCCTGTGCTCCGCAACGCGGGAGGCCACGGCACTGAGAGGCCCGCGTACTGCAAAAAAAAAAAAAAAAAAAAAGATTACTCCTGGGAGACTACAAAGCAACAGAATCATTGGAGTACTTATTTCTCTAGAAGTGTTTGACTTTTTCTACCACAGTGTTTGGAAATATCACCAGGGCCAGAGAGTACAGACAGTAATAAGTTTTCTCTGGTCACCATAATCAGTGAATTTAGTGGCTGGCATTTTGCTTGCTTCCACTGGTTTTCAAATTGTGAATACATAGAGTCCACAGGTTTCCACAGGGTGGGAAGTTGTGAAGGGAAGATCCCTAGCCATCAGACTGCAAATTCAGATTTTTTTATGTCTTATGATTGGGATATTCTTATCTTCCTACCTTCCCTCATCTGTGGTCTGACCTGCTTCTGCACCCATTTCTCCTGCATAACAGAGGAGCCTGATTTCTCCAGTTGTGTTGTGGGAGTGGGGAGGGGTTATCAGTAATAACTCCAGTTCAGCAAATGGAAACTAGAACAATTCCTGGGAAACCAAGATATATGAGCATCCTACTTTGATACCATTCCCTCACTTACTAATTGACTTTACTTCTCCAAATATCCTCCCTCTTTCCTGCAACATCAATCCCTACCCCTTCTCACTCTATACTTATTCCTATCATCATCAATGCATGCTCTGATACATTTCCTGGTTTAAAAAAAACAAAAACAGAAACAAAAAAACATGCCTCTTTAGCCCCTCCAAGTACAGTGCCATTTCTAGACTCTTTTAAAATCTCTCTCTCTCTCTCTCTCACACACACACACACATACACACACACAATTTCCACTTCTTTATTTCTAATTTTCTCTTACTCTACTTTAATATTGACTTCCACACCATATCTCAATTAACATTACTGTTGAGATAACTGACATACGAATCCAAAGAATGCTTTTCTGATATCACCTCACTAGATTTTCAGCAATGATCCACACAGATGACTATTTCCTCCTTGAAACACTTCTCTCTGCTTTAGGAATAATATGCTCTCTTTTTTTTCCTTTCCTGCCACCTTGCTTTTTCTTCAGTTTTCTCTACTTGACTATTCAGGATAAAGTTCCTCTAAGCTTTGTCCTCAGCTGCTTTTTCTTTTCCTACTACACTTCTGGCTAGGTGATCTCATTCATTTCTATGACTTTCAAAATCACTTATAGGCTGGTGACTCACAGATTTATATTTCTTATCCAGACTTTTTTCTGAGCTCTAAATTTATATCTCTAACTTGCCTATTTGAATGTCAGAGGAAATTTCAAATTTGCACACTGAAAACAAGACATATCCATTTCATCCACACTCTACCCGATCTAATTTTTCCCCCCGTTTCCATATTTGAAATAAATGTCACCATTGCCACCCATTACTAATGTTAGAAATTTGTAAATAATTCTTAACTTTTCCTTTTCCTGGCCCTTCATATTTCATTTACTTATACCAGCTGTGCCTTCAAGACATATATGTCCAATTTTTCTATGGCTCCACTTCTACCACCTGAGTCCAAACCATTATCTATTGTTTGGTCCACGAGAATAGTTTCTTAACTACTATTTCCTCCTTTACTCTTGCCTCCCCCTATCCGTTTTCTACACTCAAACTATATGTTTTAAAAATATTTATGGGAGGTTGTGTTATGCTACTGCTTAAAACTCTTTAATGGTTTCCCATTGCCCTTAGAATAAGATCTAAATTTGTGACTATGATCTTCAAGGCTCTGAGTGATCTGTCCCCTGCCTAAACTTCCCTTCTCTTCTTGCCACTCTGCCCCTTGCAACATTTCACTCTCCAGTCTCTTCTGTTAGTTTCTAGGCTGTTCCATACCCTTCACCAACTCAAGGCATCCAATTACCTAAAGGTTCATTCTACCTGGAGGGATATTCCTCAGGCCTTTCTCATATGAAGGATTGAAAACAATCTAAATAACCATCAAAACAATTAAGTACATCATAGCCAATTCACACTATTAACCAGTATTCAGCAGTTATAAGGATAAGGTAGAATTTTATATATTGTATGGAAAAATCTCTGATAGTATCATTGAGTGTAAAAAGTAGGTTGTTTACAACTTCCTGTGAATCTGTAATTATTTCAAAATAAGTTAAGAAATAAGTTGCAGAAAACATATAAAATGTATAATATCTATAAAATACATTAAAATATAAAAACGTATTAAAAACAAAAAGTGTATGTCTTAATGTACATTTTTAAAAGCAAGAAAACAGAATGAAAAATTTCACACCAAGCTGCTAACAGAACTTTCTACCTTAGTGGCAGTGGGCTGTATAATTCAAGGGAGGCTTGCACTTTTTACAATATATACATTTGTTATTATTATTATTTTTTAAAATATTTTTTGTGGTACGCGGGCCTGTCACTGTTGTGGCCTCTCCCGTTGCGGAGCACAGGCTCCGGACGCGCAGGCTCAGCGGCCATGGCTCACGGGCCCAGCCGCTCCATGGCATGAGGGATCTTCTGGGACCGGGGCACGAACCAATGTCCCCTGCATCGGCAGGCGGACTCTCAACCACTGCGCCACCAGGGAAGCCCGTTAGTTATTATTTTTTGCCACAAGAATGCATCCCTCAGAGGGTAGAGTTGAACTGAACAGTTTTTCAATGTCTTTGCTTAAAGAAAGCCTTCTTGCTCCTTTCCTATTTTTATGGCTTTCTAGTGTATCATATACTAAATATAAATAAAAATAAAAAAATTTATAATTGACATTCATAATTTTATTAATAATTAATAAAATGTAATCTTCTAACCTCTGTTATAAAGTAATGAAAATGGAACTCTATAAAATGACTAGACTTTATGTGTTTTTTTAAGTTTTTTTTGATGTGGACTATTTTTTTATTCTTTATTGAATTTGTTATAATATTGCTTCGGTTTTATGTTTTGTTTTTTTTTTGCCGTGAGGCATGTGGGATCTTAGCTCCCCGATCAGGGATTGAACCCTCACCCACTGCACTGGAAGACAAAGTCCCAACCACTGGACCGCCAAGGAAATCCCGACTTTATGGTCTTGAGTGGTTAATGATCATTCTATTAATGATTTTTAATGACAATAAAACTGAGTATGTGGAGACATTTTTATCAATGAAAAAACTTTTACCAAATTACTATTTGATAAGTATCTTATAAAACACCTGTAATACATTAATATACTCTTTTGAAAGTGGAAGTTTTTTAAATCTACTTAAATTGTGCCCCCAATTAGATTTTCTTGACATCATGTTTAAACTGTAATGTTGTATATTGTCCAGTAAAAATAGTGTGGACGATAACTTAGGAATTTAGATTCTAATATAACTGAATATTTTGCCTTGAATAACTGACAATCTCTCTGTCAATCAGCCTCATTTAGAAAATAAGAGGATTGTGTTAAAAAAGCATTTACAACCGTGTTACATAAAACTTAGCATGCATTTATTAGAAAATAAAAAGATAAAAAAGTTAGGAAAATGCCAGTTTAAATTGTTATGTGTTTTTGTTTTTGTTCAGAGAATTTTCCAGAATATTTGATAATCTTTTTTTTTTTAATTTTAAAATTATTATTTATTTATTTTTGGCTGCATTGGGTCTTTGTTGCTGCTTGCGGTCTTTCTCTAGTTGCAGAGAGTGGGGGCTACTCTTTGTCGTGGTACGCAGGCTTCTCATTGTGGTGGCTTCTTTTGTTGCAGATCATGGGCTCTAGTTGCATGGGCTCTAGTAGTTGTGGCGCATGGGCTTAGTTGCTCCGCGGCATGTGGTATCTTCCCGGACCAGGGATTGAACCCGTGTCCCCTGCATTGCCAGACAGATTCTTTTTTTTTTTTTGCGGTATGCGGGCCTCTCACTGTTGTGGCCTCTCCCGTTGCGGAGCACAGGCTCTGGACGCGCAGGCTCAGCAGCCATGGCTCACGGGCCCAGCCGCTCTGCGGCATGTGGGATCCTCCCGGACCGGGGCACGAACCTGTGTCCCCTGCATCGGCAGGCGGACTCTCAACCACTGCGCCACCAGGGAAGCCCTTGATAATCTCTTTTTTAATATGAATCTTCAAGAGATGAGAGGTGGGTAAATTATGCAGGTATTTCTCCAAATACATTTAATTACAAAACTCAGAGGTTTCCTTTGGAATGGACTAAATGATATCAACATCTCCCTTCAGCTGTCATGGTCTATGCATCAAGGAGGCGGGACTGGTATGTCATCATGTTAAATTAGGGATGCATGCCTTTCTCCTTCTACCCCTTCACTTGTCATCTTTATTAACATGACAATAATGTCAACACAAAGTACATGTATTTCCATTCCATATCTCGGTAAAACAAGGAAATGTAGAGATAGCATGCAGATAGGAACTCAATGCTCCCTAAGGCTGTCTAGCCCATCAAGTTGTGTGTGCACCTGGATCTGGTTATGACCACCAAATACAAGAGCAAAGTGCTGTCCCCATGCATGGGGGGCGCATAGGCAAGGCAATCACTTACTTTTCTATTTAGATGCCTTGGGATCATATGCAAAATAAAACTGTTAGTGGTTCTCTGTAGAATACAGTGAATCACTGGAACTGAGAAAGAAGACCTGTGTGTTGTGTGTCTATTTTTGTATTTATTTAAATTGTCTTGAAATATACAGAACATAACATTACCATTTTAATCATTTTTAAGTATACAGTTCAGTGGCATTAAGTGCATCCACATTGTTGTGCAACCATTGTCACTGTACTTCCAGGATTCTTTTCATCTTGCAAAACCAAAATTCTGCACCTGTTAACCAATGACTCCTAATTAACCACCACCCACCCCCTCAGCTCCTGACAGCCCCCATTCTACTTTGCAGACAGAAGATTTTAATTCAACCCCAGGTACTGCCATTTACTTCATTGCTTAATCTTAGGTGAATATTATTTCTTTGTCTCTGTTTTCTTTCATATAAAATGAGAATTAAAGTATCTACCCTTAAAAAAGTCTTCTATGTATAGACAATCAAGTCTTCATGGGCAGATCAACTTATCTATCATCTACATACATTTGTAACTATAAAATAAATTTATGTATAGGCACACATACACACATACATACGCACACGCACACACATGGTTCTATCAAGTACATAGGTTTATTTAAACTAAACTAAATAATTGTTGCCCTTGATATAATTCACAGTAGTTTTCTTTTTTCTTTTTAATTCTTATTGGAGTGTAGTTGCTTTACAATGCTCAGTAGTTTTTTAACTAAAAAAATCTGTCAAATTCTGGGAACTCCCTGTAGTCAGGGGCCTAGAAGAAGCAGAAACTATTATTATTTAACAATTTTGTCATTTTCTTAATTAAGTTTTTCTCAAATCTAAGAGTTGTAGCTAAGGGTCCTTAAACTGTTTTACCCGTGTATATACTTTGTATTCTTTTTTTACTCTAGGGGGCTGTTAGCCCCCTAGAGTAAAGTAGTAAAGTTCTGATTCCAACTTCTCCACTGACCCACGTGCAACACGACTTATTCTGTTCCCAAATGCTCGTGGGAGGGCTTGCTTGCTTGGCTGTCACCGGCACCAAACGGGCTTGTAGACCCAAAATGCCGTAAGGATCACGGTCACGAGCAGGACGCTGAAAATGCTTCCCATCAACACCAGGTTCTGCCCACGCAGCACCGCATACTGTCGGCTCCCCTCCGGCGGCTCCACGGGGTACGGGGCCTCCACCCGTCCCAGCAAGAGGCTGCACAGTCTGAGGCAAAGCCACCGCCAACCTGGACGCAGCATCTCCCTAGCCCGGCGGTGGAGAGCTACCCGCCCTAGTTATTTATATCAAAGCTATTTCTGTATATTTAATTTTCTGAAGTCAAATAATGTATTATATTTTATCTGTAAAAAATATTGGACTTTTTTGTAACTTTTTAAATACTAGGAAGAGAGGCTTTTCACAATAGAATACCAAGTTCCTACAATAGGTAATTTTAAAGTTTCATGCATGAGTGGGAGTCATAATTTTATCTATCACAAGGTTATCTTCACTAATTGCTTGTTTCTTCATGGACTGAGCATTTTCCTCTTGAACAGAACTACTGAGAGAGAGCAGTGCTTGAACTTGGCATCTTTGTGTAATACAGTAGATCTTTAGCCAAGAGTACAGAGCAGAATAAGCTAGATTATGGGACAGTAACAAACTATCATGAAATATCAGTAACAAACATAACAAAGTTTCATTCTCACTCAAGTCAGCAGAGGGACTGCACCCATCAAACCCCTCAGGGATCCAGGGTAATGGAAGATCCACCATCTTGAACTTTGTCAGAGGGATAGAAGTCTTTAGAGAGTACCATATTAATAGTTATGTGTGCTAACAAGGAAGTAAAATATGCTTCTTCTTTTCCTAACTCATTGACCGGAACTTGTCACATGGGGGTTGCCTTGCTTACTCCTAATCACAAAGGGACAGAGAAATGCAATCCTAACATGAAATGGAATGGTGAGAAGCCAGAAATAGTGAGTGAACAGCAGTAATGACTGCCTCGGTTTTCATGACCAAGTGCTCAGAAGAGCAGAAAGATGTTGTATTTCTTTTCCATGTGTGCTCTCTTTCCTTCTGTACCCTGAAGCAAAGAGCAGACACTGACAGCTGGTGGCAGAAGAGGCATATGAGGAGAGGACTGTCTGTTGCTTGCCTAAGGGTTTATTTAATCATGCCAGCATTGAGGCACACGGATGATATACCAGAATGAATATGCTACAAGAACACTTTTCTTCATTCCTTTATATCGGTTATCACAGGCTTCATCTCCATTGCCCTTTTCCGCATTCATATTTACAACACAGCCTCCAACTTGTTTGGTGATTCTCAAATATTATAGGATGCTAAGGAAAATGACAGAATTACTATATGCGAGGGAATGGTTTTACCTTTATCCACTAAATATGCCTTTTCCTCTGCCTAGTCCAAGGGAAAAGTACCTAAGAAACAGTTACGATGACAAATGTCTACCAACCAGATTTCCAAATAAAGAAACCCTGATTTGTTGAGTTTGCCCGTATCTGTGCTATAAATCCTCCCATCGCAACTGATTTTAACCTACCACCATACTGTCACCGAATGTGAATTGCGAATGGAGGCTCACGATTAGTGCTCTTTGGCCAGCTCATAAGAATCAGGTCCAGCACTGCACTGCATATGTTAAAATTCCTTGATGTAAATTTTAATCAACAAACATATGTTGGATGTCTTCTGTTGTGAAAAGACCTGGGAAACAGGGTTCACAAGAAATGCACATATGATTTTTACTATTAGGACCTTTGCTGGAGGAGGTCATTGAGAGTGTTGACTCTCCAGTTAGACTCAGGTGTTCTGAGGCTTTTTACCTCCTCCCATCCTTGGAATGTATGTTCCATTCACTGTTCCCATGGTCATAGCCTTTTTTAAGGACAGAGCTTTGATAGAACAATGTGCTGTTGAGATCATCTGAGTAGTATATGTGACTGAACCTAGCTAAGGTCTCTATATAAGCTTCTAAGATTCTGGTGGAAAGGTGAAGAGATCTACTCAGTCTTGAGGCTGCCCAAGACAAACCTCACATGTAAGTTCCCTTGTTTATTAGAGCTGCCACCTCCCAATCTGGAATTGTCTGCCTCTTTATTTGCTCTCCTCTTGCCCTCAATGCAGGGGGCCAGTTTGTGCACAAACACACTTATGTGCTTATCAAACATGCAAAACAATTTATAAGGAGAATACGTATATAGGGCTAAACAATTGTGAATTGAAAGGATTTGTGGCAAATCAAGGAAGCTTACATGAAGAGGCAACTTTGAATCCAGTCTTGAAAGCAGTGGAGTAGATTCATAAGGGAGATGTTGCTATTCATATTAAACATGGCAAAGGGAGGGGAAATATAAAATTATTTTTAGAGATAAAAGGGAAAAGAATTGAGAACTAGCTATTCATAAAGTACTTAACAGTGAGTGCTATCTAATAATAACAATAATAGTAAGTAAATAAAACATATCCACTGTAGTGCAGACATTAAACTAAAGAAGAATAAACATGTGTACTGTCAGAATTGGGAATCCAGTATGGGAGACATAATTTTAAGTTCTAATCTAAGAAGGTTAAATGAATAATGAGAACATCACTGTAGGCTTTTCAAGGGAAAGATACTATATAAAAATAATACCTAAATATGACTATACTATTTTGATATTTTATGTAGGATAATTTATTTGAAGGTTGATTTAGGAAACTCCCTATAAAACATGTCGATATATTTAACTGCTTTAGGGTATATATTTATTATATTGCCCTCTCTTCTTTACCTAATCACCTACAAATTTAAGGTACAAATCTATTTATCTCAATAGATAATCTCGTTACAATCAATAATTTCAGGGAGGAACAACACCAAAAATCTTTATTTATTGAACTGGCCTCTTTGTTTCTCTTGTCTTCTTCCCTTCACTGCCAAGGAGCTCAGAGCTAAATTTAGTGTTTAACCATAGTGATCATTTAGTTCAGAATTTCTGATATCATTGTCTCTGCATATTTATATGAATTTAATCTTTTTACTTACATAAGTACTATCTTGATTACATATATATATATATGTTTTTATTTAAAATCTTTAAGGAAAATAATCAAATTATAGAGTGAATCTTTACCTCCCCCCCACTCACACATGCTGCAAGAAAATAGGGACATTTTATAAGTCATTCACTCTTTTATGCCCTCATCAGCTCCAAAATTGGTTAAGGTCTCCAAATTAGTTAAGGAACATTAACTTTCAGGTCTAGTCTTAAGCATTATAAGATTCAAAGGCAAGGAAAATATTCTTTTATTCCATCTATACCTCTTCAGCTTGTTTTACCTGATACCTGAAATTTATTTAATGGGAAACAACACATGCTTAAAATCAAATTTTAAAATGATAGTCAATTTCTTCAAGATAATCAGATGCAAGAGTATTATATTTTTTAATCAAGATAAAATGTGGCTTAATTTCCACCAATGATGATTAGTGGGAAGTCCAATATCATTCATTTGGCATGCCTCTCCTTGCTTTCTTGGGGAAATAAAGAAACACAGGGCTTACATAGTTCAAGAATGTGAGCAGGTCTTCTGGTCTTCAGGTATTAAGCAACTTCTTTAGACCCCTTCACTTGGTTCAGACTTGCACATTCCATTTGAAAACAGGTATTTTCCTGACTGCACCAGCCAGCTCCATGCTAAACTCAGGAGAGATTTTCAGTTCTAGAAGCCCCAGCAGTTAGCATGCTATCTCCATACACTTATTTCCATGCCCACATCTTCTTCAGAGATTCAGAATTGAATCACACTCCAATCCCTGCCACTGACTCTCAGTCTCCTGGATCCAATCACATTCTCCCAAACCAACAACTTTTCTTCTCCAGGGTAATCAGATTAATAATTCGATAGGTTTAACCTTTCAAAGCAAAATTTTCAGTGTTGGTGGTATGGAGGTATGAGGGGAAGTATTATCCCACAGCAAGCTAGAATACATATTCCATTAGGCAGCTCTTATTTTCCCTGTTTTGTCCAGTATTTTGTCTCCAGCACCAAGGACAGCTCTTGATTAATATCCAAAGGAAGGGAGGGAGGAAGGAAGAGAAAGACTGAAGGAAGAAAGGAAGTATGGGCAAAACTCAGAAACACAAAGGGCAGTATTTTTAAGTATTTATAACAAGGTACAAATTTAATAACTCAGTAGATAATCTGGTTACAATCAAAATTGAAAAGATCTTCAAAGGTTAGTAGTACAGTAGTTCTCAAGCATGAGAGAAACACTCACCCAGGGGCACATTTGAAAATGGTTATTGCCTTTTTTGGATGGAACAATGACTGGAGGATACTACTGGCATTTGATGCCCCAGGGAATAAAGATACACACGTGTCACAATGCGTAAGATAGTCCTGAACAACAAAGGCTTGTCCTTCCAAAAATCTGATAGCATTCCCCTTGAGAAATATTTGAGTAATCCCATCCCAATTTTATACTTAAATCCTTTCTACAGTAACACTGTCAAGTGGTCTTCTATCTTATACACCTAGGCATAAACACTTCTCCTGTTGGAGACCATGCTTGACCAAGGCCAAGCTTGTTACTTCCTTTGAGAATTCTGATTATTAGAATGAGGTACAAGCACAGAGTAGAAAGTGTAGAGTCAAATGGACCTGTGTTTAAAAAGCTCCAGCATGTTTCTTTTCCACTTAGATTATCAAGTCACTCAAAGATACCTATATATTTCTATCTAAATCTTCTTTATTCCTAACTAAACAATCCATTCTTTCTATTTTTAATAATTTTATTCTATACTGATCATTCTGCTTTTGTCTTTTCTTAAAACTCTAGTTTATCTAAATTGCACTTAAAGTGTAGGGCTCTGAATTAACCCAAATATTCCAGGCAAACCTGGAATCATATATTCCAGATCATTCTATATCACCTGGATAATTATAGGCATTTGAGTTCTTTTAATACATCTTGTAATCACTTTATCAATTTTTGCAGACCTCCTTTATTCTTTACTCATAGATGTCCTATTGCTAAGCCATATCTCCACAATTCTATGCTTGTAGATTTTGGTTTCTGGACCCAGTTTTATTCTTGTAATTCTCATTTTATTGGATTTCTTTCATTAGTTCGGTCTGTAATAATTTTCTCTCATTCAGTCTATTTTCAAGCTATTTCAACATTATTTCATCTCTGAATTTGATGTATACACCTTTAGTCTTTTCAATAAAAAGCCAGATAATTTTTATTATGGCAGTGCCCAGTCAGAGTCATATGAAAAGCCATAGGACTCTTTCAACAGACAAACAATTATTATTTCATCCAAGCATTTCTCTAATGAATTTTCCCTTCAAAGACTCATGTTAGTCCATCTTGGTTACAAAGATATTATATAGTTTATCAAGTATTCAGCAGGGTTCCCAATATGCCTTTCCCACCACATTTCTCCAGTTCTAACAATTTAACTGTTTTAAAAAAGAGTAGACATTTTGCATTTATTTTTGTGTATAGTGTTAGTGTTCTAATTTCATTCTCTTACATGTAGCTGTCCAGTGTTCCCAGCAGCACTTATTGAAGAGACTTTATTTTCTCCATTGTATATTCTTACCTCCTTTGTCATAGATTAGGTGACCAGAGATATGTGAGTTTATCTCTGGGCTTTCTATCCTTTTCCATTGATCTATATTTCTGTTTTTGTGACAGTACCATACTGTCTTGATTACTGTGGCTTTGTAGTGCAGTCTGAAGTCGGGGAGCCTGATGCCTCCAGCTCCACTTTTCTTTCTCAAGATGGCTTTGGCTATTTGGGGTTTTCTGTTTTTCCATACAAATTGTAAAACAAAAAGTTCTAATTCTGTGAAAAATGCCATTGGTAACTTGACTGGGACTGCATTGAATCTATAGATTACGTTGAGTAGTATGGTCATTTTCACAATATTGATTCTTCCAAACCAAGAACATGGTATATCTCTCCATCTGTTTGTGTCATCTTTGATTTCTTTCATCAGTGTTTTATAGTTTTCTAAGTACAGGTCTTTTGTCTCCTTAGGTAGGTTTATTCCTAGGTATTTTATTCTTTTTGTTGCAATTGTAAATGAGATTGTTTTCTTAATTTCTCTTTCTGATCTTTTGTTGTCAGTGTAAAGGAATGCAAGAGATTTCTGTGCATTAATTTTTGTATCCTGCAACTTTACCAAATTCATTGATTAGCTCTAGTTGTTTTCTGGTGGCATCTTCAGGGTTTTCTATGTATAGTATCATGTCATCTGCAAACAGTGATAGTTTTACTTCTTCTTTTCTGTTTTGGATTCCTTTTATTTCTTTTTCTTCTCTGATTGCTGTGGCTAAAACTTCAAAAACTATATTGAATAATAGTGGTGAGAGTGGGCAAACTTGTCTTGTTCCTGATCTTAGTGGAAATGGTTTCAGTTTTTCACCATTGAGGATGATGTTGGCTGTGGGTTTGTCATATATGGGCTTTATTATGTTGAGGTAAGTTCCCTCTATGCCTACTTTCTGGAGGGTTTTTATCATAAATGGGTGTTGAATTTTCTTGAAAGCTTTCTCTGCATCTTTCAAGATGATCATATGGTTTTTCTCCTTCAATTTGTTAATATGGTGTATCACATTGATTGATTTATGTATATTGAAGAATCCCTGCATCCCTGAGGTAAATCCCCCTTGATCATGGTGTATGATCCTTTTAGTGTGTTGTTGGATTCTGTTTGCTAGTATTTTGTTAAGGATTTTTGTGTCTATGTTCAGCAGTGATATTTGTCTGTAATTTTCTTTTTTTGGTGGTATCTTTGTCTGGTTTTGGTATCAGGGTGATGCTAGCCTCATAGAATGAGTTTGGGAGTGTTCTTCCCTCTGAAATTAGAACACTACCTAACACCATACATAAAAATAAACTCAGAATGTATTAAAGACCTAAATGTAAGACTGGACACCTATAAAACTCTTAGAGGAAAACATAAGAAGAACCCTCTCTGACATAAATCACAGCAAGATCTTTTTTGACCCACCTCCTAGAGTAATGAAAATAAAAACAAAAATAAACAAATGGGACCTAATTAAACTTAAAAGCTTTTGCACAGCAAAGGAAACCATAAACAAGATGAAAAGACAACCCACGGAATGGGAGAAAATATTTGCAAATGAAGCAACTGACAAATAATTAACCTCCAAAATATAGAAACAGCTCAGGCAGCTCAATGTCAAAAAAAACAAACAAACAAACCCAATCTTAAAATGGGTGGAAGACCTAAATAGACATTTTTCCAAGGAAGACATACGGATGGCCAAGATACGTGTGTAAAGATGTTCAACATCACTAATTATTAGAAAAAATGCAAATCAAAACTACTATGAGGTATCACCTCACACTGGTCAGAATGGCCATCACCAAAAAATCTACAAACAATAAATGCTGGAGAGGGTGTGGAGAAAAGGGTACCCTCTTGCACTGTTGGTGGGAATGTAAATTGATACAGCCATTATGGAGAAAAGTATGGAGGTTCTTTAAAAAACTAAAAATAGAACTACCATATGACTCAGTAATCCCACTACTGAGCATATACCCTGAGAAAACCATAATTCAAAATGACACATGTACCCCAATGTTCACTGCAGCTCTATTTACAATAGTGAGGACATGGACATGGAAGCAACCTAAATGTCCATCAGCAGATGAATGGATAAAGAAGATGTGGTACATATATAGCATGGAATATTACTCAGCCATAAAAAGGAATGAAATTGCATCATTTGTAGAGATGTGGATTGACCTAGAGTCTGTCATACAAAGTGAAGTAAGTCAGAAAGGGAAAAACAAATATCATATATTAATGCATATATGTGGCAACTAGAAAAATGGTACAGATGAACATATTTGCAGGGCTGGAATAGAGATGCAGATGTAGAGAATGGATGAGTGCACATGGGCAGGAGGGAAGGGGAGGGTGGGATGAATAGGGTTATTAGGATTGACATATATACACCACTATGTGTGAAATCTATAGCTAGTGAGAAGCTGCTGTATCGCACAGGGAGCTCAGCTCGGTGTTCTTTGAAGACCTAGATCAGGGGTCCCAAATCCCCAGACCACGGACTGGTACCGGAACTGGGCCGCACAGCAGAAGGTGAGCAGTAGGTGAGAGAGCAAAGCTTCATCTCTATTTACAGCTGCTCCCCATCACTCGCATTACCACCTGAGCTCCGCCTCCTGTCAGATCAGTGGGGGCATTAGATTCTCATAGGAGTGGGAACCCTACTGTGAACTGCACATGTGAGGGATCTAGGTTGCAGCTTTCTTATAAGAATCTAATGCCTGATGATCTGAGGTGGGGCTGAGGTGGTGATGCTAGCACTGGGGAGTAGCTGCAAATACAGATTATCATTAGCAGAGAGGTTTGACTGCACAGAGACCATAGTTAATCAATTGCTTAATCACAAGCTCAGGGCTCCCACTGATTCTCCATTATGGTAAGCTGTATGATTATTTCATTATATATTACAAAGTAATAATAATAGAAATAAAGTGCATAATAAATGGAATATGCTTGAATCATTTCAAAACCATCCCCCTGCCTCGGTCTGTGGAAAAATTGTATTTCACAAAACTAGTCCCTGGTGCCAGAAAGGTTGGGAACTATGAACCTAGATGGGTGGAATGGGGATGGTGGGAGGGAGGTCCAAGAGGGAGGGGATGTATGAATATGTATAGCTGATTCACTTCATTGTATGACAGAAACTAACACAACATTGTACAACAATTATACTCCAATTTTTAAAAAGTAGACATTAATTTGACCTGTGTTGCATTCTGCTAATTACTGATTACTCACATTGCTGTTCACAATAATCCTTTTATTAGGTGAGATAATCTTGCCTAGTATCAAAATCAAGTTCACTAAGTTATAGTTTGTGAAAACGTCTTTTCTGAAATACAAAAGCTGTTTTCTATCTCCAAACCTTTTTAGCCTCTCTCAGTATCCTAAATTATCCTCTATTATAAAAACTAATTCAGTGATCTTGATTGAAGTTTAGTGGTATCCTAACAACATAAAGTCTGGACCTAAAAGACAAGCCTGTTTCAGGCAGCCCACTCTTCTTAGGATCCACCCTCTGATCCTAGGCTTCAGGTCTCCTGTTGCAAGGTAGTTTTGAGATTTATATCCTGAAGAGCTTTCTTTTTAACTAAAAATGTAGCAGCTAAATAGTTAACAAAGAGTCCTGCTTTCTCTGAGTCATCTATTATAAAGCAGTGACTAAAATGACAAATTTTGAAATCACAACACTAGGTTTCTGTCAAACTCTACCATTTACCACCATTTTCTAGCTTTGTAATCCTAGGAAATTCACTTACCCTCACTGGAGTTCAGTTTCTCATCTGCAAAATACAGATAATCATGGTTGTAGTAAGTATGCAATATAATCACAAATGTAAAGTCATGACACAGTGGCTGTCACTTAAAACAGTACTACTCTTTTTCATCGATGTTAAATCAAAGATCCCATTTGTTTTATCTCATTCTTGATTATCTCTTGCTTTCATCACACAATCAAATATTAATCTTTCAAGTATGTTTGACAGCATTTTAATTAAAGGGAGATGATGGGTTTTGTATACTTCTCTATTTTGATAGTGGAGAAAATGTTAGGATCACAAGTAGGACATAATTAGGGATATTTGGTGGGGGTCCCCCAAAATACAGAAAGGCAGCTGAATAAGCATACAGTAGAAACAAAGTAACATTGTCTACTTTTCAATTTTGGTTACATTTGCTTACTCCTTCATTTGTGGAAGAACAAGATTCTTTGTGCATTGATGATTATGGTAATAGAAAAGCTAAATGGGTATGAAGTTCATGGAGGAAAAATGACATCAGAAGCCAATACATTAATTTTCAAATCTTGGTAAAGGGCATTCATTATAATGGCAGCAATGAACTGAATATTTTTGACTGGAGAGTAGTAAGTCAAAATGTTCCTAAGTATGGCCTTGCAAATGACCCTCCTATTTCTATTCCAAGAACATGTGAGTAGAATTTTCTGAAACATTTTGACTTTTTGAATAAAGTATGTAAGGGCTGCAGAAATGGAAGAGTGGAACAATAAGACAATATGCAGAAATAGAAGGTCCCTTGAGAACTATTGTGATACAGACAGAGCACACTGATGACTTTAGTTATGGAGATTCAGGACCTAAGTAATAAATAAACTAGACTGTGAAGTCTTATCTAGGTAAAAGGGCTGTTTGTGAATAATCCAAGAGGAGTTTAAACTCTTAATTTTTTACTTTGCAAATGGAAACATTCTGATCTCTCTATAATCTTTCCTCTATATCCATGCCATGGAGGACCATATTAAAATGAGATCCTTTTCACACTGCTCTAACTAAGCCCTATTATGGATGGAGCTTTCTTAAAACTGAATCCTAAAAGATCTATCTGTCTATCTATTTATCTATCTATCTATCTATTGTCAGTCTCTTCCTCTCTCTCAACCTATCCATATATATTGGTGAAAAAAAATGTATATACTTAAATCACTAGATGATTTTTGTCAGTGTCATATTTGCAGAGAATCTGAGGTTAAGAATAAAGAAAACGATGGAAAATCATTACTGGGATAAATGAGCTATGGATTCTGTTTACTTTTATTTAAGAAACAGTGGGGATAATTGTGGTTTTTCAATTGGTATCTTTTGGATGATGAAACTTTAATGGGAAGATAAATAATCTGCATGAATCAAGAAAATGGCCTGAGT
Organism: Lipotes vexillifer; assembly: GCF_000442215.2. Lineage (NCBI taxonomy): Eukaryota > Metazoa > Chordata > Mammalia > Artiodactyla > Lipotidae > Lipotes > Lipotes vexillifer. The sequence goes on along the minus strand of NW_006797971.1, from coordinate 1,745,398 downwards.
GTTAATACTGTTCTTTTTGTCTTTGTCTTTTGTGTAATGAGCCATTTGTAATTTTAAAAAAGCTACCTGGGAGGACAAATGTAGTAATGACTTGAACCCCTAGGCAGAAAAGCATCATACAATTATATCTTTAAATATTATTACCACAGTTCTGTCCTAAAATTTTTGTTACTTACAGGTAAATCTTTTTGTAGGTGAATACCCCTGGCTACACTGCTTCTTCTTCTATCTAGAAGTGTTTTAAATGAGCTGAATATGGTCTCTCAGTGAAACAGTGTGTCTTCCTTTAGGGAGAAGTGGATTAGGGGCACTTGACCTTTCTTGAGTTGGGTATGAAGAAATTGACAATAAAGATCTTAAAATTCTGTTTTTTGGTTTTTTTTTTTGCGGTACGCGGGCCTCTCACTGTTGTGGCCTCTCCCGTTGCGGAGCACAGGTTCACGGACGCGCAGGCTCAGCGGCCATGGCTCACGGGCCCAGCCGCTCCGCGGCATGTGGGATCCTCCCGGACCGGGGCACGACCCCGTGTCCCCTGCATCGGCAGGCGGACTCACAACCACTGCGCCACCAGGGAAGCCCAAGAATTCTGTTTTTAAAGCCTTAGATACCTTTGTCCAGTGAGTTTGTTCCAATTAACATGGTTAAACTCAAGAATCTAAAATGAAGATAATTTCTTGTTGAAATGGATGTATTTATAAGAAAAGGAGCCAGATGACAGTTGTGGCTTTTAGGAGATAAGGCTGCTTGTTTCTGAAATAAAATATTCATCATTTCAATAAATATTAACTAAATGTACTCTGTAGTAATTACTGGTGACACAATAGCAAGCAAAACCAGGAGGTTATGGTCTAGTAGTAAAGACAGACTTTAATCATATGTAGTATTAGAATCACTTCAAGGAGAAGGAAAAGTACAGTATTATGAGAGTATACAGCAGGCATCCTGATCTCATTGGAAGAGTGGTGGTTGTTAGGGAAGGCTTTCCTGAAGAATACACATATAAGTCAATATTATCTCACTGTTTTTAACATAAGGCATTTTGCCATCTAATTATGTTTCTCTTTGTTCTCAAAACACCTTCTAGAATAGGTTAAATAATAAGTGCTTAGTTATAAGACAATGACAAGCAAAACCACTTTACACTGGAACTCTCCAATCCCCTCTTTAGCTTGCTGAAGAATTAAATGTTATGGTTGAGCATTGCAAAGTATTAATATAATTGGATCAATGAGAAGCAATTAAACTTTAACTCCTGAAGAATGTCATTGGAATTAGTTAGATTGAGTACTGTCTTATTTTCCCTGTTTTCATGTTGTGAGTCCTAGAAAAACCAGCTTTGATATTATTTTCATCTACTGATTAAAAATGAGGAAGTCAATAAGACAGTGTTTTATAAACAGTTCTATGAAACCATGCCCACATAAAAATAAAACAGAAGTGGTCTCGACATTCTTATTAGTAGTTTCAGAATGTAGCCAAAGCCTCTTTATAGAGACAGAGGTCATCCTTCAATGCCTATAAAGTGCCTCTAGAGTAGACTGTATTTCTCTCATCCTGGTTGGAAAAGTTTCCATTGCCACTGGTCTGGACTATATTTGTTCTGCAAATAGTGTTGTTCTTTTCTGTTTCTGTCATTCAACATCTTTTTCATGAGCTCTCTTTTCCATTTTTAAAACACAGGGCAGATGAAGGATGTTATATAAAGTCAAATTCATTTTTCTAATCTCTAATGGCATCTTCATCCTGTAACTGCTATTCTGGGATTTTGTAGCCATAACACAAAGAACAGCAATCAACAGCAGAGTGCAAGATGAGATTAGAATTGCTGTGCCTGATCACCAAACACTGCAGCTTCAGTGGAGCACATGCTTTGCCTTATGACTGTCCATTTGCAGAAACTGCAAATAACCTTTTAATGTCAGTGTGTAATCAATGACTTAATTTTGCTTCTTTTTCACTCCAGAGTTGAATCAGCATCCCCAAAAGGTCAGTATTCTTGAGTTGAAATAGACCACTTCTGCAAAAACTTAAAATGACAGACCCTCCTCGCTCTGTGGGGAAAATTTCAAAATGGTAATGCCAGTTCTGTTGTTTGGGAGTACTTCACATTCATACTGAAATTATAAACAAAGTCCATATTTGCAACTAAAAAATGATAATGAATTAAAAATAGCTAGCCATAATACCTTTCCATCAAATGTTCCCTAAGTCCTAAAAACTAGTTTTTTCTATTGGCATAAGATACTAAAGTGTAAAACTACCCAAATGTTAAACTGCTTATCAATTCCATGCACTTTCCCTAGAGAGGAAGCCAGGATTAAGTGATTTGCACTAGTTTGAAAAACAATGTAGCAGCATGTCGGAGAGTATAATTCAGCACTCTTCATTTGTTTAGTTTGACCAGCATAATCAGTTCTACTACCTAGCTGAATTAGATAAGGTTATCTCTGTTGCATTAAAAATGCTGTAGTCACATACCACTTTGATGGCCTTCCTAAGGTCAAAAACAATCCCATTAGAAAGGATTAGGAATATTAAAAGAATTCTTTTGATCTCAAATTTTCCTGTTATCCATAACAATTCTTTCTCCAACTCATTCTTTCATTAATGTATTCAATGAATATTTATTAAAAGATATTATATACCAAATACTATACTTGGCTCTAGTCAGATTTATATATCTTTAATTTTACAATTCTTATAAATTCAAATTTATTTATACAGTTCTTAATTGCACTTATTAGAAAAAGGAAAAACAGAATTTTGGTTAACTGTTTTTAAACTAGTTCTTTTTGACTCAAGAATTGAGGGATTTCAGGATTCCTCCTCCTACTTTGCCTTCTCTGTCCGTGAAATCTCTCTCTTAGTTCTAGAAACTTCCTATCCTACAGCTGAGGGCTATGAACAGACACTACAAATGAACTATGAGATTTTTGTGCATTTACTCTGAATGAAGTGGTATTATGATTTATGGCACCAAAGTAGATGGGAAAAGAACAAGAAAGCAACTGGAAATGCCAGTGAATTATTTTTAACTTTTAAAATTTAACAAAATAACTCATCCTGCTCTTCAACCAGCCCCCATTAAAAAATTATTAACACAACTCATGATATTTTGACTCTGCTCAATTTTGCCTTTTGAAGAAATTAGGAAAATTTTAATGTCAAATAATGAAGTGTATGGTCGACCCTTCGACAGTCAGGTAGAGTTAATCACTTCCATTATGCACTTTTATATTTCTTTGTTGGTGAGTTTTTACTGTACGCATAGTTATAACTGAATCATAAATATTTGCTTTGGAATGTATGTTACTGTATATTTCTTTATTAGACTCAAGCTTTTTGAGAATTATGATTTTGTTTTATTCATCTCTATTTCCAAGCCCTAGTACAATGCCTGCCACATACTAATTTAACCAAATAAATAATTGTGAATTGAATAAAATGAGATAAATTGATTTCAACTCTCTTTAACACTTTCTTTGGAGGTAAGAAAACTTCTAATATAAATAGTACAATTGTCAGGTAAATTGTGGCAGTATACCAATTCATGCTAGTAGAGAAGCTTTAGAAACTAATATACCATATCCTTGTACATTCTGTGTTACTACCGATGATACCTATGTCCAGCTTCCCCTTCCCCAATAGATCTTTGGGAATAATTATGTAATGTCTAAGTTACTTTGCTTTGAGATAACTTGAAAGCTGAGAGAAAGACCCTTTCTGAATTTTGGGGGAATATTACAAATTGTATGGGCTCCTCATATAAAGGTTAGAATCTTCAAAGACTGTGCCAATTAAGTTCCATTTTGTGGTTCATCTTTGCCACAGATCAGGGCTTGGTTCAGATTAGAGGAAGGGTATCAAGTAAGAAAACTCAGAATAATATGCTAATAGTTTAGTGATCAACCTCATCTCTTGTAGCTGCTGTTGCATCTGCTGTGACTTTAGTTCTCTTATTTTTGCATTATTCTCCTATGACTAAGCCACATTTTTCCCTCCTATTTCCCCAGCAGTGGGGTTCTAATCTATAATTTTGTACTCAGTTCACTGCTTTGATTCCCTAATAACTGTCTCAGCTCCTCTGGTTCCTGGGTCTTTCTTACACTCTTACAAGATCAGGTGTCCTTATAGGAATCTCATTTTTACTGACACCAGGTCTACTTCTACTTGGACTAAAAACTCATAATCCTATACTCTGCACAATTCACACTTTTTCTGCCATTATTTACTGCTCATCTTAAATATGAATGATCTCCACCTTGACTATACGATTTCCTTTCCTTATAACTTGACATCCTGATACCCTCCTAAATATATTACTTCTGACCTCTTCCTTCAGTTGTCTGCTCTCTGGATCTCAGCCATTCCTGGAAAGGTCAGCTCTGTTATTGACCACACTTAATGAACATGCCCTGGTCCTGAAGTTATTCCCAAAATACAGCAGGGCTCGGTGCTCCCCTGAGGGGTTTCTAGACACCTAACTCCTCACCACAGGTGCCTTGTATGCAACCTACAAGTAAATGTTTGAACACTGAAGCTCAGAACTCCGCATAGGAAAAGTTCAAGCCCTTGTTCTTTGACTCGTGGCTGGAGTTATGTGAATAATGAGAAATCATAGTTTCCTGGAACTTAGAAATGCTAGATTTAGTGTCCAACACCATCTACTTCTAAAGTCTCAGGGAGATTTAATCTTTCAATATTTCTTTAGAAAACCATTTGGTATTCAGCTGTTTCCATTTATGATTCCATGCAGTCTGCTAAATAATATGTTTGCCCCTTTGATTTTTGTTCCTATCAAGAAATCATAGTTGTTAATGTATACATTTGCTTGGTTATTGTTTGGCCAAGTGTTTTAGTTTTACTTCATTTATTTATTTTTCTCTGAGAAACCCTTAATTATTATTTGTGCTTATCTCTCAAATTTTTTCTCATTTGTTTCTTGTTATCCTCAGAATGAACATAGTTTCCAGCAATGAGTTTATCAGAGTCATGGAGAATAGGGCAAAATTCTCTCTTAGCCCATTTATTTCAACCGTTATTTACCCAGTTGCTTACTGGAAATCATGTATGTTTTATTTGTCTTGAAATCAATAAAGAGAACATATTAAAGTAGTGAATCATACCCCCCACTGACATTAATGTCCTTCTCTGAAAGCTTGCGAAGCCATTTGGAACATATGCATAAATTCAGACATTGTGATATAAGAGCTTGGGGAATTAGGCAGGCTTTTTTCTTCAGTTCTGTAAATAACAAGAAAAAGATAAAATGATTTTATCATTAAAAAGCACCCTGTGGTCCAAAATGCTTAAAAGAATAGTTCATTTTCCTGAGTTCAATTGAATAAATTGTTCGATTGATTTCTTTTACAGAGCATTGGTTTCTTATTGAAATTTAGCATTTCAATAAGAATCTACTTTTTGAAATATGCAATCAAGAAAGTTGGGGGCATAGAATATATTCTGATTTAATAAATCCTGGGAAACACCAAGCAGAGTGAATTTTCTCAAGCATTCAATTTTTTAATTAAAATCTAATAATATTAAGTATTACTAGAAACTAATTAGGTAATAGAAACATACCATTTCAAATACAAGGTCAATCTGTGCATCTTTTTTTCAACTGAGATAAAAATGAGAGCTATTCTATATGCCAAGCCTATATATTGTGTCCTTCTTTCATAACAAGGGAAGAAAGAGGATTATTTCAATAGTGTTTCATAAAATAAAATTTATTTAACATTTTTATAGTTATTGGGTTAAATCTTTTATTTAATAAAATTATGGTTAGCATTCATACAGTAGCTTTTGAGCAAATGTTTTTATTTGTTAAAATAAAATGTTTGCAAACCTCCAATTGATATGTGACATCTGAAAGTCTAGGAACTACTATTTTAGAGAACCATAGGAAAAAGTGAGAGGATCATCATAGATTCATTTGAAATGTTAGAAGGCAAGCATACAGTTATTTATAGTGTTCTTATTTCTCACAAGCAAAACTCCAGCAAAATAAAGGTATTCCTAGCAGAACATTTAAATTGAAAGTATCCTGGCAGATAACGTTTGCATTTGAATTATTTTATTCCTTTATACTCTCAAAAAGCATTACATTAAGTATTAATGCAACATTTTGCTCCTGTTATTGTTCACTTTCACTTCTGCTAAACATTAACTTCTCAGCTTATACAAGAAAAGATGTAGATGGGAAATGGTGTTCAGTGTTACAATATAGCCAATCCCAAGTTATCACTTTAGCTCCAAAACACTGTTTATTGTGTAATGCTGGCAACTGAGAAAACTGACACTATCCACAAGAAGTTATCATCAATATGCTTCTTTGCTTACCATAGCATTATTCTTTTCTATTATTTCTTTCAAAGATACAATTGCTGGAATGGATGTAATTATAATACAAAATAGGAAACATCAGTATAGAAACACTTTTTTGCTTCTTTTTCTAGTGAAGACAGAAGGTATAATAGAAATAGGCTTTCTAATCAAGATTCGCCTTCCTACAGAACAGGACATTAGTTATGTAAGCGATTTTAATAGTAAAAGGCTTACATGCAAAGCTTCACAGAATAATAGTAACAGCAAAAATAATTATGACAACTAGGAGTTTTAGAACTCTAAATTTTCACTTGTCGACCAGCTTTACATACAATAGTTCATTTGACCCTCAGATTGGCTAAAAAATCAACACTGCATTTCACCAACCTAGAGTAGCCAGCAGCTCCTTTGAGGTCTTGCCTTGTGTAATGAAAAGAATGTCAGATGATCTGGCTCTGATATCAGCCCTTCATTAGCAGTATTACTTTCAAGAGATTTGTGTTTTTATTGACTTCTTTAAACCTCAGTTTACCCATGGATGTGAAGTGATAACATAACACTGTCTACTTCCCAACCCAGCATATGGTAGTAGGCTTTCAACTAATGGAAACTGGATATTAATTAATTCATTTTCTCCCCAAATCATCTATTCAGGAGCATATTCTTTATCCAAGAATGAGGTAGTGCCGGAGTTGCCATCCTCCCCTTCAATAACAAATATCTATTGCCTATTTTGTGACAACTAGTGGTCTGGTCACTAAGTCAAAAACATTCACTTGGCTGTACACCTGAAACTAACACAACATTGTAAATCAACTATACTCAATAAAAAGTAAAAAAAAAAACCCCACAAACGTAAAATGCAGCCCCTATATTCAAGGGCTTTTCTTTCATTTCGGTGTATAAATATCCAAACAGGTAATTTTAGCATGGTAAGGTAAATTATTTGTGTCATTTATTGAATATCGTATGAACACAAAGGATAAAGTTTAAATTCATGCTGAGAATTAGGGAAAACTCACTGGAGAGCACAGCATCTTGGCTGGGTCCTGGAAAAGAAATATTTTTCCAGGCAAATGAAGGTGGGAAGACATAATTTATTATGCATCGGGTAAAAGGTAGCCTAACAGGAGAAGAGCGAGTGAAAGGGACCAACACTGCTGAGTACTGTAATATAAATCTTTATTAGTTTTGGTGGATTTTGGTGTAGCTAATATTACAATTAGGAAAAATATTTCCTTTCCTCAGTATGGACTTAGACTTTATCATCTCTATGAATTACTGTGTTGGGGAATTGTGTGTGAATGCATCATTGATCCAATAATTACAACCCAGAAGCCTAGGAAAAATGAAGAGAAACTTTTCCACCTCAGACTTAGTGGGAGACTTCAGACACTAAGGGGTCTGGGAGTGCTCAAGCCTCTTCAAGAATGCACGTTGAAAGACCTCAACCTCCTACCTCTTGCTCTTCACAGTTTCTCATATGCACACAAACACACAACTTCATATGTCATTTTAGTCTTAAGTCGCTCAATTCTTAGAAAATGTACTTCTCTATGTTGTTGGAGCTGCAAGATTAAATTGGTTGGAGTTGGTCCATTGTGGATGTCGTGGTGCTCTTTCCAGGTTCCCAATCAAAATTGTTTCCCCAATCAATGATGTTTCCCAATCTTGTTTCCTCAGCTGCTGGGAGTTCTGTCAGCAGGCAACCCCTCAGGGATCACTTCAGGTTAAGAGAGCCACCTTGCTCATGCTAATGTTCCTACCCTGGGAGACTCATCTCCAATGACTAATTGATGCAGGGTCTAAGTATGACGGAGGATTACAGAGGAGTTTTTCCTGGACACTACACCGATGCGCCACTCTGGCTCCATAGCTTCCTGTAGAATTGGTAAAGGCTTCAGGCCGGCTTCTTAGATTGACTTCTCCCTCTGCCCACTCCTGCTTCCTTCCCTCTCTCTAGAGCACCTCTTCATAAGCATCCTGTGTGTAAAATTCCACCTCTGAGTCTGATTTCCCAGAAACCAACCCATAACAATCCTTTATTAAGACCAAGCCATGTGATTAGAAAGAATTCCTGAAGAAGGGTAGGGGCTTTGTAACAAAGGCTTTTCTTTTTTTTCTCTATTGAAATTTAAAGAAAATATTGTCCTCAAAACAGAAGAACAAGACTTGGGGATAATCTAACTTTGTCTTTTGTTCAATTTCCTTGGACTATTGTCATGGTCATATTTAGCTTACCCTTGTGCATATTTTTTCCTATATTATGGTTATCTTCAGTAACCCCATGGCTTGGTAAATTCTGTTTTACCCAAGCATCTACAGAAGGTGATTTGAGAAGTAAAAGACTAGGATGGTATAAGTGTAACTTTTAAAATTTCACATATATGCTGAACACCACCAGAGTAGTAACGCGTCACACCAAAGGGGACTTAGTCCCTGAGTTTCAGGTGTTGACCAAAAGCAAACTAAGAGCCTGGCCTATAGTGAAATTGGAAGGGATGGGATGGGGGGGAGCAAAGCACGTGACCAGGAGAAACAACAGCCAGGTAGGTGAATCAGGGGTAGAGGGGACAGATACTCTCTGTATATGTGGAGAGGAAAAGAGGCTGAAACTTCTGTGATCATTCATTCTACTATATTCCAGACCCTGTGCTAGGGGCTGATAATAGAGCAGTGAATTAAACATACTTGACCCTTAAAATTTACAAGCATTTCAGCATTATTCCTACATAAAGTGGTGAACAATGTTTTGTATTCTGTGGAACATGGAAGTATGAGAATGTCTCCTGATCCCATGTGCTGCAACACATCCACAAAAATACACGATCTCATATGTGTTATATTAGTCTGGAAAAGTAATTTATCGCAAATGTAGTTTATCACAATATGTATCATTATATTATGTATATATATCACTATGTTTATTAAAATATATAATCTTATTTTAATTGCTTGCTTTTCAATTAAAAAGCAAAGCATTCTACTGTAAATAAACACAAAATATAAATAAGCAAAATAAAACAAAGGAAACAGGGATAACTACATTATCATAAAATCATTCTCACTTTGTTAGTCGTCTATAGTATAAAATTAATGTAAAATACTATGCATTTGTATGTGGTGTGTTTTGAATCAGCCTATGTGACTAACATTTCATCATTAGTAGTTCATGGACTTCCTTTTGTAATATACCTATAAATATATTTGTGTAATTATATATCTGTGCCTTGCTTATGCCTTGCCTAGTTTCAGAGTATACATAAAATTATACGCAGAATATACATAATAAAATATTATGTTATAGATTAATTAATATATATTATATTACCACTGATTATATTGCACATTATGTGTCGATTACTCAAGTTTTAATTATATATTAATTTACATTATATTTATACATATTATATAATTTATTAATTCTTAACTTGTAACTATAGAATTATAAAAGAGAATATGGTCTCTCTAGCAGAGATTTGGAGAATCATGATAATAATTTTCAATGACAATGTTTCAAAGTATTCAAGTTCGAAGATGATACTATTCCATGTGCATTTAGGTCTTGCCCATAACCTTCCAGCTGGTCATTATTTCTGCTAGAATTTATGAACCGTGTTATGGGACTTAATTAGCCCATTTCACAGTCTGTGCATGACAAACCACTTGCATATTTTTCTCCATCAATGTCCTTTAACCTTCTTATTATTAGTAGTATGGCTTGAATTATATAATCCTCTGGAATTCTCTAAATTCAATAATTTCAAAGAGAAAGACAAAACAGATTACAAAATGATCTCACTAAAAAAGAATGAGAACCCGATTCTTATGCACATGTTTGTTCCAAACAGGAACAAATCACACCAGAACTCTGTCCTCTATTTCTTCAAATGAAGATTTTTCTACTTCTGTCAAAAATAGACAAGTCCAGCAACATGTTTTTTCCATGCTACTTTTTCTTCACACACTACTGCTATGTATGACAAAGGATTAATAATTTTAGGAGAAAAGCAAAATATTGTACATGTTGATTAAGTTATATAAAATCTGGCATACTTTGTGAGAAGGGAAATTTATGATAGTTTGTTCAATTATTCAACAAATATTTGCTGAGCATCTACTAAGTGTCATTCACTGTTTTCATGTTGGGAACACAGCAACATCTTCCTTATGGATTTTCATTTTGTTCCTACTCTAAACTCAGTGGGAAAATTTAGTTCATATTTCTGCTTAAATGGTCTATCACCTATTTTAGTTAGTAAGAAAAAACAATTTGCTGGTCCTTACAACATGTATTAGTGATAAATTTATTTTACTAAAAGTGATACCATTGAAGAAATTATTTTTTTAAGTGGTACAGAATTGTCACATCATATTTTGTTTTTAAAAATAGCATGACTTCATTTTTAGGTAAGAATTGATTGGGAAAGTCACCTCCTTTCCATTTTGTCACCAGTTAAAACTCCCCTAAACCTATGCTTCTCAATCATGAGCATATTTTGTGCAGGGAACTATCTTATTAATTTTCCTATCAACTCTCTTATTCTTCCTAGTCTATTCTATTCCAATCAAACAAAAGAATGATCATGTAAAGATTTGATATGAAACATAATCGTTTTTCAAATTAAATAATTTGACAACTACTGGAATAATAGAAGATAATAGTGTCTCTTCAAAGCCAATGAAATATTCATAGAAATAAAAACATTATTTAATAGTCTAAAAATTCTCTATTCCTACTGGATTTAGGTTTGGTGAGAAATGTCAATTTATACAATTGATTAAATATAGCAATTGAAAGAAAAACTTATTGTTAAACAGCTATTCCATATTTTCATAAAAAGTAAAGTTAATACTTTAAAATAAACATGCATCAAACTATATGTTCCTGGACATCACATTGATGAACAATTCTTTAAAAAAAATCTCCATCAAATAATGTAAGCTGGATCCAACTAAAATTTTTTTTAATTAAAAATATTACACCATCTGCAACTCATGAATTTTCCAAAGCATTCATTTTAAAATGCTCATACGATCAAAGGGGAGAACAATATCATAGAAGGTGATACTGGATAATTTTTTAAATGATGTATTATAGTATGTTTAAAAGGTTTATTTCCTTTAGAGCACCTTGTCAAGAAGTTGAATGATCAGTCTCTTTTCTTTATGAAGAATTATCCCTGAAATGACTTGTTGCATTTGAAGCCCTAATTAAAGACAATTAGTTGGCAAGCTTGTTAAATTATACTTTGTAAAAATGCATAATGCTCAAATGGAACTAACTTACAGTAGTTTTGGACAGTGCTACATTTATCTACCATATGCTATTCTCTGGATAATTGACTTCATTCTCCACTTGACCTGAAATGGGAAGGAAAACTATAACAGACAGGTCCATAACCTCTAAAGAACTAGAAATGCTGACATAGCCAATCCACATATTTACAATACACATACTAAACTAACAGACAATAGTATTTACAAGGCTTCACTAAATGCTTAAATCTATTTTGTGGACAAAAGGATTTTTCAGTTAATTCATTTTGTGGAGAGAATAATTTAACCAAGTTAGCATTTTGTTGACAGAATTATGATGAAATTCATTTTGTCTACCTAATTGATTAGACAGCCAGCAGAATGCATTTCTCCCCAGAATGAAGAATATGCAGAGGTTGTCAAATGGCATTTCCTCCTTGGTCTCAAATCATTCTGTCAACAAAATGAATACAAAATTCTTTCATCTACAATATCGATGTGGGTGTTAATTATGGGGGAATAAAATGCAAAATCGAATTCTTTTCTGTTAAGTATTGATAGAAAAAATTTATACCATCCATTAACTAGATATCAATCTCACAAAGGGATTTTTCTGAGGAAAGGTTATATTTAATTTGTGTAACAGAGTAAGTGTGTGGTAGTGTTCTTCATATTCAATGTTATAGACATGAAGTAAACACTTTGGCTAAAAATGTAAATTCAATGACCAGAGTGATAAACATCAGAAAACTATTGAGCAAGGTCAATCTACTGACACCAGGCTGTGGTGAAGAAAACTGCATTGTTTATTGCAAGGTGACCAATGGGGCCCAAGCAAGGAGAATGAGCAGCTCATACTCAAAAGGCTGTAATTCTCCAAAGGCTTTCAGAGAAAGCTTTCAAAGGACAGGGTGAGGGAGAGTGTCACAGGGTGTGTGATCTGCTCATGGACATTCTTTTGATTGGTTGGTGATGAAGTAACTGTAGTTTTTAGGAGAATCAACATCATTAACCTTCTGGTTCCAGTAGGTCTAGGGTCTATGTGCTGGTGGTCAGCAGCTAATGTCTTCCATCTGGTGGGGGTTTTAGTATTTAGTATTTTGTTTTAGCCAAACAACTCAAGGATATAGCTCAGGAGATTATCTATAGCTCTTGAGGAGGAACTAAAGGTCCTTGACTTTGTTTTATGGCTAAACTATTTTTACTTTGTCTTGTTTGTTTTCCTCTGTTTCTGTATTTTCTTCTCTGATTAAATTTCCTCTTTGGAAGTCAGAAAAGCCTAGTAGGCTAAAGCTTTTCTACAAACAAGAGATGGGGGACACAAAGGTCTATCCTTGGGAAGGTCCCACAGGGTCCTGCTGGGTTTCAGTCTCAAAATTTTACCTTCCTTGTATTCTTTCTCAAGATGTGCTTCACTTAATAGTGGAATAATTCAAGAAAAAAAAAGTCGAGAGTTAGAGAAAGCATGTGATCCAAACCCAAGAAGTTGATGAAGGGAAATTTCATGTTGCTAACTGCACACCAGGCACAGGGGACAACCAGTTCAGATTGAGGCACTTCAGAATGTTCTGGGAGAGAAGTCTTCAGGAAGATAAATACCTGACACATTTGGATGTTTTGAAAGAATATGGCAAGTGGCCAAAGGCTTTGAAGTGGAATTTTTTTTAAAAAATAGCTAAGCTAATAAAAAACAATATAATCACTAGTCTATCTCTAGAGAGAGAGGAAAAAATTGTTCAGGGAAGAAAAAGTAATCATATCTTACCACATTGCTCAGTGGTGATTATAATTACCGTAGCATAATGTAAACTCAGAAAATGATCCACACAAGGTGACAATGTTAGGATATTATGAATATGAGTGGGGAGTATGGAAAGGAAGTTCAGGCTCTGGGGTTAAGTGATGGAAGGAAAGAACAGATTTCTCACTTCCATAGTGGATATCAATTCCACATTATTTGAAGACATTGATGTAATTACCAAAATTATCATCTACAAGAAATCAAAGTGGTTGCTTGCTGAGGAATGGTGGATAAGAGCAAGTAGGAACTGTTATGTAAAAAAACAAACAAACAAAACCTTTGACCTTTTAAATTGTGCACATCTATACTTTTCTAAAAAAAAAATTAAAGCTAAAATTGAAAATTTTACATGAAGAAATAGAAAGAGGAAATGAGTCATATCACCAGAGTGCAGCTTAATAGGATGCCAAATAATAGTATCAGACACTGAGTTAAAATACATATTTATTATATCCATAACTCCTTAATCACTGAATATATATATTCACAAACACACACACACACACGCACGAGCATGCATATGTATTCTAAAGCCTATTGGAAAGCCCAAAGGGATTAATGAATTTTTATGTATTCCAAGATTCTTTTAAATGTCCCATATCCTGTAGAATTCTTTGTAAAATATATATATTTTTTTAATATATTGCCCAAATGACTGCTTTCATTATGAATAGTAAATATGAGATTATCCAAGATGTGTCTTTATGGATGAGACCAAAATTAATAATATATGTATCTCATTTGGTGTTTATAAGTAGATGCATTGTTAGATCTCAAGAGTTTAAAAAAGTCACTCATGGGCTTCCCTGGTGGTGCAGTGGTTAAGAATCCGCCTGCCAATGCTGGGGACATGGGATTGAACTCTGGTCCAGGAAGATCCCACATGTCTCAGAGCAACTAAGCTCGTGCGCCACAACTACTGAGCCTGTGCTCTAGAGCCTGTGAGCCACAACTACTGAAGCTTGTGTACCTAGAGCCCGTGCTCCACAACAAGAGAAGCCATGGCAATGAGAAGCCTGCACACAGCAATGATGACCCAATGCAGCCCAAAATAAATAAATTTATTTTTAAAAAAAACAGGTCTGATTCAGCCATTCTCTAAGCTGCTCCAGACACTCAGGGCTTACCAGCCCCTCATAGCTGGACCCATGCTGAGTCCCCTGAAACACCTCAGCTGTCATATGTGAGCTGCCTTATAGAGAGGTCCACATGGCAAAGAAATGAAGGGGACCTCTTATCCACATTCCTTGAGGAGCTGAGGCCTTCAGTCCCACAGCCCTCAAAGAACTGAATCCTGCCTGCAACCATATAGGAATTTGCAAACAGATCCTCTCCCAATGGAGCCTTCAGCCGTGTGGCTGACAGAATCTTGGTGCTCCAGCCTGGTGTCAGGCCTGAGCCTCTGAGATGGGAGAGCCGAGTTCAGGACATAGGACCACCAGAGACCTCCTGGACCCATGTAATATCAATCAGCAAGAGCTTTCCCAGAGATCTACATCTGAATACAAAGACCAAGGTCCACCCAACAAGGTCCACCCAACAAGCAGCAAGCTCCAGTGCTGGACACTCCAGGCCAAACAACTAGCAAGACAGGAACACAACCACACCCATTAACAGAGAGTCTGCCTAAAATCAAACTAAGTTCTCAGACTTCCCAAAACACACCACTGGACGCAGCACTGCCCACCAGAAAGACAAGATCCAACCCCACCCACCAGAACACAGTCACAGTCCCCTCCACCAGGAAGCCTACACAACCCACTGAACCAACCTCGCCACTGGGGGCAGACACCAAAAACAACGGTAACAATGAATGTACAGCCTGTGAAAAGGATCCCAAACACAGTAGGTTAAACAAAATGAGAAGACAGAGAAATACACAGCAGATGAAGGAGCAAGGTGAAAACCCACCAGACTAAACAAATGAAGACAAAATAGGTAGTCTACCTGAAAAAGAATTTGGAGTAATGATAGTAAAGATGATCCAAATCTTAGAAATGGAATGGAGAAAGTATAAGAAATATTTAACAAGGACCTAGAAGAACTAAAGAGCAAACAAACAATGATGAACAACACAATAAATGAAATTAAAAATTCTCTAGAAGGAATCAATAAGAGAATAACTGAGGCAGAAGAATAGATAAGTGACCTGGAAGATAAAAATAGTAGAAATAATTTCTGTAGAACAGAATAAAGGAAAAAGAATGAAAATAATTGGGGACAGTCTAAAAGAACTCTTGACAACACTAAATGCACCAACATTCGAATTATAGGGGTCCCAGAAGATGAAGAGGAAAAGAAAGGGACTGAGAAAATTTTGAAGAGATTATAGTTGAAAAATTCCCTAACATGGGAAAGGAAATAGCAACCCAAGTCCAGGAAGGGCAGAGAGTCCCATACAGGATAAATCCAAGGAGAAACATACCAAGACACATATTAATCAAACTATCAAAAATTATATTCAAAGAAAAAATATTAAAAGCAGCAAGGGAAAAGCAACAAGGGAATCCCCATAAGGTTAACAGCTGATCGTTCAGCAGAAACTCTGCAAGACAGAAGGGAGTGGCAGGACATATTTAAGTGATGAAAGGGAAAAAACCCCTACAACAGCAATTACTCTAACCAGCAAGGATCTCACTAAGATTTGAAGGAGAAATTAAAACCTTTACAGACAAGCAAAAGTTAAGAGAATTTAGCAACACCAAAGCAACTTTACAACAAATGCTAAAGGAACTTCTATAGGCAGGAAACACAAGAGAAGGAAAAGACCTACAATAACAAACCCAAAACAATTAAGAAAATGGTAATAGAAACATACATATTGATAATTACCTTAAATGTAAATGGATTAAATGCTCCAAGCAAAAGACATAGACAGGCTGAATGGATACAAAAACAAGACCCGTGTATATACTGTCTACAAGAGACCCACTTCAGACCTAGGGACACATACAGACTGAAAGTGAGGGGATGGTAAAAGATATCCCATGCAAATGGAAATCAAAAGAAAGCTGAAGTAGCAATTCTCATATCAGACAAAATAGACTTTAAATTGAAGACTATTACAAGAGACAAACAAGGACACTGTATAATGATCAAGGTATCAGTCGAAGAAGATATAACAATTGTAAATATTTGTGCACCCAACATAGGAGCACCTCAATACATAAGGCAAGTGCTAACAGCCATAAAAGGGGAAATCAACAGTAACACAATAATAGTAGGGGACTTTTAACACCCCACTCTCACCAATGGACAGATCAACAAAAATGAAAATAAATAAGGAAACACAAGTTTTAAATGATACTTTAAACAAGATGGACTTAATTGATACTTATAGGACATTCCATCCAAAAACAACAGAATACACTTTCTTCTAAAGTGCTCATGGAACATTCTACAGGATAGATCATATCTTGGGTCACAAATCAAGCCTGGGTAAATTTAAGAAAATTAAAATTGTATCAAGTATCTTTTCCAACAACAATGCTATGAGGCTAGATATCAATTTCAGGAAAAAAAACTGGAAAAAATACAAACACATGGAGGCTAAATAATACACTACTAAATAACCAAGAAATCACTGAAGAAATCAAAGAGGAAGTCAAAAAATACCTAGCAACAAATGACAATGAAAACAGGACGACCCAGGGCCTATAAAATGCAGCAAAAGCAGTTCTAAGAGGGAAGTGTATAGCAACACACTCCTACCTCAAGAAACGAGAAACATCTCAAACAAACAACCTAACCTTACACCTAAAGCAATTAAAGAAGAACAAAAAAACCCCAAAGTTAGCAGAAGGAAAGAAATCATAAAGCTCAGATCAGAAATAAATGAAAAACAAATGAAGGAAACAATAGCAAAGATCAATAAAACAAAAAGCTTGTTCCTTGAGAAGATAAACAAAGTTGATAAACCATTAGCCAGACTCATCAAGAAAAAAAGGGGGAAGACTCAAATCACCAGAATTAGAAATGAAAAAGAAGAAGTAACAACTGACACTGCAGAATACAAAGGATCATGAGAGATTACTACAAGCAACTACATACCAATAAAATGAACAATCTGGAAGAAATGGTCAAATTCTTAGAAAAACACAACATTCCAAGACTGAACCAGGAAGAAATAGAAAATAGAAATAGACAAATCACAGACACTGAAATTAAAACTGTGATTAAAAATCCTCCAACAAACAAAAGCCCAGGACCAGATGGCTTCAGAGACAAATTCTATCAAACATTTAGAGAAGAGCTAACACCTATCCTTCTTAAACTCTTCCAAAATAAAGCAGAGGGAGGAACACTCCTGAACTCATTCTAGGAGGTCACCATTACTCTGATACAAAAACTAGATTAAGATGTCACAAAAAAAGAAAACTACAGGCCAATATCACTGATGAACATAGATGCAAAAATCCTTCACAAAATACTTGCAAACAGAATCCAACAGCACATTAAAAGGATCATACACTGTGATCAAGTGGGGTTTATCTCAGGAATGCAAGGATTCTTCAGTATACACAAATCAATCAATGTGATACATCTTATTAAAAATTGAAGGAGAAAAACCATATGATCATCTCGATAGATGCAGAAAAAAGCTTTTGACAAAATTCAACTCCCGTTTACGATAAAAACCCTCCAGAAAGTAGGCATACAGGGAACCTACCTCAACATAATAAAGGCCATATATGACAGACCTGCAGCTAACATAGTTCTCAATGGTGAAAAACTGAAAACATTTCCTTTAAGATCAGGAACAAGACAAGGTTGCCCACTCTCACCACTATTATTCAAAATGGTTTTGGAAGTTTTAGCCACAGTAATCAGAGAAGAAAAGGAAATAAAAGGAATACAGATTGGAAAAGAAAAAGTAAAACAAGTCATTGTTTGCAGATGACATGACACTATACACAGAGAATCCTAAATATGTTACCAGAAAACTGCTAGAGCTAATCAATGAATCTGGTAAAGTAGCAGGATACAAAATTAATGCACAGAAATCTCTTGCATTCCTATACACTAATGATGAAAAATCTGAAAGAGAAATTAAGGAAACACTTCCATTTACCACTGCAACAAAAACAATAAAATACCTAGGAAAAAACCTACCTAAGGAGACAGAAGACCTGTATGCAGAAAACTGTAAGACACTGATGAAAGAAATTAAAGATGATACAAATAGATGGAGAGATATACCATGTTCTTGGATTGGACCAGTCAACATTATGAAAATGACTATACTATCCAAAGCAATCTACAGATTTAGTGCAATCCCTATCAAATTACCACTGGCATTTTTCACAGAACTAGAACAAAAAATTTCACAATTTGTATAGAAACACAAAAGATCCCAAATAGCCACAGCAATCTTGAGAAAGAAAAACGAAGCTGGAGGAATCAGGCTCCTGGACTTTGGACTATACTACAAAGCTACAGTAATCAAGACAGTATGGTACTGGCACAAAAACAGAAATATAGATCAATGGAACATGATAGAAGGTGCAGAGAGAAACCCACGCACATATGATCACCTTAACTTTGATAAAGGAGGCAAGAATATACAATGGAGAAAAGACAGCCTCTTCAACAAGTGGTGCTGGGAAAACTGGACAGCTACATGTAAAAGAATGAAATCAGAATGCTCCATAACACCATATACAAAAATCTCCTGAAAATGGATTAAAGACCTAAATGTAAGGCCAGAAACTATCAAAATCTTAGAGGAAAACATAGGCAGAACACTCTATGACATAAATCACAGCAAGATCCTTTTTGACCCACCTCCTAGAGAAATGGAAATAAAAGCAAAAATGAACAAATGGGACCTAAAAAACTTTTGGACAGCAAAGGAAAATATAAACAATACAAGAAGACAACTCTCAGAATGGGAGAAAATATTTGCAAATGCAGCAACTGACAAAGGATTAATCTCCAAAATTTACAAGCAGCTCATGCAGTTCGATATCAAAAAACCAAACAACCCAATCCATAAATGGGCAGAAGACCTAAATAGACATTTCTCCAAAGAAGATATACAGATTGCCAACAAACACATGAAAGGATGCTCAACATCACTAATCATTAGAGAACTGCAAATCGAAAGTACAATGAGGCATCACATCACACCAGTCAGAATGGCCATCATCAAAAAATCTACAAACAATAAATGCTGGAGAGGGTGTGGAGAAAAGGGAACCCTCATACACTGTTGGTGGGAATGTAAATTGATACAGCCACTATGGAGAATAGTATGAAGGTTCCTTAAAAACTAAAAATAGGACTACCATATGACCCAGCAATCCCACTACTGGGCATATACCCTTAGAAAACCATAATTTCAAAAAGAGTCATGTACCACAATGTTCACTGCAGCTCTATTTACAATAACCAGGACATGGAAGCAACCTAAATGTCCATCGACAGATGAATGGATAAAGAAAAATGTGGCACATATATACAATTGAATATTATTTAGCCATAAAAGGAAACGAAATTGAGTTATTTGTAGTGAGGTGGATAAACCTAGAGTCTGTCATACAGAGTGAAGTAAGTCAGAAAGAGAAAAACAAATATCCTATGCTAACATATATATGTGGAATCTAAAAAAACAAAAATAAAAGGTTCCAAAGAACGTAGGGGCAGGACAGGAATAAAGACGCAGATATAGAGAATGGACTTGAGGACACGAGGAGGGAGAAGGGTAAGCTGGGACGAAGTGAGAGAGTAGCACTTACATATATACACTACCAAACGTAAAATAGATAGCTAGTGGGAAGCAGCCACATAGCACAGGGAGATCAGCTCGGTGCTTTGTGACCACCTAGAGGGGTGGGATAGGGAGGGTGGGAGGGAGACGCAAGAGGGAGGGGATATGGGGATATATGTATGCATATAGCTTATTCACTTTGTTATACAGCAGAAACTAACATGACATTGTAAAGCAATTTATCCTCCAATAAAGATGTTGAAAAAGTTAAAAAAAAAAGTCACCTACCCAGTAGTTGCAAATGCACACTTTTTGTATTTATTTCATGTTAACACACTGAAAAAAAAATGCTTGTCGTGAAATGTTTGCCTGATGTCTAAACTTTTTTAAAAGTTTCAATATTTTATATAATATAATCATCAGGTGCTTCTTGCTTGGACTTTTTAACATACTTAACCAATTAATAATAATTAGAAAAGGAATGGAAAATGTATGAGGACATTTTAATGCAAGATGGTAATTTAATGCAGCAAAATATCTCATTTTTAAGACATAATTGTGTAATAACCAGAAGATTGCTACAATTACAAAGTGAATGTTGAGGATTTAGTTCCTTTATTGGATCTCACAATTGCTAGAAAAGTTTAGGTGCTATGGAGAATGTCTGCAGTTACTATTTCTGCTTGTCTTTCTTGTCACAAAACTAAAGAAGTGGTACAGATATAAGATTGATTCAACAGAAGGAAGTTTGTTTCTTTTAAAGATGCTCATCAGTGACATGCACACCATTGTCTCTAAAGGGAAAGACATAAACTTTTAGTACCTTGGGCATGCGAAAAATATTACATTTCAAAAAAACAAAATTCCTACAAAAATGACCATGAAAAATTGTCTAACATGGAAACCTACCAATACAAGCCAGTTGTTTAAGTAAGACAGTTCTGTCCTAAAGTGGACAAATGAGAAAGACTAAACAAAAACAGAGTCCAAATTGATCCCCATGACATGATAGATATATCTCACAATGGAAATACCAAATAGATTTTCTATAAAATGTATTGTTTTTAGCAGAAGAAATGTATTGTCTTAGATTTACCCTTTACTTCTAATGTAAAGAATGCTGCCATCCTCATCTTTTCTGTCATAACTACTCTCCTTGTTAGCACTCTATAATGAGGAAAAGGCAAATCAGTTGTGTCATTATACCTTGCTGCTAAACAGAAGCAACGCAGCCATTAATGACTTTAACATATGTTCATGTTTTCCTGGCCACTGGGAACTTCATTCATCTGTTTCTCCTTGAGGAGGCAAGATATGTCTGTTAATAACATGATGCTGAATTTCTTTCTCTGAGAGTTGTTATTCAGAACAAAATTTTCAGGTTCAACATTAGAGGTGAAGCAACTGAGAGAGAAGGTGTGCATAAGGGATAAATAGCTCTAGGAGCATCTGGTCTCATCTTTTCCTCCCCCAAGCCTTATGCCGGCCTTCATTACAAATCAGTCCACTAGGTGGCGATATCAATATGTAACGTCAAAACCAAGGCGGCAGAATCTTTAAATACATAGGTTCATCATTTCAATAAAAATATAGCATTAAGCAATACACTAAGTATTTTGACATTGACTTGCGGACCATAGGTTTTAATCTTAGATCAGAGTGTTAAGTGATTATCAGATAATTAGCTTAGTAATTTAAACTCCTCCCATCCCTCCCTCCCCAAACTAAGAGATGTGCTTTTAATTTTACTTGAACCATTTAGCTAATTGTATCAGCCTCAATTTTTTCTTGTCAGTTCAGTCTAGCCTTGGTCAAGTTACTTAACCTCTTCATGTCACATTTTTTGTCTGATCTAATATGAAGAAGCACTAATAAAAGTGATTATAAAACACTTTGCAAATTTTAGTGCCAAAGACAACTACACAGCTTTGAAGTCACCAGAAGTGTGACAAGTGTTCAGACAAGTACATAATTAAACTGTCCGAACTGCATTAGCTATTGATGGCATTTAACTAGGGCTGACTGTTCCTATCAAACTATGAGTTTAAATTATAGTGGCCTCTGTAACTCCCCCAGACCTTAGCAGACTAGAACTGGCAATGGGCATTGAAGTCTGAAAGTTGTGTACCTTTAATGACAATAATGGAAATATGAACAGATTGAAATCTCTTCAATTATATCTTTTGTTTCCCATAGAAGGAATGATAACTCTTTTAATTAGTTTTTCAGGAAAAAATGTTGAATGGCATTAGCGTAATGACAAATAATGACAAATCAACAGTACTACAGTTCAAAATGGAATCCTTTTGGTAACCTACATGTCCCGCTTTCACCACTCTATATGAGTAAAATTGAAGTCACATTCATATTTGTGCCCAAGTCTCACTGATGCCAAGCTCCCACCGGCTCACAGGAATGTAATTACTCCACAAATATTTCTGAGAATCCTTGAGATGTGACTTAAATGTATCCTACATTAAGCCTGGTTATTACTCATTATCCCTGGTAGCTGAGTTGGATCTCTGGAGCTGCTAGCATCCCACATAGCACCACAAAGGAGACCCCTAATTGAGCTGCTTTGCTTCTTCTCTTCTGACCCTTGTCTACTAGAAATGTAGAAATCACTTCAGTTATTTACAGCAGAGAGAACTGAAGGCAGGGAAGTAGTTACTTAAGTGATATTAGGGCTGAGAATCCAAACAGGGGATCAAGTGCAATCCTAAGATTACCAACAACAGGAAGCCAGTTTATCCCTAATCTGAAGAAACGAGGAAAAAGTGATGTGACCAGAAGCCAAGAAGTGGAAGCTACAACCACAGAAGGAGAATCTGTCATGAATGGAATTCATAGAAGAGATACAATCCTCACTCAAGTAGCTGCCAGAAGCGGAGTGGCAGTAGACTGATAACCAGGCTTCTTTCACTCTTTCTAATCTCCCCATAGTACCTTTTATTATCCTAATTCAGGTAGAAGCTAGCCGACATAGAAGCTGGCAGAAGGAAACACACAATGCTGCAACACAGAGCACAGCAGATCAAGGGTAAAAAATAGACAGGAGGACAACTAGGTACCAGCTCTGCACAAGATTGGCCGCTGTGGCTGGATTTTGACACTAACTGGATTGAGTGATATGCCCTACTTTAGAACAAGAGTTGGTAAACATTTTTTGGAAAAAGCTTCATAGCAAATAATCGTGGACTCAGTAGGCCATACCATACTATCACAACTACTCGAATGATTCTGCTTGGTAGCACAAAACCATCCATAGGCAATATGTAAACAACTGTGTTACAATAAAACTTTATTTACAAAAACAGATGTTTCAAGAATTTAAGCTATTCCATGGTATTATTGCCTCGGAATCCATTTTGTTTTTCCAAGCAGTCTGTGGGGCCTTAAATTGACACAAGCCCCGTGAGGTAAGCACATGTACTAGATAACAGCCCACAGGGTCACAAGCAAATGTGAGTTCCTGATATGACTCCCCCAGCAGTACTTGTGATCAACAGTCTCCCCCATCTCTTTGGTTCTTCCCCTCCTGTAACAAATAAGACCCCCATGGGGCTTGCAGAAACCCTGCTATTTTTGGCTCAAATTGACCAGTTCAGTCATAGGCCAGGAATCCCAAAGTGCTCTACACACCGATCCTAGTAAAGGGATGTGCTTCAGGTCCTGGCTCTCTCACTGTCTGCACCCTGCCTTGACCTCCCCATGTGGTCCCTTGAGTCATGCCGTGTACTTCCTCCAGGACCTGTGGGTAATAAACTCTATTTCACTTTCTCTGGTGGTATTCTGTTGAATGGAGCCTAACCATCTGGCATCTGTGCTCTACTTAACATATGTTAATTTGACTAAATCATAACAAGATGGTGGGCTGGCTTTGGCCTGAAGGCCATAGTCTGCTGACCTTTTTTCTAAAATTACTGTCACCACTACTTGTTCAGTGCTCAGGATATTTCAGTGCAAAATCAAGAGTGTAACACTCCTTTCCACTAAGGCACATGGTTAAGAGTTTTATAGGAAGCATTTCTTGACTTCAAATTATTAGAAACATAACAGGCATAATCTTATTTTTCAACCTTACTATTTCAATAAATGTCACATTTATTTATTTTTTAAGTTAAACTATATCAGAATTTGGGTCATGTCAACAGATTGACAGGGGCTTCAATGTTAGTCATTTTAGGGACTACCAGCTTGCTTGTACATTCAAAGAAAATATGAAAGTATACAGTGCAGAGAAAATGAGATAAATGCCTCTAATCTTTAGACCATCATGGTCACCAAAAATACCCTCATTGTTCCAACAGCAGACTCTATCAAAGGCTAGGAACGCCACACAAGACAAAGGATGGCGAGGTGGGGAATACTTTTGCATTCTACTCCTGACTCAACAAATCACACTGCTCTCCAGCCAGTAGGCCTTGCTGCTGAGTGTGGCTCCTTGTGCTGTGTGATCCTTTCTTTCTGGAGCAAACTCTTTCTCGAGGACTTCCCTGACTAGTACACCAAACAGAGTTCTATTGCCAGAGCCCCAAGCTGGTAGAAAGCCCAGGTTACTCTTTTGTTCGGAGAGATCATTGCTTTGTTTTTTGTTTTGTTTCAATCCACATGTGAATCAGTGAACATAAACAGACCTGAGAGAAGGGAACAACTCTTAATTCCCTATATCTGGCCTAAGTCACAATTTAAGCCCATCTGGGATGCCTGCTATACTTTCTTTGGTTTTATAACCCTCTGGCAACTTCCCTAAAGGGATTAGAAGCAACTGGTATTCTATACTTTATTTTCAAGATAAATCTGTAAATCATCCCGTACATATTTGTAATCCTAGTTTGAAAGCAAATCATCCCGGTTCTAGAGGACTTGTTTGAGATGGAGAAGCCAGGTTTTGGATGAACCAGTGGTTGGGGTAGGGTGGAAGGGATTTAGTTGAATTCAGCTATTTGCATCAGTTTGTGGGTTGCCTATGCTGGTTCTTTCAGCAAAATCAGAGAAGTTTGAACTTAGGTATCCTAGAAAGAGCCCTGTAATCAAACAGATTCAATACAGGATGTTGGGAAAGCAGTAAAACCTCTGGAGACAAAAGGAAAAGAACAATGGATCTAGAGATCTATAAAATGGGCTGATTACACTCATTACAAATTTGTTATAGGTATATTATAGATTATTTTAGTAGATTCTATCAAGAAAAATCAACAAGTAAACAAGCAAAAACCCCTCATGGTAGTTATTTTTTCCCTTTGGGGATTCTACAGGGAACAGAATAGAATGTTCTAATCTGTTAGCAGGGTTTTAGGTTACAGCTATGCATGACATTGTAAATACAGTCACGTTAGAGTGTGTGTGCTGACCTTGCCCAAAGTCAGTCAGTGTGACTCAGTTCCACTATTCAGATTGGCGTATCCTGACAACATGATTTTCTGGGACAAGCACTCCCACTTGTGGGCGCGGTCAGCTGTCTTCAGTCAGGTGGACTGAGCAGGACTGAACAGGATCTCCCCACACGGAACAGGATCAAGTTTCCACTCGAGTACGTCAGGTTAAAATCTCAATGTGTAGGGCTTCCCTGGTGGCGCAGTGGTTGAGAGTCCGCCTGCCAATGCAGGGAACACGGGTTCGTACCCCGGTCCGGGAGGATCCCACGTGCCGCGGAGCGGCTGGGCCCGTGAGCCATGGCCACTGAGCCTGCGCGTCCGGAGCCTGTGCTCCGCAGCGGGAGAGGCCACGGCAGTGAGAGGCCTGCGTACCGCAAAACAAAACAAAACAAAACAAATCTGAATGTGTAACAGTCAGTGTTCAATAAGACAGTTGCTGAGAGCAAATCTGATGGCAGACATTTGCATGGCTGTAATTGGTAAACAGAGGAAACTAGGAACTAAAGGCATAGAGGTGGGGAAAGAGTACCTAAAAATATAAAACAGGACAGAAGCCAGAAAGGTAGGACTTAAAAGAGCTCAATTCATGTGCTATATTGTATGAAATGAAATAGGAAAACTGTGAATGAAGCTGTAAATGCATGCCAGGATTTGGAAGAATTTTATTCCCACTAGAGTTAGACTCTTCTATATTTTGATATTTCTACATCGTTTTCAGAGTAATACACACTTAAAAATTTTTCCCAACCACATCAAGGCAGTATTCTGAACAATAGTTGCTACTATATCAGGAGTTATAGTTTTTTCTTTTCTTCTTATTTTAGTGAAGTCAGCAGTTTCTACAGAGTAACCTGAAGCTATTTTTAAAGATCCATCATCAATGGTGTATTTTTTAACACTTTAGCACTAAGCATGCTTTAAAGGAGGGGAAAAAATGAGGCCACATTTGGATATAAAGCAGAGTGATATCATAGTAAAAAAAGAAACGATTGTATTTTCTTGTTTTCCTTCAAGAAATGGCAAATATATAGCTTTCATAGTAAGGTGTTGCTTTCTAAATATAGAATGTGTGACTTTTTATACATTGTCACGCCATAGAATCTTTGAATCTGAGGTTGGAGGGGAGAGTTCCTCTAGTCCTATGTTTATCACCCAAGGAGGAATCAGCTCGTCATCATCCCTGACAGAATCACAGACAGCTTCTGCTTCAAAAGCCTCACAATTTCACAAGATCACTCTATATTGAGGAGTATAGATAGCTAGAAAGTTCCGTCTTATATTGATCCAAAATGCAGTTACTCATAGCTGATGTGCATCTTTCCCAGTTGTGTTTATGGAACTATCTAGAATAACTCATCTTTTACCCTCAAGTTCTCTAAATATAAAGGCAGTGCCACTGTACAGGAGGAAGGGGATGAAAGAATATTCCAGAAACCCTTTAAAATATATAACCTGGAGAAACATTCCAAAACTGTGTCTTAACCAAATTCAGTCTTTATAAAGAATTACAGCTTAGATTCCAATCATATTTACTATTTAAATAAAAGCTGACATTTATTTACAGCATATAATTTAAATAGCACTGTATTTTTTTTCCATCACTCATTTTCCTTAAATTAGCACACAGCTCCCTTACACAGCTCTGTGGTCTGATGTGAGGCAATCTTGCTTCACAGTTAATGTCACTGGAAGAATACTGGTGGAGAGAGAGAACAAGAAATTATAGATTTAGTACTATATTTTATTGAATCTAGCATGCCATTAGTTACAAAATACACCTTTATTTTATGGACCACTGTGGATAGATGAATTATGGTATTTATTAGTTTGACATATTAGGACACTAAACAGAAGCTGAACCAGACCATTTCCTCTCTTCTTATTCTGTTCTGAGTGTAGGTGTGGCTGAGGACAGGAGCAAGAACACAAGGTGGCTATACCTCTCTATAGTCACGTTACTTATGCCAAATACTCAAAGCAAGTATCGAGAGTGACTGGAGATGTGGGGTGAGAGTCAACATAAATAGGTTCCATATGTTGTTTTTTATTTTTTTGCGGTACACGGGCCTCTCACTGCTGCGGCCTCTCCCGTTGCGGAGCACAGGCTCCGGACGCACAGGCTCAGCGGCCATGGCTCACGGGCCCAGCCGCTCCGCGGCATGTGGGATCTTCCCGGACCGGGGCACGAACCTGTGTCCCCTGCATCAGCAGGCGGACTTCCAGCCACTGCGCCACCAGGGAAGCCCAGGTTCCATATTTTTTAAAATAGCGTCATTTGAAGATGGCTAACAGCCTAGTGAAGGCTCTGGGGATGACAGCATTTTCTATTAAGACTTTCAGCACTCTTGGCACACAAACACTGTGTTAGGTGTCATTTATTAAATCTTATCCATTGCATATACCACTTTGTGTGAAAGCTATTTCTTCTTCTTCTTTTTAGATCTTCTGGAAAGCAATAAGGCAAGATGAAGAATAGACTGAGAACTTTCAGGTGGGCTGGGAGAATCTGGAGACAGAATGAAGTGGGGCAAACAGGAGAACTGGTAAGGTAATTTCCATTACCTGCTTCATTACATGCTCATCAATTTCTTCCTTAATATGTTTAATTTAGCAAGTTAAAAGAACAAGTTATCAATACCATACATAGGAGGACATAATAGAAACTAGAACAAAGAAGAAAAATACGCAAGTGGAAGGATTTGCCACTGATGGTAGCAGAGACTAATATTTTAAAATATTCTGCTGCTATGAACATTGAATATACACAATCTAGCAATAAATATTATCACATTTAAAAAATTAGACCTGTGTTAGTTTAGCATGAATTGTACTGCCAGATCGATGTTGAAGTTCAAGAGAGGGAATTTCACTCTAGAAAATTCCTTAGAGAAAATAAATATAAACTGAATTTGTATCGTAAAAAATTCCCCACTAAACTAAAGCTAATAGAGCTACAGGTTACAATGGTTTAGTGGCTCTTTGCTGTATTATGTAAACCAGTTCCTCTGAAAATGTCCTTGATTCCTTAGGAGACAAGGCTGTTCTACTAAACTTGTTTGTAAAATGTAACATAGCTCAGGGGTCTATCATCTGGTAGTTGGGAATCATGACATAATGGGAGGATGAAGAATAGACTGAGAACTTTGGGGTGAAGTGGCGGAGTCTAGAGACAGAATAAAGTGGTGCAAAAAGAGATCTGGAGACATAATTTCCATTACCTGCTTCATTACATGCTCATCAGTGTCTTCCTTAATATGTTTAATTTAGTGGATTAAAATGGCATTGCTCAACTATCTTCACCAAATTACTTCCTTTCCTTTTATTGACCTGGCTTATAACAACCTGCAAATGATATTAAAGGACAACCTGCTATGTAAATGAAAAATCACAATCTTGGGCAGAATCACAGGTTTCTCCTTCCATTACTATGGAGAAGTGTCCACTCTTACTCTCTTCTTGCCTTTTTCTCCTCTCACTTTTCAACCTTTGTATTTTAGGTAGGACAATAAGGTTTGCCCCTTCTTTTAACTTGAAACATAGGGGGAAGAAATCAAAACAAAACTCATTCTCTTCTCTCTTAGCTACTGATAAGGAACTCTGTGGATATCAAGACCCCAACATGAATTATTGGCAGAGAATGGTATTTGTAGCTCTTTTCAACTTGACACTGAAGCCTATGTGTGAAGTGTGATGCTTTTCCTTTTCCTAGATATTCAGAGGAGTTGGAGTACTGTTATTCTCTTTCGTCTCTTTATTAGCTGAACAAGAAAATAATTTTACTGAACTATGGCCACACAGGTGGCAAAAATCATTTTTCTGGATTACTGGGAGTGAATTGTAACATAAAGAGCAGAGAAAGACTGTAGCATTGACAGAATATTCTTTCTCCTGCTAGAATATAACTCCCATCTGGTCCCAATTCTTCTTCCCTGTATTTGTGTCATTTATGACATCTTTACGGCCTCTCTCATCTAAAGCACTATTTCTTTGCCCCTTAATTTGAGATGGCCTTTTAGCTTGATTTGGCCAAAACAACGTGACAGAAGTGAAGGTGTTCCACTTCTGAACACAGACCTCAAAGGGCCTTGTGAACTCTCACTCTCTCAGTTACCTCAATCAAGAAAATAAACCACAGCTCGCCTAGTGGAGGATGAGAAATCACGTAAAGCAGAACCCAAAGAGCTGAGATTATCCTAGTCTTAATGGCCCTGAGCAACCCACCAGCTAACTCGGTTTTATAATAAACTTGATTGCTGAAAATCAGTTGAGCCAGATTTAATCAGCAAGACCTCTCAGCCGATCCATACACCCATGAGCTAAAATAAATGTTTATTGCTGTATGCCACTAAGGTTTTGTGGTGGCTTATCATGGAAAAAATATAACTTAGATAGGGGTGTTTCTAAATTAGAACTTTTCTTCCTTTTTCAACTCCAGTGAACCAATGGGTACTGACAAGTGGTAGTAGGTTGAGGTATCTACTTCCTTCCTTGAAACTAGTTCAAAATTTCTAGAAGATCCCAAGGGAAATAAGCTGTACATTTTTTCCACTTTTCTTGCTACTAGTTGTCCAACATCTTTTTCTTTACTTTACCGGAGGAAAAAATAGTTAAAAATCAAGTCTATGTTTGGAATTCTGAACTTCTTTTATATTTATTTTCCCACCAAGTTCCCAGGAAGAATATGCCCTCTCATTACAGTTTTCTGTCAACTTGCTCTAAGATCCTTGACTCGCTTCATTCACACGAAGGAATAAATGAATGAAAATGTATTATGGAAGGAGTTGAATTTTAATAAAGCCCCAAAGCCTTACATTGTTTTTTCCTTAAATTGTAATGTTAGGTCACTTGTATCAGAACATCCTGGAGAAATGACTAAAATGTATGTTGCTAGGTCCTAACCAGACTTACTACATCAGGAACAGAATCTGAGCAGAAGTAAATACAATTACATCATACTGCAATTTTTGTTTGTTTGTTTTTTGTTTAGTGTTGTTTTCCACTGCTGAGATTATAAAACAAAGTCGGATCAGCAGTCTGGTCCTTCATTTCATTGAAAAAAAGTTTGGTTTGCAGTCAGGGATCCATCAAGAAAAAGAAACCACTCTATGTACTCCTGTTATACAGGTTTATATTTGGATGTAAAATTAGAAAAATATAAAAAATTGCCCAACTACTATGTGCTAAGGGAACAAAGGTTAGAGAAGTTGTCACCAGCATCTAAGCAACTAATTATTAAAAAGCTAACTTGAAGTTTGCTTCAAATGTTACCTCCAACACCAGCCCACATGTCTGTCCATAATTGTCCCTGGAGACAGAGGTCTATCCCTGTCTTCCACTCCAGAATTCATGCAAATGTCTCATTACCTGACTCTTACATTGAAACAAGATGGAGAAGGGGATTCTGTTAAATGTACTTCCCGGCTTCTCCTCTGTGATGCAGACATATCATAGATGGGGCTGGTGATGGGGTCAAGCTGACCACAGAAAAACCAGCACATATCCAGTCCCTGAGGTAATGACAGTAAATCTGACATCTAAAATTTTAAGGAAAAAACCATCCAGCTTTAGGTAGAAAGCTAGACTATCAGTAGTATCTAAATATTATTTACACTTAAGTTTTGAGAATTAAACCAGGTAAAGATTAAGGTGACATTCCTCTCATACTCTACAGGTATCAACCATTTGGTTTTCACAAGGGCCTGAGCCAGTTTCTATCTTTCACATTATACGTTTAAAGTTTTCTCCTGAAACTTTGGTAAGCTTTACACCTTGTTTTCTGATTGTGCACTTTGTTGTTTTGATTACATAATTTATTAAGTGCTCACAACAAGCCAGTGGGATGAGTATTATTCCCATTCTGTACCTATTGTAGTTGAAGGACAGAGATGGTGAAAAATTAACACAAAGTCATACAGTTTGTAAAAGAGCCAGAATTTAAATCTATAGCTTCTAACTCCAAACTGTATGCTTCTCCTACTTTATCTCTCTGTCTCTGTCATAGAATTTTCCAGCAAATAAAGTTCTCTATGTTTTTCAGAAAGGAGTGTATAGTACTGTTTTCTGTCTCACACATGTCCTTTCAGCCTCCAGGGCTGATTCTCAAATTGGAAAGGAGGAAATGCTTCATAAACAAGGCCTCTACCTTTTCTCTCTGGGGCATCTCTTCTCATTTTTTTGTCACTAGTGGTAATAGGCCAAAGTTGCAAATCATATTGTATCTTACTTTATTGTGAATGACATTTTTGTTTGTTTCAGTCCTCCAGCATCTATTCCTTCTTTCTACCAGCACATCAATTTCTTTTCAGAAGATTTCCTCTTTCTTTCTGTGTGTAGTCTTATCAGAACGTTGAAACCAGGTGTTTGCCCCCTGCTATGGAGGCTGAAGTGGCAGAATACTTCAACTCCCCAGCCTAGTACAGCTGAGGACATGTGACTCACAGTTGGCTAATCAAATGCTTTCCTCTAGAGCTTTGAATTTTGAGCAAGGGATGAAGTCACAGGTTTAATTTGGAGATGATGTAATTCAATGACAGACTGCTCCTGCTATAAAACTTATTTCTGTAGTCCCTGTTTCATTACAGCTTTAGTTTCTGTCAGTTTCCAAATAACAAACTTCCCTTAGATTGTGTGAATGTAAACTGCTACTATGCTTAACTTTTTACTCTTGAAGTTAGCCAGATTCAATTTCTATGCAATTAAATAATCCAAATTGGGCTTCCCTGGTGGCGCAGTGGTTGAGAGTCCGCCTGCCGATGCAGGGGACACGGGTTCGTGCCCCGGTCCGGGAAGATCCCACAT
>NW_006797971.1:1681053-1713022 GCF_000442215.2 Lipotes vexillifer | reverse complement strand
AAAAAAAAAAAAAAAAAAAAAAAAAAAAGAATCCAAATTAACATAATAATCTCTCTATTAATTAATTCACTTACCTCAACTCATTCAAAAATGTAAACCATGAGTATTAAAATAAAAATAAATGAGAAAACTGGAAAGTAAATCACTTTGTATTAGGTGATTGTCTTGTATTTAATGTATAGTATGTATAGTAATCAGGAGTGGGTTCAGTTGCAAGTAGAAGAAAAAAAATCCCATTGTGTTTGAAAATCTTGGAGGAAAATAAAAGAAAAACTGAGAATAAAAAAGATAAGATGGAGACAGGAACAGTTACTATCCAACATTTATGCCATAAATTCACTGAAAGTGTGCCTCGACATTGACTAAGAGCTTTCCGGAAGTCTAAGCAAGAAGAAAACATTGTCAGTTGCGTATGTCTGAAAATCCTTTCGATAAAACCCAGTCACTTGCTCAGAAGGAAAGTTACACATCACACTGAGTCCAGAGGAAAAAAAATCTGGTGTCTTTTTTTCTCCTGTGGAAACTGTACAAAGTACAGTAAATAGTATCTGCAAACACACCTCTAGAGGAAACATTACAGTGTGTTTCACAGACTGTTTTTAAAAAATTTTGCTCAATATAAGTCAATAGCATCATGCCAAACTGAAATTCAGTGAAAGTAGTTCTGTGGGGGACAAAAATGATATGACCCAGGTGTGTAACTCTCTGTAGATCTGTTGTTTCATCCACAGAGAGACCTTACAGTACTTAGATGCATGGATAGGTGACTGACATTCAAGAATTCCTCCAAAACTATTGTTCTCCTAAAATATTGCTGAGAAATGAGTTTAAGGTTACATTGTCTAGCAACTAACTGCTGGGCAGCTATTCTACGTTGGCGGTGGAGCAGAGGGTTAATGTGGCCATTGTTAAATTGGAGGAACTGAAGCCAGAAGCATAAACAGGAAGAAAACTATTTCTGCTTGGAGTAAGGGAGAAGCACACACTGGGAAGAGACAAAATTATGCTTAAGAAAGTATCAGATGATTTTAAATGAAGGAATAAAGACAGTATTAAAAGTAATGCCTTAGGGGGAAAATGGTGGTAACAATGAGAAGTCAGGGAAATAGCTTCCTCTTTGGAATGAATACACATTTAGTTATACAACCTATTATCTAATCAAAGCAAGAAAGTTATAAGAAACCTCAAACAAATTAATTACTTAATTCTAAAAAAATGGACAAATATACATTTAAGATACAGAGAAAAGTAAAGGACATTTAAGAGTTTATATGGCCCATCTATATAAAATTTGAATTATGAAAATCTTGATTAAAATCATTATTTTCTAAAAATATTCAACATAACTTTTAAAAATCTGACCATAGGGAAATATAAACAGAACAGTTACTAGAAAATTGCTATGGCCTGAATGTTTGTGTCCCCTCAAAATTCATATGTCAAAGCCTAAATCCCCAATGTGATGATATTTGCAAGTGGTGCCTTTAGCAGGTAATTAGGTCATGAGAATGGACCCCTCATGAATAAGATTAGTGACCTTATAAAAAGAGATACTAGAAAGATAATCTTTCTTTCTCTGCTCTCTGCCATGTGAGAATATAGTGAGAAGATAGCCATCTGCACACCAGGAAATGGGTTCTCACCAGAACACAACTGTGCTGGCACTCTGATCTTGGACTTCCCAGCCTCTAGAACTGTGAGAAATAAATGTGTTGGTTAAGCCACCCAGTTTCTGGTTTATTTGATACAGCAGCACAAACTAAATAAGACAGAAACTGAATAGTGAAACTTATCAAAATAATTGACTTAAAGTCAATCATATCAATAATTACCTAAAAGGTAAATCGATACTCTATG
The DNA here is from genome assembly GCF_000442215.2 of Lipotes vexillifer. Taxonomy (NCBI): domain Eukaryota; kingdom Metazoa; phylum Chordata; class Mammalia; order Artiodactyla; family Lipotidae; genus Lipotes; species Lipotes vexillifer. The sequence continues at coordinate 1,711,165 of NW_006797971.1, read as the reverse complement.
GTAGACAGAATTATAGTCCCAAAGATGTCTATGTCTAATCTCTGGAACTTGTGTATATGTTACCTTACTTAGTGAAAGGGATTTTGTAGATGTGGTTAAGATTATGGACTTTGAGTTGTGAAAATTATTTTGGATTATCTGAATGGGACCAATATAATCACATGAGCCTTTAAAAGTGGAGAACCATTTTTAGCTGGAGCTGGAAAAAAAGATGTGGTGCTGGAATTGGGGTCAGAGAGATGTTATATTGCTAACTCTAAGAATGGAGAAATAAGACTATGATGCAAGGATTGTAGGTGGATTCTAGAATATGGAAAAGACAAGGAAACGGCTCTCCTTTGGAGTCTCTTGAAAAGAACACAAGAGTGCTGACATATTGATTTTAGCTCCGTAAGACCTGTATAGGACTCCTAACCCACAGAACCATAGAATAGTAAATTTGTGTTGTTTAAGCCTCTAACCCAGTGGCAGTTTGTTGCAGTAGCAATAGAAAACACATACATATCCCAAGTACAAGGTAGAAATGTTCAGTTTGTGTTAAAAACAATGTGTTGTTTAGAATAAAGATTCTTATATAAATATAAGAATACTGATTAAGGAAAATACAGAAAGAGATGCACCATGCAAAACAAGGAAGCTGGTGTGGCTATATTAATACCAGACAAAGTTTACTTTAATTCAAGGTAGTTCAATTTAATTACCAATTACAGAAAGTAGCATTATATCGAGATAAAAGGGTCAGTTAAAAAAAAACAAGAACGTAATCTTAAATGTGTGTATAGCTGATAACATAGCTTTAAATTATATAGGAGAACATGATAGAACTGAAGGGATTAACAGACACGTCTGCAATCATAGTTGGGAATTTTAACACATCTTTTTCAGAAATTAAATGAATAAACAGGCAAAAATATCAGGAAGCTACAGAATATCTAAAAAACCCTATTAACCATGTTGACCAAATTCATATTTATAATATATAAAGCAACTGCAATATGTGAATTGCTTTTAAGTACTTATAAAACATTCACCAAAATAAACAGTATGCTGGGTTACAATACAAATCTCAATAAATTTTAAAGGATTGACATTACATGGAGTATGTTCTCCAAATACCAAGAATTAAAGGAGAAATCACAAACAAGATGATTAGAAAAATACCAATATGTTTGAAAATTAGGCAGTAGATGTCTGGATAATCTATTTTTCAAAGATAGACTCACAATGGAAAGAGAAAATGTTTTGAATGAAATGATAAGAAAAATACACTTACCAATGTTTTGTAGGATGTAACTAAAGCAGTGCCATATTTAGAGGGGATTGTTTTTTAGCTTTAAATACATACATTAGAAGAAGAAAAGCAGTTTTTAAAATTAATTATGTAAGCATTAATATCAAGAAACTAAAAAATAACAACAAAGATATACAAATAAACCAAAGGAAGAAATAATAAAGGTAAGAAAAGAAATGAATGAAAAAGAAAAGAGACATTTAATAGAGAACATCAACCAAGCTAAAATTCTTTCTTTGTAAAGACTTGTAAAAAATAATAAAATCTTATTAGAAGGCATCAAGATAAAAGGGTGAAAAATAGCAATTTCAGAAATGATAAGAAAAATCTCACCATAGATCCTACAGGCATAAAATGATAATAAGACAAAACTATGGATAAATTATGTCAATAAATTTGACAACAAATTTGAAATGTGTGAATTCCTTGAAAAATGCAACACACTAAAACTCACCCAAGAAAAACCTAAAAATTTTATATATGTTACATTTATTTATATATATCATCAGTAGTTCAAAAACTTCCCCTCTCAAAACAAATAAAACTCTATACCTAGATGAATTCACTGGTGAATTCTACCAAATATTTAACAACAACAAAAAAGAAAAACACTTCATCACAAACTCAGAATAAATAGAAAGGGAAAATATTTCCCAACCCTTTTTTTTTTTTGCAGTACGTGGGCCTCTCACTGCTGTGGCCTCTCCCGTTGCAGAGCACAGCCTCCGGACGCGCACACTCAGCGGCCATGGCTCACGGGCCCACCCGCTCCGCAGCATGTGGGATCTTCCCAGACCGGGGCACGAACCCGTGTCCCCTGCATCGGCAGGCGGACTCTCAACCACCGTGCCACGAGGGAAGCCCCTCAGCCCTTTTTTTTATGTCAAGTAGATTATTAATACCAATACCTGCAAAGATATTACATGAAAAGAAAATTACAGGTCCATGCCCCATATGAACATGTGCCAAATATTATCAAAGTACTGGCAATTAGAATTTAGTGCTGTATTAAATGCATACATTTTCATGACCAAATAGAGTGTATTTCAGAATTACAAGGTTGGTTTAACATTAGAAAAATAATTAATGTAATTCAACTCAGTGACATAATAAAGGAAGAAAATATTGATTTTCTTAGTTGTGTAAAGAGTATTAATAAAGTTTAATAACTTTCATAAAAAATCTCTCAGCAAACTAGAAATAGAAGGAAACTTCTTCAATTTGATAGTATTTACAAAAAGCCTATGGGTAACATCAGACTTAACTCTGAAATATTGAATATTTTTCCCCTAAGTTGAAGGAAAAAAACAAAGATGTACATGATCACCATTTTTACTTGACATTGTATTAGAAGTCCTAGCTCATGGAATAATGTAAAGAAAGAAAGAGAAAAAGGAGAGAGATAGAGTCTGGGAGAGAGAAAAATGAGGTGAAAAGTAAGAAGCATAACTGTCATTATACACAGACAACATGATTGTGAATTTAGAGAAACCAAATACATCTACTAACTACAAGAGCTAATAAGTGAATTTAGCAAGTTCACGGGATACATGGTCAATTATCTTTATATAAACTAGCAACAAATAACTGGACAATAAAAATTTTAAATAGCATTTATAATTGTATAAAAACCAATATTTAGGAATAATATTAATAAACTATATGCAAGACTTTTATGAAAATTATAGCTGAAGCATTGTTTAAATATTCAAAGATATAACTAAATAGAAAAATATTCCATGTTTATGGATTGAAAATCTCTAAACTGCTAAAGGTAAATTATACCTAAATAGAATTGATGTAATCCCAATCAAAATCCCAGCAGAATTTCTGTAGACATACACAAGCCAATTCCAAGATTTAAACAAAAATTTAAAGAAATGGAGAGGTCAAGACCAATCCTAAAGCTAAAGTAATGGAAACAGGGTCATATTTGAATAAGGGTAGACAAATGTTTGAAAAAAACAGGAGAGTCCACAAAAGGACCAACACATATACAGCCTCTTGATTTACAACAAAAAACACCAGCACAAGTTAATAGGAAAATACATAAGTTAGATTTTTAATAAAGCAAGAGGATGATAATTTGAGAATAATAACAAATTTGTTGTCTTAAAAAAAAGTATAGGCTATCCTCTCAATTCAACCAAGTACGACCATACCTATAAATCAAATTGCTAAGAATCAGTGCTAGTTATATAGCTATCATTTCTTAGACCCAAGTTTGTCTTTCTATACTCTTTTCTGAGATGCTAAGATTTAGAGTCTCCAAAATATATTTACTAATCTTTCTTGCTGGCTGGATTTCTTTTAGGTTCTGCCAATGAGAGGCAATCACATGATACTGGAAACCTGGATAAAGGGCAAAGGGACTCTATTTCTGTTTCCAAGTCCTATCAGCTTCCCTCTGACAGTGAAGGACTGCTATGGTCTCCAGATTCTTTGGACATAAGCAGTAGCTGTGTGTTGCCCTCCTCAGAATTTCCAACCCCAGGTCCGTAAGGGGCCCTCCTTTGAGCTCCAGGATTTTGGTAATTCCATCTCTTCCCTCTTGTTCTTCCAATCACAGGAGTAGGAGCTGCTTCCTGCCATTAATAATATTAAGGTTACCTCAGCATCCTTTTTACTCTTTCAATTTTTAAGCGTCTTGTATAACCAATTCCTTGTATCAAATCATCTCTTTTACAAATACCTGATGTTTTCTGCTTTCTAGGCTGGGCCTTGAATAATATAGAGCCCATAACTCAGAATAAATGTCTCTCTTGAGGCAACTACATGAAATTTGAAGATATTCTTTTTGAGTATAAATTATCTAATTGAATTTTTAAAACCCTCAGGCCACGTTACCTTCTCAGCAACTAACCTTCCCAGTCCAGTAATGAGTATTAATGGATTCCAGGGCAGTTAATGCAGGAATAAAAGTAAGCAAAAGTGATTGCCTTCTACAACATCCAAAATATCTTTCCTAGAGGTAGCAATAAACACCAGTGGGACTAACTACTAATCTGTGATGTTATTATCCAGAATGGAAATGTCAATGTGGACTCAGATTTTGTATACTTGCTAGAATTCCTCACCACTTGTTTCTGTTTATAGGTAAGTTTGGTAGGAAGTTTTCCTTTTAGGTTATTACAATTGTCCTCAGGCCAACAGCAACTTAATTGATCATTATATAACAGCTACAGATGGGATCCCAACATACCTGTAACCAATCCCAGCATTCAGGTCCCCAGAGGGACCTAAATGAACAAGCTAATGTTAATATATCAAATGTCCAAGCAGAAAGAATGTATTTTTCCAGGAAAAGGTAAGGGTTAAGATAATCATGTTCAGATTTACTAGAGAAGAGAGGAACACTTGAAAGAAGTGAAGTATCTTAAGAGAAAGTTCCTGCCTTATATTTGGCCAAATTCCTTTCCTTGTTAACCAACAGATATGAGACTTAAGATCAGGCATATAGGAGTAGTGTGTTCTAAATTTCATATATTTTATAGGAAGTAAACATTAAAATCTATCCAAAGTTCCCATCAGAATCTGATTATTACAATCCTTCATCATATTTGAGGACTGAAATCTTAGTCATTGAAGGAGCCTACTCCAGTACATCTACCAATCAATAAACTATCCACTTAATGTGAATAGTAGTGATAGTAGTAGTAGTAATGACCGCTGTACATGAGTACTTATTTTGTACCTATAATTCTACATGCTTTAAGTGTGTAATCTCTTTAAATTTTCATTAAAGACCAGAAACCATTCTTACTTTCATTAGATGCAGTGCCTTGATTTGCTTTTTGAGGATTTCTCTTTCTATAGGAGAGTTCAATCTTGAAGGAGCTGTTAATTAAGGGATTTTATCCTCAGTGAACTACACGATGGGCACATGACCTAAACTAAGTCAACTGAACTCCTTCTCCTAGAACTTTGAATCTTGATTAGAGTGATTCAATAGCAACAATATTCTGACAAGATTTTAATATTTATTAGACTAGTAGATCCATGCTAATTCCTGCCTATTTTGAGACTTAATCACCAGCCTTTCCTTTGATTCTCTAAGCTACTCAATATCCAACCCACAAAATGATTTTCTGCTTAAAATTTCATAGAGTCAATTGTTGTTGATTGAAACAAAAATTTCTAAATGATAACTTCTTTTATCTATGAGAAAATTGATGCTTCATGTGATTAAGTAAATTGTGTAATGTCAAACTCTTTGTCAAATAAGAGCTGGGATATTAATCCAGCTACCTCTGAGTTTATGAAACCAGGGCTCTAGATGAAGTGGCTTTGTAATAGATGCAAAAAGTAAATTCTATTCTATTCAGTTTTTAGAAAACTGAGAGACTGCAAACATTGGTCCTGGTCATTCATATTGTAACGGATCTTACTGGTGGCTCGCCTAAACAAATATCAATAAATGAGATTCTCGAAACAAGAACAAAGCTTTGATGTGAACAAATGAAGATAACCTCATGTCCAGGTTCTTCTCATGGTTGGGAGAAGGATATAATTAGCTGGGCTGTATAATAATGGGGCAGACCCCATTTTGGGAAGAGTAGTCTCCTGTGATTTACTTCAACAAAGGAACCTAAAAAGTATTTAAAACTAAGATTGTAGTAAGAGAAAATAATCACAGTTTAAAAGTGTAGTTTTGGGAAACAATTTGCTGGCTCTTCAAAAAGTTAAACACAGAATTACCATATGTTCTAACACTTTTGACTCTTAGATATACACCCAAGAGAATTGAAAACAGAGACGCAAACAGATTCTTGTACATAAATGTTCATAGAAGCACTGTTCACAATAGTCAAAAGTGGAAACAACTCAAATGTTAATCAGTGGGTGAACAGATAAACAAGAAGTGCTATATACATACAATGGAATATTATTCAGGCATAAAAAGGAATTAAGTACTGATACATCTTACAATGTGGATAAACGTTAAAAACATTATGCTAGGATAAAGAAGTCAGGCACAATAGGCCACATACTGTATGACTCCATTTATATGAAATATCTAGAATAGATAAATTTATAGAGACCGAAAGATTGATGATTTTCAGGGGCTGGGGGAAAGGAAGAATAGAGAGTGATTGCTTAATGGATATAGGGTTTTATTTTAGGGTGATGAAACTGTTTTGAAATGAGATGGGTGTGGTGTTTGTTTGCACAACAATGTGAATGCACTAAATGCCACTAAATTATATACTTTAAAATAATTAATTTTATTTTGTGTGAATTTTACCTCAAATTTTTTGTAACATACATATATTTGTTTAATTATACATTTATATATAGATGTACATAGAGAAAAGGTCAAGAAGGTTCCACACCAAATTATAATAGCTGTTCCTTCTAGCGCTACATGGTCCAATATGGTAGTTACTAGCCGCATGTCTGAGTACTTGAAATGTGGCTGTTCACCTCAATTTTTTTTTTTAAAGTGACTGCTGTATGCTAGGCACAGTTCTAAACACTTTATATATAAAACATATTTAATCTCCAAAACTACCTTATGAAATAGATTATTGTTACCAAGCCCGTCTTAAAGACAGGAAATGTAAGGCATAGAAAAATTGTTACTTGCCTATGGGCACAAAGCTGATAAAGTAGTGAATTTGGAATTAAAACTGAAGAAGTCAAGCTATGGCTCCCAAGTCTGTATTTTTCAACATTACAGTCTATGCTCTTCAAAAATCAGACATTGTGTGATTATACTCTAGACCAGCAATGTCCAATAGAATTTTCTGTGATGATGAAAATGTTCTATATCTACATTGCTTAATACAGTAGCCACTAGCCACATGTGGCTACTGAGCACTTGAAATATTGCTAAGACAACTGAATATCTGAATTTTTAACTTTGCTTATTTTTAAATTATTTAAATTTAAGTAGTTTTATATGGCTATAGGCTACCATATTGGATAGTGTCCAAGTCTAGACTTTGATAGTTTTTTTTTTTCAAATATTTATAGTTGATTTACAATGTTGTGTTAGTTTCAGGTGTACAGCAAAGTGAATCAGTTATACATATACATGTATCCACTCCTTTTTTTAAGATTATTTTCCCATATAGACCATTACAGAGTATTGAGCAGAGTTCCCTGTGCTATACAGCAGGTTCTTGTTAGTTACCTATTTTATATATAGTAGTGTGTATATGTCAATTCCAATCTCCCAATTTATCCCTCTCCCAACTCTTATCCCCTGGGAACCATAAGTTTGTTTTCTACTCTGATGGCTTTTTAAGTTATCCTTTAGGGCAAAAAAAATCCCCCAAAATGCATATTCTTCTCTCTGCGTAATATGAAGAGGTAGGAAAATAATTGGAGCAATTCATCTCAACTACCTCCCTGTCCTCTGAGAAATCTTCAAGTGTGAGAGGCAGACTATCAATCCCAACCATTGTGAGACAGTATGAACCTCGACTTTTTGTAGTATCAGCATTCTAAAGGTCAGAAATTTCTTGACACAACAGGGACATAATTGGCCCAAATTGAAAAATATTATTCAGGATAATCCCAAATAAAATTCATACAAATAAAGTCAGTCAGTGGTAATACACACTAGCATCCTACCATCGGTTCTAGGAACTTTTATCATAAGCACCTTTGAGGTAGGTATCTTTGCCACAAGCATTTTTGCCACAAACATTTTCATTGCATGACTAATTGGACATAAAACAATGTTGCCAAAAAAAAAGAATAGCACAAAATAATAGTACAAAATAAAATAAAAGGGAGACATTAAAAAGGACATAATGAAACATGAGAAATGCATAACAGAATAAAAAACATTTTATTGCAAAATACAAAAATTTGAATATATTTAAAATGCATGTAGATTCATGGCAATATTGCACAAATAACTGATTTTACTTTGTGGGTTGTACCTAAGCTCTTGTCTTCCAAGCTTCTAGTTCATAGTATTTTATACTTTTTTCTTTTGCTTGTTGATTTGTTTCCTCATTCAGCACCCCACTTTTTCTTTTTTGCTAAAATTTCTTCCCTCATTAAGAGAGGCATCAGTTTCCAAATACTAGAATACTGGAATGCATATCTGTAAACTGAGCTTTGTGGTGCATTGTAAGAGACTTATACACTCTTGTTTATTCTTGGCATACTAACTCATATCTATTGATAGAAATTCAGAAATTCAGAAGTTCTGTGGGAAATGTGGGTTAAACAATGTGCCTTCAAATCAGTGAAGGATTTGCAACTGATACTTTATAATTTTCTAGAATAGTTTGCAATCTGGCTTTACATTCTTATTTCACACTTGCAGTAAGTTTTGTCACCATATTCACTGTATAGACCATCATGAGGGCTATGATTTAAGTAACTTAAAAATGAGTGTACTGTGTCAATGTGGAAATGAAACAAAACTGTCAACTATTTGAAAGCAAATTGTCAAATCAAAGTGTCAACCAGTTATTTTATCTTTATGACAAAATTGCCCTACAGCCTATTAGTTATGTGGTGAAGATGTTAGAGGCAAAGATGTCTATGGCAAAGATGTTTACAGTGAAAATACTGGACCCATGTATCATCACTGTGATGAAATGCAAGATGGAATGAACTTTGAATAAGTGTATTAGACATTGGATATATAAAAGAATTACCATCAATGTAGTTGCAGTTCTCCCCCTGTACTTCATCCTACAAATATCTTTTGCAAAGTTTTCTTCCCCAAAGTTAAATTTCTTTTTGTTTCAGGCCTCAAGTTGTCATGTTTTCTTTTTCTTCTTCTTAGACTTTTTGTAATATCTATCTCTTTAATATAAACAGTCAAGCTGCCAAGGCGGAATATACATTTATTTTTTCAGCTCAAAGTATCTCACACATGCACCAGCACACAATTTGTGATCATGACTAAAATTATTGTCAAAGAAAGAAAACAAAAAATATTAACGTTACCTTAAGTCATAACCACTTCGGTTAATCTACCACAAATTAACTTTTTACCTTGCATATGCAAGAAGCAAATTAATAACTTTCATTTGTTCCAAAAAAATTTAAATTAACATGCTGGACATTATATTAAACATTGAAATGCAACTGTGACCAACACAGACAAAAATCCTTCTCTCTTTAAACTAGAAAAAATAAATAAATATAGCGATTAACAGGTAACGTTTATGTAAAAGTTAATATGTTTGGGGGACAACTGTAGGAGGAATATGGTTGTGGACGAAGATCAGATGTTCAATTTGGATATAATAAGCTTGAGGAGACTAAAAGCTATATAAGAAGTTGAATGGACAATGTTATTGGGAAGAGAGGGACAAATATGGGAAGAGCAAAGTTCAAGTTTCAAGGGGAAAGGTCTATGCTGGAGTTATAAATTTAGAAGTGATGACCATAGAGAAGGTACCTAGAGCTATGAGACAGGATGACGTTACTCAGTGGTTAAGTATAGGTAGAAAAGTGAGAAGGTCCAAGTACTGAGCCCTGGAGAATAAAACACCAAGAGGTTGGAGACATAAAGCACGATTGATAAGGAAAGGCCAGAAGGATATGAAGAAATTCAAGTAAGTGTGGCATCCCAGAAGAAAATGTTTCAAGGAAGAGAGAATGATATACTGTGTCAAATGCGTCTGATAAGCCAAGAAAGATGAGGAACTGGGTGTTAGATTTAGCAATATGAAAGATAATCATTATAAGAACATTTTAGTGGGAGTAGTTTGGGTAAAAACCTGATTGGAGTGGTTTCAAAAAGAATGAGAGAAAGAAATTGGAGACAGCAAGTTTATATAAATCAATCCAGGATAATGAAATGAATGTGTATACCCATGATATGAATATCAGGTGACAAGGTCAAGTTTGCAAGAAATTGAACTTTCCTTATATTTCCTGTGATGGAATTCAATACTTTGTTGAATTAATCACACAAATTTCATTGCAACATTATTTGCAATAATAAAGCAACTATCAGTTAAGGATTATTTAAATAGCATATGAAAAAAATAACATATGACTTGCAGAGTATGGTACATTTATACTATGGAATATTACAGAGCTGAGAGAAGAGGCAAATCATATATGTTTTGTTATTGAAAGATCTCCAAGGTATTTTTTGGTGAACAAAGCTCACAGTAGTATAGCATTTATAATGCAATTTCTTTACTGTGTGTCTACATGTGGTTTAGTTAGCTGAACATGACAGGGTGCAATTGTGAAAAATTATGTTGGTCAATACTGCTAAGCCATTGAGGTATTAGAATAGTCTTGGTTTCAAGGGTTAAGATATTCAGTGTGATGCAAGTCAGAACTTTCATCTCACATCTCATTAAAAATATCTCTTCTTCCTTAGTGCCCAGCTGCTCAAGGAGGCATGGTTTGCCTTTTCTATTTTTCGCCCGTCTCTGCCCTACAGCTGGTTGCTGCTTTTGTTCCTTCAGAGTGGGTGTGAGATGGAAAATAGTTAACAAAATCCCCCTGGCTGATCCTGTTGTAATTTGGTTTCAGTGTTCCGTATGCTGGCTGATGTCCCAATATTGGCTCTTTTCCTCCAGAAATGTTTTTGTGGCTTCTTTGAAGACTTCTCCATTGTGGATGTTGAATATCACTGTCCTCTAATATGAGGGCACACTCATTAGTTGGCTTTTGCAACCTGCTCTTCAGCCGCTGCTCTGAGAGAGCACCCCATACAGCTTCTCTCTTCTATGTGGCCTCTGTCTGACAGGAAATCATCTTAGGGACCATTGAGAATGGAGTCATGCCAATGGCACAATATTTAACTTGTTTTTGGTAAATAACAAGAGTCTTTTGGTAAAGAAGCCTCTTGAAGAAATCTGAGAATTAGCTACTTTGCTATACCCTTCCACTAGGTTTTATTGAAAATAAGTCTTAGACAAACTCTGCTACACACAGATATTTATTACAGAAATATTCAGAAGCAACACAGACAGTTCTTACAAGATTCTCTGAAAGCTGGATGATGGCCCAGCTCTCTGAACTTTTAAGTGTTCCCCAAGGCACCTTTCTTGAAAGGTTTATTCATGGCAGACCAGACAGCATTCAAGAAGTCAGTTTTTCTTTACCTTGCAGTGGACATAAGACAACCAAAAATCTACCTAAACTAATGGCTGGACATAGCACTAGTTGGGAATAAAGCCTTAAGAGCCATCCCTAGAACAAATGAAAAAGACATCTCATTGATTATCTGACTATTAAGTATGTTTCTAAAATATTTTAGCCAATCAACATAGCTTGGTTATCGCTGATTTCATCTATGAAAATCCACTTAAACATTCTCATGCTACCTAAGATGCTGTTAATTTTGCCAATAAAAAACCATTTCTGCCTTTCCTTATGCTAGTTATCAAAGTGTCTGGTGTTGAGATGGGCACAGCCCACGGGGTGTACTAGACACCTCTAGAGTGTGGATTTGTGCCCTGAAGTAGATAGAATAGCGCATGGAGTACATTCTGGAAGGACACAAAACCTTCACCTTCCTGGGCCAGTGGCCCATGGGAAACAGCTGTCCTTCAACACCAGCAGTCTTTTCTGCTTTGTGGATAAGGGTTACCACACAGTGGGCCTCGACTGCCACAATTCTTCAATGTGGACATCATCCAGGTCCCCAATCCTAGTTTTTTCACCAACTGGCACAGGCTGTCAGAAAACTCGGTGAGAAGGGCTCATACTGGTGGGACAACACCCGCCTGGAGAAGGGCATGATTGCTACGCTGTGAAACCTGTTTGACTTGCTCCTGATGGAATGATGAGGGCCCGTGCAGTCTCCTGGGGAGACCCCTCTACTGGGACCCGGCAGATCGGATCTCCTGCTGCAGTAGGCTGGCACAGGGAGCTCATCCAGGGTGACATCTGCGACAACAACCTGAGCAGCACCTGCATGTGGCAGCAGGAGCTCACCTGAGCCTGGCAGGTACAGGGTGCCTGGAGGAAGGAGTTGCAGGAGCTGAGGTGCGTCATCAAGGCCATGTCCAACACTCAGTTTGGGAGTATCTTCCGACACCTTCTACAACTCCACCTGCTTCTCACAGTGATTCGTGCCCTTTTCCAACCTCTACAAGGCCTCCTCTGGCTGCCTGATCGGCAACCTCGGGGACTGGACCTTCTGCTCGAGCTGCATGCTCCTGCATCACTAGGTTCCTCTGGACGTACCAGTTCTGAACAGCCTGCATGAAGTGGCCCTTCCTACCCCACTTCCTGGACAGGAAAAACTGGCCCTAAACTGAGAGCTTAAACTAATGAATGTAAACATGTCACACAGACGTCACAACAGGGGAATGCTTTAAGATGGCTTCAACCCGACTCTGTCCCATGTTGTTGACCATGATCTGAACACCTGGGCCTCTACAGCAGCAACCTTCTTGGTTTCTTCTTGCTATTAAAGCAGTTCCAATCAGGCACTTTCCTTTAGAGAGTCGTGTGAGGTGAGAGTCATGGGAGGTCCCCTTTTGGGGTCCCCCAAACTGCAGGGTAAACAGTTCAAACTTGACCAAAACTCCTCCAGCTCTGGGCCCATGGCCTGACACTTAGCAGGCATCTAGACACAAGGCTCAGCAAGTACAAGTTTCTCCTTTGGCAGAAAACTCCAGTGTCTATTAGTGGTTTTCTTGAAGCCCTCACTGGGTTTGAGGTGAGGTTGAGGATTGGGGCTTTAGAAGGTGAGGCGGTGGGTGGGAGAAAGCAGCTCCATCCTCTCCCCAGGTGATGAGAGGGGGCAATGGAACAGTTCTTCCTAAAAAAGACAGTGGGTTCTCTTGTTCCTGAATACCCCAAACCCTCTGGACATAAATCATGCAGCATCCCTATATCTCATGTCCTGAAGGTCATCCAGAACCTCTCTTAAGAATGTGAATTACTTGTGCTATGGGTTTTGGGCTTCAGATAATATTCACATTCAAGTACAAACTGTCAATTAAAATCCAGCAAATGAATTTTGTGCTCATTTAACAAATATTTTTGGAATACCTTCTTTGTGCTACTCACTGGTCTTGGCATAGGATGTGTCTAGAAGGATACAGTCTTCATCCCCCCTGGTTACTTCTTGGAAGTGGGTGGCTGGCTTTTTACCTTTTCCTTCCACATAATTTTATACTGTGGGTTTTTCCTAACAAAACCCATAAATTTTAATTCTAAGTTTGCAAATCATTTTCAGAACAAGAGAAAAACTTATTCTATTTCGCTTCACATATGTACTTTTAATTTCTTTAACTGAGATAACAATTCAGTTACTGTATTTTGAAAACACAAGGTGCTGGTCATATTTTCCCTTTGATTTGTGACATTCTAGAACCATTGCTTACAAGCTTCAAAGAAAGAAAAAAGTCACTGCTGCTCCAGTGACTTATTTTATTTAGTAAGTGTAATTCTTCATCTATAAAGCATTGATTAAACTTTAGAACATAAAGGTCAGAAGTAGATTTATGCAAGATAAGACCACACCTTACTGCCAACTCATTCATAAATGACATTGCTACTTACCTTGTCCTTCTTTGTGTCCCTAAAATATCTCTTTGGGATTTATAACAACCAATTAGAAATGTATATCCTAGATACAATTAGCCTCTTTTAAAAGTCACAGTCATCTGGAGGAATTACTTTGTTCATTGCACGTCCCCAGAATCAATTCATGAGAGATGGATCTTTTATTTAAAAATTGGAAATTGTGAGAAGTGGAAAAGGGGATTCACATCAAATATTACATAGCAAAAACTTAATCAAATGCCTATGAATTAGTTATCTATTGCAATGTAACAAATTATTCCAAAACCCTATTAGCTTAAAAGATTAACATTGTTTTCTCATAGTTTCTGTGGGCCAAGAATCTGGACACGGCTTAGTTGGGTATGTCTGTTCCAAGGTCTCTCACAAGGCTACAGTCAAGGTGTTGGCTAGGATTATAGCCATCTCAATGTTGAACTGGGGAAGGGATCCACTTCCAAGTCACTCATATGGTTGTTGGCAGGTTCTCACTGACTATGTCCAGAGTCATTAGTTCTGCTCCACGTAGGTCTCTCCTTAGGGCTATTCACAACATGGCGGCTGGCTCCCTCAGACCAAGGGATGAGAGAGAGAGAAATGGAAGCCACATTTTTCATAATCTAATCTTGAAAGTGACATCCTACTGCTCTACTCTAGCCTGTCTGTTAGAAATGAGTCTCCTAAAACAGCCCATGCTCATGGAGAAGAGATTACAAAAGGGTGTGAATATTAGGAGGCTGAGGCCATTGGGGGCTACCTTACAGGCCATCTACAACAATCTACTTCACATTTCACTTTTCTACCCCTGCCATCCTTGCCCCGCAAAGTTCATAGTCTTAGCCAGAGTATCTCTTTCATTCTTCCCTTCTTCCTAGGCAGTCTAAAATTCTAGTTTTCATTGCAACATTTCTCCTCAGTTAAAACACCCATTTAACAAAAGAATAACGTATTTGTTTAGCAGAATATGGATACTGCTTACTTCTTAAATATGCCCCTTGAGAACTGTTAGTAGTATAAATGGAACCACGTAAAACTTACTATAACATTATACTTAAGATTAATTATTTCATGACTCCACTGCAATTGACTCCATTACTATAAAATACTTACAATATTCTCAACAATTAAATCTTTTAGGAAAGGGAAGCTGTGTTCAAATGAATTCTGTGTTACCATTGGTCATATTTATAGTGAGACTTCCCAGCAATGAATTGTGATTTTCAAGAGTTTTCTTTTTTTTTAAGTTAAATTTTATTCAAGCAAAAATGTGTGTTTGTTTCCAAAATCTCTTTTTATCCTTTTTTAATGTGTCTCAGTACTAGTTCAATTACAGTGAAGAGGAACACAAAGCTTTTGACATTTGGGCCAAGAACAATGTTGGTTATTAAACTCAGTCTACCTTGGAACAAGCTGCCTCCTCAGAAAACATTTTGTTGTATTTTCCTTGTCTGCAGAGTAAGGAACGAATAATGCTACGTAGCCTTGAGCGCTCAGTGAACAAATGATACAGGCCTTTGAAGAGTTTTCATAGCTTAGTCGTTTCTTTCCCTTTCACTCTTGATACTGTGTTTATTTTGTTCTGTTTTGTTTTGTTTGTACCAGGTTAAATTTAAGCCCTTTCCTGAGCTTGTCCAAAAGTTTCAGAGGGAATAAACTTTAGTATAACTCTCAGACAGGCTTTTACCTATTTTCAACTTCTCTCTAATATCTGGAAACTGATGCCATCTGATCTCTGGAAGTAAGACAGAAATCATCTGGATTCTTTCAGCTACTATCTACAATACCATGACTTGACTCTTCCAGAATTCTCTTGCATAGGAAGATGAAAATACAAATAACTTTGTTGCTTCAAGATATTTTTGAAAATCCATTGATCTGAGCATTAGAAGACTCAGCCAGCCCTCATGAAAGGAATCAGGACAATAAGTACCTCAACCAGACTCATCAAATTACTGTTCACTTCTCAAGACTTAATTTGGAAACTTGGGCTCACTGTGTCCACAATCCTATATTATTATATCATGAATTTTGCCCAATCCCAAACAGACCTTCACAGTAAAAGATCTATTGATACTTTATTTTTCCCCTCTTTTTTTAAAATTAAACTATAGTTGATTTATAATGTTATGTTGGTTTCAGGAGCACATCAAAGTGATTCAGGTACACATATATATTCATATATATGTATATATATATATCCCTTTTCAGATTCTTTTCCCTTGTAGATTATTACAAGATATTGAGTACAGTTCCCTATGCTATACAGTAGGTCCTTGTTGTTTATCTATTTTATATATAGTAGTGTGTATATGTTGTAAAAGACCTACTTTATATCAGACACCAAAAACCTCATAAATATTTCTCTTTGTTCCCTCCCAACTTCAGACACTATTAAGAGTTTACAATGAAATGATCTCCCTTAGTCTGGCAAGCAATAATCTCTACAAGTTAGTTATTTTGTCTAGCTTTATCTTCAAGTTGTTTTGATACTCTTTTGATGAAATGGATAGTTGAGAGAAGCCACCAAGATATGGTTGTACAGGGAAAAATTTAAGTGTTAATCACTGTTTATTCATCTCATATGAATCCTACTTTTCTCAGTGAGAAATATTACAATATAGTCAAGTTGTATCATCTAAAAGTGATGAATGAAATATGTCTAGGAAAAGTAAGATAAATAAATAAAATTATGTAAAGTTCAGCAGTGATATGTCCTATTACCTGAGATGGAATATGCACCATCTTGGAAGTCAGGCAAGCAGAGAGTTGAGGAATAAGTGGAAAAGTTATGTTGTGTACATTGTCTTCTTTTATCAGAGTTATGTGGGAAAGAAGTAACAGAAAGAGCAGATTTAAGCTTCTAGGCTAGGAGCTTCAATATGGCGGAAGAGTAAGACATGGAGATCACCTTCCTCCCCACAAATACATCAGAAATACATCTACATGTGGAACAACTCCTACAGAACACCTACTGAACGCTGGCAGAAGACCTCAGACCCCCCAAAAGACAAGAAACTTCCCACATACCTGGGTAGGGCAAAAGAAAAAAGAAAAAAACAGAGACAAAAGAATAGGGATGGGACCTGCACCACTGGGAGGGAGCTGTGAAGGAGGAAAGGTTTCCACACACTAGGAATTCCCTTCGCTGGCAGACTGCGGGTGGCAGAGTGGGGGAAGCTTCAGAGCCACGGAAGAGAGCGCAGCAACAGGGGTGCAGAGGGCAAAGCGGAGAGATTCCCGCACAGAGGATCGGTGCCGACTGGCACTCACCAGCCCGAGAGGCTTGTCTGCTCACCCACCGGGGCGGGCGGGGCTGGGAGCTGAGGCTCGGGCTTCAGTCGGAGCGCAGGGAGAGGACTGGGGTTGGCGGCGTGAACACAGCCTGAAGTGGGTAGTGCGGCACAGCTAGCTGGGAGCTAGTCTGGGAAAAAGTCTGGAGCTGCCGAAGAGGCAAGAGACATTTTCTTGCATCTGTTTCCTGGTGCACGAGGAGAGGGGATAAAGAGCGCTGCTTAAAGGAGCTCCAGAGACTGGCATGAGCCGCGGCTATCAGCGTGGACCTCAGAGACGGGCATGAGACGCTAAGACTGCTGTTGCCGCCACCAAGAAGCCCGTGTGCAAGCACAGCTCACTCTCCACACTGCCCCTCCCGGGAAACTGTGCAGCCCTCCATTGCCAGGGTCCCGTGATCCAGGGACAACTTCCCCGGGAGAACACACGGTGTGCCTCAGGCTGGTGCAACGTCATGCTGGCCTCTGCCGCCGCAGGCTCGCCCCGCACTCCTTGCCCCTCCCGCCCCCCGGCCTGAGTGAGCCAGAGCCCCCGAATCAGCTGCTCCTTTAACCCTGTCCTGTCTCGGTGAAGAACAGATGCCCTCAGGCGACCTACATGCAGAGGCTGGGCCAATCCAAAGCTGAACCCCGGGAGCTGTGCGAACAAAGAAGAGAAAGGGAAATCTCTCCCAGCAGCCCCAGGAGCAACAGATTAAATCTCCATAATCAACCTGATGTACCCTGCATCTGTGGCATATCTGAATAGACAACGAATCATCCCCAAATTGAGGAGGTGGACTTTGGGGGCAAAGATATGTATATATGTTTCCCTTTTTCTCTTTTTGTGAGGGTATATGGGTATGCTTCTATGTGTGATTTTCTCTGTATAGCTTTGCTGTTACCATTTGTCCTAGGGTTCTCCCTGTCCTTTTTTTTTTTTTTTTTGAGTATAGTTTTCAGTGCTTGTCATCATTGCTGGATTTGTTCTTTAGTTTGGTTGTTCTCTTCTTTCTTAATTTTATTTTTATTTACTTTAAAAATTTTTTAATAATTATTTTTTGTTTTTATTTTACCTTTTTCTTTCTTTCTTTCTTTCTTTTTTCTCCCTTTTTTTCTGAGCTGTGTGGATGACAGGCTGTTGGTGCTCCAGCCAGGCATCAGGGCTTTGTCTCTGAGGTGGGCGAGCCAAGTTCAGGACACTGGTCCACCCGAGATCTCCCAGCCCCACGTACTATCAAATGGCAAAAATCTCCCAGAGATCTCCATCTCAAGCCAAGACTCAGCTCCACTCAATGATCAGTCAGCTACAGTGCTGGACACCGTATGCCAAACAAATAGCAAGACAGGAACACAACACCACCCATTAGCAGAGAGGCTGCCTAAAATCATAATAAGGTCACAGAAACCCCAAAACACACCACCAGACATAAACATGCCCACCAGAAAGACAAGATCCAGCCTTATCCACCAGAGCACAGGCACAAGTCCCCTCCACTAGTAAGCCTATACAACCCACTGAGAGAACCTTAGCCACTGGGGGAAGACAACAAAAACAATGGGAACTACGAACCTGCAGCCTACGAAAAGTAGACCCCAAACACAGTAAGTTAAGCAAAATGAGAAGACAAAGAAACACACAGCAGATGAAGGAGCAAGGTAAAAACCCACCAGACAGGGCTTCCCTGGTGGGGCAGTGGTAGACAGTCCGCCTGCCAATGCAGGGGACACAGGTTTGTGCCCCAGTCTGGGAAGATCCCACATGGCATGGAGTGGCTAGGCCCGTGAGCCATGGCCGCTGAACCTGCGTGTCCAGAGCCTGTGCTCTGCAATGGGAGAGGCCACAACAGTGAGAGGCCTGCGTACAGTAAAAAAACAACAACCCCCCCCCAAAAAAAAAAACCAGACCTAACAAATGAAGAGGAAATAGGAAGTCTACCTGAGAAAGAATTCAGAATAATCATAGTAAAGATGATCCAAAATCTTGCAAGTAGAATGGAGAAAATACAAGAAACGATTAACAAAGACCTAGAAGAGCTAAAGAGCAAACAAACAATCGTGAACACACGATAAATAAAATTAAAAATTCTCTAGAAGGGATCAATAGCAGAATAACTGAGGCAGAAGAACGGATAAGTGACCTGGAAGATAAAATAGTGGAAATAACTACGGCAGAGCAGAAGAAAAAAGAAGGAAAAAAACTGAGGACAGTCTCAGGGACTTCTGCAACAATATTAAATGCACCAACATTTGAATTATAGGGGTCCCAGAAGAAGAAGAGGTAAAGAAAGGGACTGAGAAAATATTTGAAGAGATTAGAGTTGAAAACTTCCCTAATATGGGTAAGGAAATAGTTAATCAAATCCAGGAAGCACAGAGAGTCCCATACACAATAAATCCAAGGAGAAACACTCCAAGACACATATTAATCAATCTATCAACAATTAAATACAAAGAAAAATTATTAAAAGCAACAAGGGAAAAACAACAAATAACATACAAGGGAATCCCCATAAGGTTAACAGCTGATCTTTCAGCAGAAACTCTGCAAGCCAGAAGGGAGTGGTAGGACATATTTAAAGTGATGAAAGGGAAAAACCTACAGCCAAGATTACTCTATCCAGCAAGGATCTCATTCTAATTTGATGGAGAAATTAAAACCTTTACAGACAAGCAAAAGCTAAGAGAATTCAGCACAACAAAACCAGCTTTACAAGAAATGCTAAAGGAACTTTGCTAGGCAGGAAACACAAGAGGAGGAAAAGACCTACAAAAACAAACCCAAAACAATTATCATAGTAGGGGACTTTAACACCACACTTTCACCAATGGACAGATCATCCAAAATGAAAATAAATAAGGAAACACAAGTTTTAAATAATATATTTAAATAGATGGACTTAACAGATATTTATAGGACATTCCATCCAAAAACAACAGAATACACTCTTCTCAAGTGCTCATGGAACAATCTCCAGGATAGATCATATCTTGGATCACAAGTCAAGTCATGGTAAATTTATGAAAATTGAAATTGAACGAAGTATCTTTTCTGACCACAATGCTATGGGACTAGATATCAACTACAGGAAAAAATCTGTAAAAAATACAAACACATGGAGGTTAAACAATACACTACTTAACATCCAAGAGACCACTGAAAAAATCAAAGAGGAAATCAAAAAATACCTACAAACAAATGACAATGAAAACACGATGACCCAAAACCTATGGGATGCAGCAAAAGCAGTTCTAAGAAGGAAGTTTATAGCAATGCAATCCTACCTCAATAGACAATAAACATGTCAAATAAACAACCTAACCTTACACCTAAAGCAATTAGAAAAAGAAGAAAAATACTTCAAAGTTAGCAGAAGGAAAGAAATCATAAAGATCAGATCAGAAATAAATGAAAAAGAAATGAAGCAAAGGATAGCAAACACAAATAAAACTAAAAACTGGTTCTGTGAGAAGATTAACAAAGTTGATAAACCATTAGCCAGATTCATGAAGAAAAAAAGGAAGAAGACTCAAATCAATAGAATTAGAAATGAAAAAGGGGAAGTAACAACTGACAGTACAGAAATACAAAGCATCATGAGAGATTACTACAAGCAACTCTATGCCAATAAAATGGACAACCTGGAAGAAATGGACAAATTCTTAGAAATGCACAACCTGCCAAGACTGAATCAGGAAGAAATAGAAAATATGAACAGACCAATCACAAGCACTGAATTTGAAACTGTGATTAAAAATCTTCCAACACGGGCTTCCCTGGTGGTGCAGTGGTTGAGAGTCTGCCTGCCAATGCAGGGGACACGGGTTCGTGACCCAATCAGGGAAGATCCCACATGCTGCGGAGTGGCTGGGCCCGTGAACCATGGCCGCTGAGCCTGCGCATCCAGAGCCTGTGCTCCACAAGGGGAGAGGTCACAGCAGTGGGAGGCCCGTGTACCGCACAAAAAAAAAAAAAAAAAAATCTTCCAACAAACAAAAGCCCAGGACCAGATGGGTTCACAGGTGAAATTCTATAAACATTTAGAGAGGAGCTAACACCTATCCTTCTCAACCTTTTCCAAAATATAACAGAGAGAGGAACACTCCCAAACTAATTCTACGAGGCCACCATCACCCTGATACCAAAACCAACAAAGATGTCACAAAAACAGAAAACTAGAGACCAATGTCACTGATGAACATACATGCAAAAATACTTGCAAACAGAATCCAACAGCACATTAAAAGTATCATACACCAAGATCAAGTGGGGTTTATCCCAGGAATGCAAGGATTCTTCAATATATGCACATCAATCAATGTGATACACCATATTAATAAACTGAAGGAGAAAAACCATATGATCATCTCAATAGATGCAGAGAAAGCTTTTGACAAAATTCAAAACATATTTATGATAAAAACCCTCCAGAAAGTAGGCATAGAAGGAACTTACCTCAACATAATAAAGGCCATATATGACAAACCCACAGCCAACATCATCCTCAATGGTGAAAAACTGAAACCATTTCCACTAAGATCAGGAAAAAGACAAGGTTGCCCACTCTCATCCACTATTATTCAACATAGTTTTGTATGTTTTAGCCACAACAGTCAGAGAAGAAAAAGAAATAAAAGAATTCAAATCAGGAAAGAAGAACTAAAGCTGTCACTGTTTGCAGAGTACATGATACTATACACAGAGAATCCTAAAGATGCTACCAGAAAACTACTGGAGCTAATCAACGAATTTGGTAAAATAGCAGGATACAAAATTAATGCACAGAAATCTCTTTCATTCCTATACACTAATGATGGAAAATGTGAAAGTGAAATTCATAAAACACTCCCATTTACCACTGCACCAAAAGAATAAAATACCTAGGAATAAACCTGCCTAAGGAGACAAAAGACCTGTATGCAGAAATTTATAAAACACTGGTGAAAGAAATTAAAAATGATACAAATAGATGGAGAGTTATACCATGTTCTTGGATTGGAACAATCAACATTGTGAAAATGACTCTACTACCCAAAGCAATCTACAGATTCAATGCAATCCCTATCAAACTACCACTGGCATTTTTCACAGAACTAGAACAAAAAATTTCACAATTTTTATGGAAACACAAAAGACCCCAAATAGCCAAAGCAATCTTGAGAAAGAAAAATGGAGCTGGAGGAATCAGGCTCCCAGACTCCAGACTACACTACAAAGCTGCAGTAATCAAGACAGTATGGTACTGGCACAAAAACAGAAATATAGATCAGTGGAACAGGATAGAAAGCCCAGAGATAAACCCACACACATATGGTCACCTTTTCTTTGATAAAGGAGGCAAGAATATACAGTGGAGAAAAGACAGCCTCTTCAATCTATGGTGCTGGGAAAACTGGACAGCTACATGTAAAAGAATGAAATTAGAACACTCCCTAACACCATACACAAAAATAAACTCAAAATGGATTAAAGACCTAAATGTAAGGCCAGACACTATCAAACTCTTAGAGGAAAAGATAGGCAAAACACTCTATGACATAACTCACAGCAAGTTCCTTTTTGACCCACCTCCTAAAGAAGTGGAAATAAAAACAAAATTAAACAAATGGGACCTAATTAAATTTAAAAGCTTTTGCACAGCAAAGGAAATCATAAACGAGATGAAAAGACAACCCTCAGAATGGGAGAAAATATTTGCAAATGAAGCCACTGACAAAGGATTAATCTCCAAAATTTACAAGCAGCTCATGCAGCTCAATATCAAAAAAAAAAAACAACACAATCCAATAATGGGCAGAAGACTTAAATAGACTTTACTCCAAAGATGATATGCAGATGGCCAACAAACATATGAAAGAATGCTCAACATCATTAATCATTAGAGAAATGGAAATCAAAACCACAATGCAATACCATCTCATACCTGTCAGAATGGCCATCATCAGAAAATCTACAAACGATAAATGCTGAAGAGGGTATGGAGGAAAGGGAACCCTCATAAACTGTTGGTGGGAATGTAAATTGATACAGCCACTATGGAGAACAGTATGGGGGTTCCTTAAAAAAATAAAAATAGAACTACCATACGACCTAGCAATCCCACTACTGGGCATATACCCTGAGAAAACCATAATTCAAAAAGAGTCATGTACCACAATGTTCATTGCAACTCTATTTACAATAGCCAGGACATGGGAGAAACATTAGTGTTCATCTTCAGATGAATGGATAAAGAAGATGTGGCACATATATACAATGGAATATTACTCAAGCATATAAAGAAACGAAATTGAGTTATTTGTCGTGATGTGCATGGACCTAGGATCTGTCATACAGAGTGAAGTAAGTCAGAAAGAGAAAAACAAAAACCGTATGCTAACACATATACATGGAATCTAAAAAAAAGGTCATGAAGAACCTAGGGGCAAGACGGGAATAAGGACGCAGACCTACTAGAGAATGGACTTGAGGACACGGGGAGGGGGAAGGGTAAGCTGGGATAAAGTGTGATAGTGGTAGTGTATATATGGACATATAAACACTACCAAATGTAAAATAGAGAGCTAGTGGGAAGCAGTCGCATAGCACAGAAAGATCAACTCGGTGCTTTGTAACCTGCTTGAAGGGTGGGATAGGGAGGATAGGAGGGAGGGAGTCGCAAGAGGGAAGTGATATGGGGATATATGTATATGTATAACATATTCACTTTGTTATAAAGCAGAAACTAACACAGCATTGTAAACAATTATACTCCAATAAAAACATTAAAACAAAAAAAGAAAAAGCTTCTACATACATGCAAATCTCATGGTCTGTAACTAGGATATTTACTTGGCAGATAATCCTTCATTGAGTATGAACTTGAATGATTAAAACTTCAAGGAACCTCACCAATATGTTACTATCGTGAAGTTGAAAACAGGCAAATACCTCTTTGTTTATTTTGATGTATATAGAGGTCAGGGTGGATATAATACACTGTCTCCTGAAGCGCTGCTATTGAGCGTAAACTTCCCTTCCAGATATAGATATGCATTTTCATTGTAGGTACATCTCTAACAACTCTGATGACCAATTATCTGTCTTTTTCAATTAGAAAAGAAAGTTATCACCCTTGTCCCTCTGTTGAAATTGTCCTTGAACACCAAGCTATAACTCTTCAGAGGTGGTCTTCCTGTCCTTGGAATCCTGCCACCTCAGTAACCAATAACGCATCCACTCAGCATTACCGTATGTTTTTAAACCCAATGAACTTCATTTGTCTCCCAAACAGAAGTGCATTTGAAGTTCTTCTTTTTATCAGCTAGAAGTTCTTAGTCTTCCTTGATGAGAAAACAGAGCAATGGCAGATTGAATCTCAGGTAACATGAAATGAGGCTTCAGGAAAGGAGACAAACCGCAATTGAGTGGGTCCCACTCTTAACATTATATTTAGAAGTAAAATGAGTACATCTTCTCTTTTGCTTCCTTTCTTTCTTTCATTCTTTTGTTTTAATTTAAAAATGCATATGGACAAGGTTATCCACTGTGACTTGGTGCTATAATGTCTGTTTGTGTCATCAGTTTCCCATTTTGTGGATTAAGGAAATTAAACCACACAGTTTGGTAAGTGGGCTACCAATAGTCTAGCAACTGTCTCTATATCAGCAGCATGAATCAGTATAATTTTTTTCTTAATAGAATTGTGGTAGCCTTCTTATCTTTGATGTGTACCATTTTTATTTGGAATAAATTACTTAGATTTTTACCTCTAGATACTGATTCAATTTCTGGAAGTGTTTGTCAAGCCTATGTCCAATTCACACAAGCATATCAAAATGTGATACGAAAATTAAAATACCTGTACCTTCATCTATCACAAGGTTTAGAGTGTTTAAATACATCAAAAGAATACTATGCATTTATATAATTTTATTTTTTAATTGAAAAAGTCTTCCGTTTTCTAATTTTAAACTTATTATTTTTTATTTGCCTTGCAAATAGTACTAATAGACATTTTCAAAATCCCATGTTAATACAAAAATCATCTTCAACCCCAATTTTCTTTTTCTGGTATATACAGAAATTCCCCATTGGTCTTTTTCAGATATTTTTTAGAGAATTACTAAAAACCCGCTTCTAAATAAAAACCAACAAAATAATGTTATATTGTCAAAGATGTATAAATGATGAGTTTTCTATTGCTGCATAAGCAAACACTCCAAAACTTAATGTTTAAAAACAACTTTTTATTTGCACATTAAAAAAAAAATTAGGCTTAGCTGGGTGTTCCTTAGGCAGAACTCTCATGGGACATACAGGTGGAATTAGGAGACAAGACAGTTGAGTGCTGAAGTATTCTGAGTGGCCTCATCCATATGTCTAAACATCAGCAGAGATGGCTGAAAACAGCTGGAATGACTCTTCACATGAGGATAGCAGCATCCTAGAGGGAAAAATTTTAAGGTGCAGGGCTTCTTGAGGTCTTGCTCATAAATCACATAACTTCACTTTTGTCTTACCGTATTGTTCAAACAGTCCAAATTCAAGGGGTAGGGAAATATATTCCATGACTTGATAGAGATTTCAATAAATTGTGGCCATTTTTATTTTATCACAGTACCAGCTGTCATATGTAATATAATATTAGAAATTCAGTTGAAGATTAATAAAAGTATATTTATAAAAACTATTTTCTCCAAAAGCAGAAGTTAACATCAATATTTTTATTGCTGAAAGTTAAATCCCAAACCCTCAATATAGTTATTCATATTTTAATTGGCTTGAAAAATGTCTGATTACTTTTTTTTTTTTTTTTTAATGTGGACCATTTTTTTAAGTCTTTATTGAATTTGTTACAATATTGCTTCTGTTTTTGTTTTTTGGTTTTTTGGCCACAAGGCATGTGGGATTTTAGGTCTCCAACCAGGGGTTGAACCCACACCCCCCGCATTGGAAGGCAAAGGGTTTTTTTTAAACTATTGGACCGCCAGGGAAATCCCGCCTGATCAATTCTTAAATATATAACTGTCAGACTAAATATTCAGGATCTTCTATTAAAATCGAACTTGAACAACAGCTTTATTTTTTTCAAAGTATTTAGTTATAGTGATGAAAGACTATTGACATAGGCAAGTTATTTAAAAATTTATGAATGTGGCAGTCAAACTGAAATCTGAAAATGACATGAGTATCTCAAATAAAAAAATGGAATACAGAATAACATTTTTTTCTTTTTGGGGGGTAAACTTGAAAGATTTACCTCAGATTTTCCTTCTTTTTTTCATTAGATTTATCATAGATGGGGAACTTTAAACAACATATTAAACAAGTTATAGTGAGTATATACTAAATTCCAGGAAGATTTTATTATTATTAAAAATGCTGTCCCTTTGAATGTCTGTATGAAGTTATTTAAATTTTTTAAAAAATAGCCGGAGGATAATGGTGGCTATCTGAATTTGAATCTCTCCACATCCAGCAAAATAAAAACTCTTTAGTTGACAGAAATGCAAATAAAACCACACCTGACCTTTCATTGTTACTAGGAGCTAGAGAACATCGAGCATGTCAAATTACTTGCAAGCAGAGAATAAACTACAAATTCCAGCATAGCTACCCCTGAAAGCTTTGGCTACTATACAGGACTATGGGATGAGGGAGCAAGAATGATGAGACTTAGATACTCCATGCAAAAAGGGTGAGAGAGGGAAGTGGATGACTTAGATAATGCCAAGACAAAATCAACCCCTGAGAACATCAGACTCTAAGTATTAAATTCCTGAACTCAGGACTAAGCCTTGGTAAATAGTCTCACAGCTACATAAATCATTTCGGAGTATTAAGAATAAAGGAAAACTTCAAAATTCTTTTTGTGAAGCAAGTATAATACATAGGTAATCTTTTTTTATCAAATAAGTTATTATTTTTCTTTATTTTTAACTTTTATTTTATATTGGAGTACAGTTGATTAACAATGTTGTGTTAGTTTCAGGTGTACAACAAAGTGATTCCGTTATACATATACATGTATCTATTCTTTTTCAAATTCTTTTCCCAGTTAGGTTGTTACAGAATATTGAGCAGAGTTCCCTGTGCTATACAGTAGGTCCTTTCTGGCCATCCTTTCCAGATATAGCAGGGTGTACATGTCAATCCCAAACTCCCCAACTATCCCTCTTCCCCCACCCTTCACCCCTGGTAACCAAAAGTTCGTTCTCTAAGTCAGTGAGTCTGTTCCTGTTTTGAAAAAAATTTAATTTGTATCATTTTTTTTAGATTCCCCATATAAGTGATATCATATATTTCTCTTTCTCTGTCTGACTTACTTCAATCAGTATGACATAACACATACATAATCTTGATAAAGATAGAACAAATATTACAAAATAATATCACTTATGGATATTGGTGCAAACATTCTAAATAAAATGTTAGCAAATAGTCTACCAAGCCATAGAAAGGAAATAATAAACCATGATTTAGTAGGGTTTTATACTGATAATGCAAAGATGACTCAATATTAGAAAAATCTATTAACATAAATTTACCATATTAATAGATCTAAGAAGAAAAATTATATGATTATTATCATAGATGTTGAAAAAGCCAATAACAAAAATCAACATTCATTTTTATTAAAAATCTTTTTCAAGTCAAGGATGTCAATTATATCCACTCTTACTAAACTTTTTATAGAAATAATATCCAACATAATTTTAAAAGAGGAAAAATTGAGACTCAAGAATTGGAGGGCTTCCCTGGTGGTGCAGTGGTTAAAAATCTGCCTGCCAATGCAGGGGACATAGGTTAGAGTCCTGGTCTGGGAAAATCCCATATGCCGCGGAGCAACTAAGCCCATGAGCCACAAATACTGAGCCTGTGCTCTAGAGCCTGCCAGCCACAACTACTGAGCCCACGTACCACAACTACTGAAGCCCGTGTGCCTGGAGCCCGTGCTCCACAACAAGAGAAGCCACTGAAATTAGAAGCCCATGCACCGCAACAAAGAGTAGCTCTCGCTTGCTGCAACTAGAGAAAGCCCACATGCAGCAACAAAGACCCAACACAGCCAAAAATAAATAAATGAAATTTTAAAAATATATATTTCTTAAAAAAAGAATTGGAAATGAAGAAATAAAATTATCTGTTTTCAGGTAACATGATTGTATACCTGGAAAATGCTAGAGAAACAGGGATGAAATTAATTCAAACAGTAAAGTATTCAGCAAAATAACAGGATTTTAAATTAACATGCAAAAATCAATAGCATACTATACTCAAATAATAACCACTTGGAAGATATAAAGATGGCAAAAACCCCATTCAAAATATCAATAAATAATAAATAAAAATTTAAGAATAAACCTACAAAGAAATAGTCAAAATTTACACATAAAAGGCTATAAAATAGTTCTGAAAGACACAAAAAACTGACGTGAACAAATGAAAAGACCTCCCTTGTTCTTGGTTAGAATATGCCAAGATCATCAAGATGTCAGTTTTCTCTAAGTCAGTTTATAAATTTAGTGCAATTCCAATAAAAATATCTATGGAACTAAGCCAGCTTATAATAAAATTTATATGGAAAAATAAACATGCAAAAATAGAAAGGAAAACTGCAAATAAAGAAATATAAGAGGGATACCACTTCTACCAGGTGTTAAAATATACTATAAAATCCCTGTAATTAAAACCATGTGGTACTAACGAATAAATAGGCAAAGAAATTTCTTGGATATATTTCCAGGAAAACCAACTAAAAGAAAAAAGTAGGAGAAAATACTTGTGACTTTTGGCAAAGATTTTTAAACAAGACACAAATAGAATCCAAAAAAGGAAAAGTCTAATTAATAAAACTTCTTGAAAATTAAAAACCTTCAAAATAAACTTCAAAGAAAGTAATATGTAAAAAGAAATTGAGAGAATATATTTGCAAATTATATAGCTGACAAAGCAGTTGTATACAACATATATCAATATATGCATAAAACACCTAAACTCAATAATAAAAAAAGCCCAATTAAGAAATGAACAAATATTTGATCAGACACTTCACAGAAGTAGATACATGAATGGCCAATAAGCACATGAAACGATGCTCAACATTGTTAGTCATCAAGGAAATGTAAATTAAAACCACAAGAAAACTACTAGCAGACATAAATTAGAATGGCCAATCAAAAAATATTAATAATAATAAGGCAAAGTGTTGGCAAGGTTATGCAGTGAATGAAATTTTCATCCATTGATGCTGGGAATGTAAAATTTTACAAACATTTTGGAAAACAGCTTGGCAATTTCTTAAAAAGTTAAATTTATACTACCATATGATCCAGTCATTCTACTCTTAAGTATACACTTGAAAAAAAAAGAGATACATATAAAGACTTGTACATGCTGTTTATAGAAGCTGGAAACTTTATTTATAAATCCCAAATTAAAAACAAGCCAAGTGTCCATCTACAGATGAAAGAATAAACAAATTATTCCATACAATGTAATACTACTCAGCATTAAAAACCAATGAAATACTGATAATACAACAACATGAATGAATCTCAATACCATCATGTTATGTGAAGGAAGCTAGATACAAAACATAACATACAGTATAATTCCATTTTTGAAAAATTCTAAAATAGACAATACTAACCTATAGTGACAGAAAGCAGATCAGTAGTTGCCAAGGGTCCTGAAAAGGGGAGAAGTTGACAGGGAAGAGGCACAAATAAACTATTTGAAGTGATAGAAATGTTCTACTCCTTGACTCTGATATGATTATGTTGCTTAATTAAACTTGCATCCACTTGCCTGACACACAGTAAAGCCAATTTACTGACACTGGTTGTGATTAAGGAAAGTAGAGCATTTATTGCAAGGTGCCCAATGTGGGGCTACACAAAAAGAACAGGCAGCTCTTGCTCAAAAGACCCAAATTCCTGGAGATTTCAGGGAAAGGTTTTTGAAGACAGGGTGAGGGAGAGGGTCAGAGGGTGTGTGACCTGTTTGTGGACATTCTTTTGATTCATTGGTGGTGAGGTAACCATGTGATATTTGGGGAACCAACATCATCAACCTTCTGGTGCCAATGAATCTGGGCTCTACGTCGGGGGG
>NW_006797971.1:1587942-1681043 GCF_000442215.2 Lipotes vexillifer | reverse complement strand
GGGGGGGGGGGGGGGGGACGGTCAGCAGTTAACTGCTTTCACCTGGTGGGGGTTTAAGTATTTGTAGAATAACTCAAGGATATGGCTCAGGATATTATGTATAGCCCTTGAGAAGGAACTAGAGGCCTTTAACTTTGTTTTTATAGCTAAAATTATTATTATTTTGTCTTGCTTGACTGTTTTCCTTTGTTTCTATATTTTCTCACTTTTCTGATTAAATTCATTCTTTGGAAGTGGGAGAAGGCCTAGGAGGCTAAAGCTTTTTTTTACAAAGAAGAGGTGAAGGATGCAGGGTGGTGAGGAGGGCAGGGTCTGTCCCGGGAAAGCCCTGCTCAGTCTCAATTACACATCATACGTGTATGCGTATATGTATTTATATTTATTTATATATGCATATATATATTTATTTTTACATATATGCTTGTCATAACTAATCAGTACTCTAACACAGGTGTTAGTGTTATTATATGAAAGTTATACCTTAATAAAATAATAAGACAAAACAATAACATCACTGATCAGGTGCATATACTGAGGGGTTTTTGGAAATGATACCCTGAAAATAACATACTATTAATTCTATAGTATTCCAAATCAGGATGCATAACCTGAATCTAATCATGAGGGAATATCCTAAATTGAGAGGTATTCTACAAAAAATAAATTGGCCTGTGTTAATAAAAAAAATGCTAATCCTAAGAGACAAAGACTGAGAATCTGTTCCATATTAAAGAAAACTGGAGAGAAATGCAACATGAGATCCCAAATCTCTGTATGTTACAAATAATATGTTTGAATCAATAGACAATTTGGAAAAGATGGTAGTTTAGAGAAAAGTATTATGTCACAGTAAAAGTTTTTGAATTTGTTAACTGTACTGTGTTTGTGTAAGAGAATACAATTTTCTTAAGAAATACACACTAAAGTGTTAAGGGGAATGATGTACAGAAAAACCTCTCTTGTGGTTAAAATGGTTAGAAATACACACACACACACACACACACATATATATACATATATATATAAATTAGAATATATATATATATATTCATAAACTCTCCTGTGGTTAAAAGTGGTTAGAAACAAATATATATATATACATATATATATGTATATATATATATATATATATATATATATATATATATATACACATGTATAGAAATTAGACATTATTTCAAAATAAAAAGTTAAAAGTTTTTAAAATATAAGTTTGAACAGAGTTTGGTTCTAAAAGACTTTTCTAGAATGAGTTTAGTATTCAATCAAAGTGCCCACGTCAACATATTGATTTTCTCTAAGTTTCAGAGGAAAACACAATCTGCAATTTTTATTTAAGATATTTTCTTAAAAATCAATGTGATTTTTGCTTAACATATTAAATTGTCTTTTCTGTGTTTAATAGAGAAATTAATATGCAGCAAAAATTCAACATTATGTTGTAAATACCAAATATACCTAAAAAAACAAAAGAGCCTGCTACAATAACAGTAGTCTTAAGTTGATTACCCTAGTGCCAAACCTCCTTCTGGAGGTGAGATAGTATTTTTGTAACATATATAACCACTTTAGTTTATTACATCACTACTTAGAAAATTGTTGCTTTAATTTTTAAAAGACAATAATGTGATTTTAAACTTTGAAATTCTTCAAGGCTATACTTCATTTTATATAAATTAATGCCGTTCCTGAACCTAACCATCTGACTTGAAAAGTCATGATCCCGTCATGACCAGACTGTGTGAAAGGCCATACCATAAATAAGAAGCTATGTTTCTCAAGGATTCTTTTTTGTGACCTTCCACAAAATCTCTGCACATATGTTGGATAACTATGTAATTTTGAAAAAAATACATGTAATTGAAAATAAAGAGTTTGGGGTAAACAGGGTTTTCCCAATTCACTCATATCCATTGACTGAATTCTCTTATTTGATGAATTTCAATATTATGAAGATATAACCTTCTTTTCTTTTAGTTCAAGTTTTGACATTTGTCATCAAGATATTCCTTCAAGGTCAAGCTTGTAGGGTAAATTTATTTACTGTGTCTTAGATATGTGTTTTTGGATTCCCTGGGAGTTAAGTTTAGTCAAATAGAAACTAATATTACCTGCCCAAGTTTGACTTCACTCACAGAATTCTAGGTATATGAGACAAGATAAGCAACAATCCAGAACCTGTAAGATATTCACAGGGAGTCTAGATTTTTGCATTCCAGTATTATGGAATGATATATATTCTAAGGCGTCTCCTGCTACAAATCAAGTCAATTTTAGAACTATACCCTTTGAGCCTTAAGCATTTCTAAGCTCAAAGACAGTAAAAAAAAAGGGAGGCCTCTGAGTCTTTTACCCTATTATCAACAACAACAAAAAATTTAGTCAATTATAAGCATACTTCAAATGCACAGTTACATGGAGACAAATACTAATATCAGTAGCAGGTTGTGGTACTGACATTGGCATCCCGCCAATAGAGTTAGGAAACTAAAAGTGAGCTACAATTGTCTTAGATAAGGGACAGGGTGGGTGTGAGGGAGACACAAGAGGGAGGGGATATAGGGATATATGTATAGGTATAGCTGATTCACTTTGTTATACAGCAGAAACTAACACACCATCGTAAGGCAATTATACTCCAACAAAGATGTTAAAAAAAAAGAAAAGAAAAGAAAAGAGAAAAAAAACCCACTTTATTTTCCTTCTTGTCTAGTTAATTTATTTATTTGCTCAGTTTGTTTATAATTTATTTTAATGCATTTTGTTTTAGAACAAAACTCCAAAAGTTTCAGTCACCCAAATAAAGCCAATAAAACTGTTTACCTGGCAGACCTTCAAAAGTCTTCATGTTACTATTAAAAAGAAAATCACAAATGGTTAAAAACTTGTGAACTTGTATAAGTTAACCCTATATAAAAGTGAGCAAATTGTTAATGACCCTCTTTATTCCTCCAGTACTCTGTCTAGGTATTACATTAGGAACTATTCATTATGAGAAGAAGCCATTGCTCTATTTTTCCCCCTCAGGTTGCAAAGTCTTGCATGACTTAATCTCAGATTTTCAGTGGAAGCGCTTCAATGCTTTCTGCTTTCTTTGCTGCTGTGACCAGATGGAAGCATCATCTTCTTTTCCAGAAAGTCTATGAACAGGCAGAGTAAAGGTGACAGCTCACACAGAGTAGTGCCAGATGCTCTTGTTTATTCCACAGTGTTAAGGGATATTTATTGGCAGAAGTTCAATGGCTTTTTGGGGGATTTTCCAGAGTCACGTTTTTGGGGGTGAAAATTGTGCAGCACCAGTAAAGAAAACCTACTTTGCCCAGTAGACTTGGCTATGATTTTCTTGGTTTACATTCTTTCCCCAAAATACAGGAAGATTTTAAAAACCCAAGTGTGGATTTCACAGGGATGCAGCACTCGTGCCTATTTGCTCTCTTTAAGAACACTGAAAATTGGTAGTTGGAACTGTAAATTTACCCCTTTTTTATATTTCTTTTTATTTTCTAAATCTGAGTTATAGTTGTGTTGAACCAAAGTAAAAGTGATTTTAAAAACTGAATACATGGTAAGTGCCAAACTTGTTTATTTTACTATAGACTCAAGCTATGTTCAGACTGGAAAGACTATCCTAGTGTTGTTTAATCAGCAAGTTTCTGATACTACCATGGACAAAGCAGTGTTGTTAGCGCTTAAGAACATAGGCGTGGATTCCAGGTTTTCAAGCTTACTAGCCATATCACCTTTTCAAGTTTATTTAACTTCTTTATGCCTCAGTTTCCTTGTATGTAACATCGTCATAATAATAGTATCCATCTCATAGGATTTTTGTGAGGGCTAGATGAGTTTTTCATGAAGTATGTCTAGAAGAGTCCCTGGCACATAATAAGTACTCAATAAATGTTAGCCATTGCTACAAGCATTGTCATTATCATTATTATTATGCGGTCATTTTCTTTTGATCCATTACACTATAAAATGTGTATTCTTCCTTCTTGGGCAACAGTTGTTTTAGGGAAAATGTGTCAAAAATATTCTATTAGAGATGGCAGGAACCTCTAGAGATAAGTGTTTATTCTGTCTGGGAGCCTTCCCAACAAAGCAAAACTAACATTTCCTTCATGATTTTAAAAAAAATGTAATTACCCTAACAAGCAACAAAAATCATGTCTTACTTTCTCTCTCTATATTTTTTTCTTATAACACCTTTCATTAATAAATAAAAATATTCTTTAAAAAGTTAATCAACTATTTTAAAAAGAAAAATGGGAAGGTTTATGAATTTTATTAAATTAGAGACTCATTTCCTGGTATCATATTCTTTCACTTTGGGGCAAAACCAGTTTTAGACATACATTTATAACTATGTATAAAATGAAATATTTCATCAGAGAAACTATAATCAAAATATCTCTATTTATGAATTACCAAGGTTTGGATTTCAAATCCCAGGTAACTAATTCAAGAAAGATTAATTTATTTTAAAAGTTAATTGATATAATTAATTATAGAGCTATTGGTTATATTTGAATTTGCTTATGCTTTGTCAAAGTGAATCAGTTTTTGTACTTCTAGAATACTTGTGTTATTTGAAGAGTATGGATTGATTCAAACTTGGTAAAATACAGCTGTTAAAAATGTGTACTTGGCTGCATACAAAATAAAAGTCTGTGATGCCAACTTTGTTTATATATAAATAACTTCTTTTGACTATCATTAACTCTATTCTGAGACACTAATAAATACTTCTTGAAAGAATAAGCTCAAAAGTGGAAGAACTTGGAAAGGAATCCACAGATCTCAATTGTAGTGACCACAGTTATTGATGGCACCCCCTCCTGCATAACTGTATCATGTGTAAGTCACACCCACATTTGTTCTCAGCTCCAGCCATATGGCAATTCTTCCTGAACGATTTGGCTTCTCCGTTTTCTTTCTCTATTATTAGAATATTATGGCTTTCTTCCCTTCAGTTCTTGCCAGCTGGGAAGCAAAAATAGTATTATTTTTGCCTCACTTATTCTTGATCCCTTTTTGATTATCCTTGGTTGCCTTAAACATGAACTTGTCTTGTTTGTATCTACAATTTGGAGGATTCGGTCTGTGGAAGCTACTCTATTAGATGAGTGTTAAGATTCCACATTCTTCTAATACACTTTATTTTTCAATTACTTTTTAAGGTGGGGGCAGTGGAATGGAGATTTAAATTCCCCGGGGTATAAATCCCTGGAGATAATGTGTATATATTGGGAAAAAGCCTTGAAAACTGTCAACATTTTTAAAAGGGCAGTCTCCTGATTATAAATCACATTTGGTTTGGTTCTTCATTACTAAAAGAATATTCCTATTCTGGATAACAAGTTTGTGACTAGATTTCTTTTAACAGCCATATGTAGCAATGCAAGTAGATTGGACAAATTGAAGATTACTCCCTGCCTTAGGAAAAGTAATATATAACACTGTATTTTATAAAAATGAAAGTTTATGTCCTGAAAGCATTAACCTGAGGCCAGCAGCAGTAGGCTGGCAGCTCCTATCACAAGGTTTGTGTGAGACACAGGCTTCTGCTTGTTCCTCACAACCAAATCAGCCTCACAAGTGCGCATGTGCACCCAGCGAAGGTACATGGTGAATACTTCACTGTGATGACAGAAATATGCACTTACAAATCAAAAGTCTGTGAAATGTTGATTCCCCAAAAGGAATTTTGTAACAAAGAATTGTAACCTTAAAACCAGAAAATGATCCATCATTTGTTAAAATAAGGGAAAGAATAATAGAATAAAACAAAGAGCAATCTTTGTATTTGAAGAGTGCTTGAGATGCAGCTGGGGAAAAGATTTTGAGTGATTCATATTTTACTGACCTTGGGTCATCTGGTTATTATGGATAATTTTATCACACAGGGCTGCACATTTTTGATTCACAGCCTCCCCCAATTACATATGGTCTCCTTTCAAGTTCCCAAAATGTGTTCTTTGAAAATAACAGTTAACTAAAAGGATGACATACATTCAGGTTTTTAAATTCCTTTGTGTAGGAGGAGAAGAACATTGATTTAGGAAAAAGGAATTCATAAGAAATTGCCTTGACTGTAATAAAATAAAAATTATGTTCCACTTTAATTTTCCAAGGATTCCAAAAAATAATCCTTTTCCTGGCAATTGAGTCTTAGCTATACATGTATTTATAACATAGTTGATTTAGTGTAATATTCTGCAAAGTTTTACTAAGTTTTTGAACACTCCAATCTACTTCTAAATGGTACACCAGTTAAGAAATGCTTACAGTACAAATGTTGTACTCCTGAGGTATATATCAGATGAATGTTCTGTGATAAACCATGGCTAGTCAATAAGGATCTAACAGTGCCATAGACAGAAACAGGTAATCATCATCCTTGATTTTCTAATTATCAAAACATCTTAACCATTTGCAAAAGGGATAAGATTAGAGAGCTTACATTTAGATGATTACTGACTCAGCAAAAACATGCTTTATTGACTAGAATGTAACATCATGTGAGTGAGTGAACCTCAGCCATATTTCCACCTGGGAAATTGCTAGCAATGTCCATGCTCATCGTATGAGATATCATAACTTCAGTTAATTCAGCTGATTTTGAGTATATGATACTTTTATTTCTCAGTCCTGAAACTTCAAAAGTCTGATTATATTTGGAATGCTACTGCGATACTTTGACTTCATAATATGTTTCCTGTATTTTCATCATTGAACAATAAATAGGATTTCTATTTAAAATAGTTTCTTAAATTCTGACACTTTTTCTCTCAATTAATTAGACTTTATACAGAAAAATCAGTTATTAAATTTGAATTATTAATAGCAACTGGATTTCCATGTCTATATCTCATTTTCCTCATCTTTAAAATTGATATAATAACAGCTAATTTATAGATCAGTTTTAAAGATTATATGAAATTTTTATATATCTATATACCTAAAGTGCATATCAGAGTACCAGGTGCATGGAGGTGGTTGTTATAGTTATTACTGATACCACTGATAATGACTGTAGAAAATATTAAGAAAAATCTGATTAAAATTTATTTTTGTATTTACCAGAGATGCAGAAAACAAATGGTTCAAATGTTCTTTAAATCTGGTGTTTTTTTTTTTCTTATTTGTGTAAAATTGTAAAGGGAAAGTTAAAAAGAAATTGTTTTTTAAATCTTAATGTATTAGGTTTCTTTGATTGCAAAATACAGAAAAATCCTACTCAAATGGCTTAAGTAAAAGAGGACTTTATTACCTTTATGACATCAAACTGAAAAGTTTAATGTAAGCACTGGCTTCAGTTATGAGCAGTGGCAGAGGTTTAAATACGTAATGTCACACAGCCCTGTTCTTTTATTAGTTCTTAGCTATGTTCATCTCCATGCTGTCCTCATTCTCAGGTTCCACAAGGTAGCTGCTAGCAACACTAGACCTACTCTTTGTCAGGTTCAAGTGCAAAAAAAAAAAAAGAGAACATCTCATTGGCTATGATTGGTCCAGTTGATTATTCCTTAGTCAATCACAATGTCCAGGGGAATGTTATTCTCAGCTGGCTAGGCATGCTTACAACTCTAGGAATGTGAGGCAAGTGGGATTACAGTAAGGGAAGGATGGTTTCTCAAGTAAATGTTGTGGTAGGTTTATCAGAAAATGAATAATCAATTTGAACCATTGCATATAACATGCTAATAAAATCAGAATATATTTGAAGATGCTGTGTTTTGCCAGTTTTCCTTCTTCTTTTCACTTTTTTAGATATGGGCATATCCCAAGATTTTATTCTTGTATCTTCACCTTCTTTTATTTCTGTGGTATCTCAGTGGCATTCTTGACTCTATCATCTGGGTATGGAAGGCTCACAAATGTCTTCCGAGCTCTACTTTGTGTGTCAACTAGCTGTTATTGCACAGCAAACCTTTCCAAAATTTCATGAGTCTGAAGGTTGGTGCTAAGCTGACCCTCTGATCTTGGTCTTGCATCTCAGTCAGCAGCCTCACTACTTTAATGGAAATATGTTGCAGTACCTAATCCATAGCAGGAACTGAAACTTATTATTATCGTCACAAATTACATATGTTTTCCAAATGAGGAAAGTCATTTCTCTTTCTTTCTTTGAGTCCATCTCTCTTCATATATAGTTTTCCATAGCATCACCCAATCTATATATACTCACAATAACACTACAAATAATGGCTCTCCATTGCTATAAGTATCATAATAAATTGTACAATCTGTGGATATATTAGTATATCATTGACTGTATCTTATATTTATTTGTATCTCTTCAGAGCCTAACACAATGTCTAGTGCATAGAAAGAGTCAGTAAATGCTTACTGTGACTGCTCCTGCCTCTGCTGTTGCTCTTGACCTTAAAGACCACGTTAATCATATCAGTATCTCTTTAGCTGTGTGTTGTATCCCCAGGGGAGCTCTGGAAGTGTCTAAGTGTACCCTGGGGATCAATGTTTTAGATGTCTAAGCATCTTTTATACAAATAAAAAATTATCTTTCTATATTCCACATTCCCAACCACTCTTTACTATCATCTGATCTCACATTTTACCAGGTCTCCCATATGCTATTTATTTTCACCCAATATAGATTAGATATAGACATAAGTATAGATATAGATATAGATGATTGAGATGAGAAAGGAGTGCTGAACTCAAGGGCTTTGAAAAAATTCTGGGGAATGTGAATCACCGATTTATTGTTTCTTCCCTCAAGAAGGATCCTGCTTACTAAATTCATAGGCTAAATGTGGAAGATTATAAGTTATCATATGGATAACATAGCATTTGTTGAAATCAAAATATTCTACTATGCAGTTATTCTTTACCGCTGCCATCTTTTTTTACAAAAAAAGAACAAAAATAAAAATGCATCTAAAACATGAAAATTACAGTCAAATTTTATGTGTGTGTATTGGGAGATGGAGTGAAGTCATTGAATAATAATTTTAAAATACTGTAAAAAAGAAACTACTGTCTTCTACTTACTGGTGCTTTGGGGGAAGCTTCTCCTATCGTATTCTCTTATGCCTATACTTTTTCAACCTGTAGTTTTGATTGTTAGCTGTAAGTGGACTTCTCTCCACTAGTCTACGGGAATGCATTGACATCCTTTCCATTTTCATGGTTGTCACTTGGATCTCTGAAATTGTTTCCTGGTATTATTTTGGATGCTGTTCTAATATTTTCCCCAAGTTGATCAAAAAGTACAAAATCAATGTCTGTTAGTTATTCAGAAAAAATCACCACCTATGATTTAGGAATTGTGTTACATAAAGGTGAGTTGTAAATAATTGTCATTCATAGAAGGTATAGTCCTTAAAAGCAGGTCTGTGTCTACTTTATCTCTGTAGCCCTTACATAACTTTTACAATTCCTGTCAGATAGTTTTTAATTCTTTGTTGAAAGAATGAATGAATCAATGAATGAATCAACTAACTTTTACCAACTATATTTTCTTAGGGAATTTAAGTCTACAACAAACTGCCTCCTCCACCATGGACTAATCATATTAGCTTTCCAGTTGAAGGAATCAGCAAATAGAAAGACAGTCAATAGTAACCTGAAAAGGATGTTTGAGGAGCATCAAGAAAGTTAGTATAGTGGAACAAAAGGGATTTAGCAAGATAAGCAGCATCTAGACTAGGTAGCCCTTTGTAGACTATGAAATTATCTAATAAGCTATTGGAATTTTTGATAAAAGGAGTGACATAATCTGGTCCATGCCACTCTGTGATATTCTGACAGTGGATGAAAAATAAAAGGAAGGGGGAATAGAATAAAGAGATAAGTTAAGGGCGGGGGAAAACATTGTCCAAGAAGGAGATGTTGATGACTTAAAATGGAGTGGTAGCAGTGTAGGTGATTTTAAATAGTCAATAAGGGAGTTTATTTTTAAGTTGAATGGACTAGTCTTGACTGATGGATTGAATGTTGATGTGAGAGAAAGAGATGTGTCAATGATGATCAACTAGAATTTATTTTTGAAGACATGGACAGGACAGGAGAGAAG
Organism: Lipotes vexillifer; assembly: GCF_000442215.2. NCBI lineage: Eukaryota > Metazoa > Chordata > Mammalia > Artiodactyla > Lipotidae > Lipotes > Lipotes vexillifer. The sequence goes on along the minus strand of NW_006797971.1, from coordinate 1,671,004 downwards.
CGGTCTGGAGAAAAATCTCAGTGGTTTAATTTTGAACAAATTAAATGTGAGACTCCCATGAGTGTTGTTTAAGATTGAGACTCTAGAATTTTACTGCTCCACTACTTACTAACTGGGCAAGTGGTTTAACATTTTTGTGCCTTATTTATATCTTCTACTAAATGTAATTATTATTATTTTTTAACATCTTTATTGGAGTATATTGCTTTACAATGTTGTGTTAGTTTCTGCTTTATAATGAAGTGAATCAGCTATACATATATATATATATCCCCATATCTCCTCCCTCTTGAGTCTCTCTCCCACCCTCCCTGTCCCACCCCTCTAGGTGGTCACAAAGCACTGAGCTGATTTCCCTGTGCTATGTGGCTGCTTCCCAATAGCTATCTATTTTACATTTGGTAGTGTATATATGTCCATGCCACTCTCTCACTTTGTCCCAGCTTACCCTTCCCCCTCCCCGTGTCCTCAAGTCCATTCTCTACATCTGCAAAATTTAATTATAATGAAAGGACTTGCCTCTTAATGTTGTTGTGAGAATTAAATTAGTTATCCATATAAAAATCTAGGAATAGTTTCCCACATACTGTAGAAATTTATTATTATTATCATCCAAATAGAAATGAAGACAATGGTTATGAGTTTGGAACTCAAGAGGAAGTCAGAAATTCAGCTATAGATAGGATTTAAAGCCATAGGAACAGAAAAGACCACATAAAATGTGAGTGTACGTAAGGGAAGAAGAGAGCCAAAGACAGCCCTGTTATATTATTCTGAGATTTCAAGTTTAGGAAGAAGAAAAGGAGTTAGCAAGTGAGACTTGGAAAAGGCTGCCAGTGTGGCTGGAGGAAAACCAGGGGTGTATGATGTTCTAGATGCCAAGAAAAGTATTGCTAAAGGGAAGGTGATTTTATTGGCTGGAGATTAATACACGGACATTGGATTAGGAAAGATGGAAGTTGTTGCCAACCTGGTCGTTCAACTTTCCGACGAGTCATTGAAATGGAAACCCAAATAAAGTGACTCAGTGGGAGAAGAAGTAAAAAGAAAGTAGAGTCAATCAGAATAAACTTTTCTTTGAGAACTTTTGCTTTTTGTGGAACAGATAAGTGTGGGAGGAAACTGGAGGAGGATGGTGATTGAGGATGAATTTTTATTCAGATGGGAGATATTTCACCATGTTTGCAGGTTGATGGGAATGATCCAACTATAGGCATTAAGGGAATTTTCTCAATCTCCTTTGTATTGCAACAAATTTGAAATGGAACGAATGTACATTTGAATAAAAGGAATTGCAACCTCCAAATAGAGAAGCAGCAATTACCCATAAAGAGTAAAACTAAGATTTTAATTATGCTACTTTCCATAGCCTATTTATGTAAACAAGAAAGAGGATCTTTGTTTTTAACATAAAGAATGTGGGAGTGATACCGTATGGAAGTATTTTATGGTATTACTGTTTGTAGTCTTTTAAGAAAGAGACAAATGTATCTTTTATTACTAAATGAAAAAGATCATTTTATTTTTATGTAGGACAAAATTAAGTCATAAAGTATAGTTTTGTTTTTAATGTATAATAATAAGCAAGAAATTGGCCCATTTATTTCAGGTTCTCTACTCAAGTCGTGCATTCTAGCCAGACCTAATCATTCTTACTTTCTCCCAACAAAGTTCTACATTCTTCATAAATGTGGCTAATAAGCTTCCAGGATCCTTGCAACTCAAGAACGTATGATTATATAACTCCCCAATATTTTTTCCACTTTTTTCATAAAACTAGTTCAACATATTTTTAATGATTCGTTGACAACTAACCTCTTTCAAAATTGTTTCTGATTAGCATCAGTCCATTTAATGGTTTGTCATTGCTCCATATTTTCTAGTCCTTAACATTTGCAGTAATAAATGTTATCATTTATATTTTTGGTGGGCTCTTCCTAAGAGTTTTGTGTTTCTTTCTTATAAATGAATGAATAATACTAATACTGAAAGAGTGAAGAATGCCATGTTAAGGTGGTGTAGTTTATGTATAGACACAAAATATCTGAAGGGTGGCCATGATCTAAATTTTTCCCCAGAAAACTGTCTTGGAAATTGGGCTTTTTATCATGGGGAAGCTTGAAGGAGAGATTAAGGATGGTTGTTGTGACCATAATTGTTCCGAAAAATTTTTTTTAAGAATAACTACTGCTCTCAAAGAGCAGTACCCTGTCCATCATCACAACCACATTCATTCATTGTTTTCAACATTTATTGACCACCTAGGATATTAACTCTATGTGGGATGTCCAATAAAAAATTGAAAATTGAAAAAAGACTCAATCATGGTTATCAAAAATTTAATTGTCTAGTGGGAAAGAAACATTATACATGTTGCAGCCCCAACTGATAAATCTTATAATGATGTAAAGTGTTCAGTAGGGAGAGAAAAATGGGGATTTACATTATAATAGTAATATCAAGACATCAGGAAAGGAAGCTTCCTTGAGAAAATGATCCTTTCCTTAATTTTGAAGAATTAGCAGTAAGCTAGATAACAAAATAAACCCAAGGAAGGAAAATAACTCTACAAGTAATTAATTCTATATTCTGTGTCAGAGATAATACACATGCACACACAAAGCGAGAGCGAGAAGTGTGTGTGTGTGTGTGTGTGTGTGTGTGTGTGTGTGTGTGTGTGTGTGTTGAGAGCTGGCGAGGAGGGGAGTGGAAGAAGCTAGAGAGGATTTTCAGGAGGGATCTTATGTATTAAGCTATGTGCATTCCATCCTGAACGCTATGTGGGTGATATCAAGGGATTTTAAGGAGAGAAGTAATAGGATCATGCTCACTCTCTGAACGTAGCCGTGGAGGCAGTGTTTGGAGGATGTCTGGCATGCATCAGGCAAGCTCTGGGCCTCCTACATTGTCGGTCACATCAGAGTAACAGGTTACATTAGGACAGTAGGAGAGAACCAGGCATTGTCTGTAAAACATGCAAGTTTTATGTGATTCTTGGCCTTTAGGAGAGTAAAAACACATTTTCTTCTTAAGAAAAAAGCCAGTGAGGTTATCCCTCTTTTCTCTTGTAGACTATATTAGTTTCATATTGCTGCTATAACAAATTACCTCAAAGTCTGTGTTGCCATGTAAGGTAACATATTCACAGGTTCCAAGGTTTAAGGTGTGGAAATCTTTGGACGGCCATTACTCTGACTACCACACTGATATCTGTGAATCATTGCGACCCCCCCACCATAGCTGTGAAATAAGACTAAATTCCATGTCTTTGTTGACATGAACCAGACTGAGATCCTGCTAGTGTTTTGTTCTGTCCTTCTTTAGCCGTATGATAGGCTCATTCACTGGTTTCACATAAATAGAAGAAAGAGGCTATTTTTGCTACTATAAAACCTTTCAACCTCCTTTGCCCATCTACAAGGTAAACATGGGTTGCTGTGTCAGAATCCATTTTATACGAGCAGTTTTCAGTGATGTATATTAGACAAGTGAAAGATTGGGGTCAAAGCATGTTGGTCATTGAATAGGGTTTATTCAAAATATTCCCTAATTGAAATTTGCTATGCAGATTGCTTCCAAGTAAAATCCATGCCAATAAGTTACAATAATACCAGAAAATTATTCCTTCTTTCTAAGCCTCTCAATAATGCAGGGAGTAATATCCATGCTCTCTATATTATCTTCACTTGCCAGATAATGTGGTAGAGGAATAAAAAAATTAAGAATTTGCCAATCACAATGCATGCAGAATCAGCACCAACAATATACTGTGTTAACTAGCCCGCTAATGTTCTGCTCTAAAACTTGTGGATCATTTTTTCCTTTTTTATTTAACCATGTCACCCTGTTAAAAAAATTTTTTAACTGTACTATCTGATTGTACTACTTTAACTCCTGACACATAATCAGAAAGTGTTACTTGGACTTTTTTAACCATGAAAGCAAACAAACACTGCTTAGCAGGTCCCCAAAGACATTCTCAATCTTGCTGAAGAAAAATAATGATTTAGATCTTAGCCTTTCAAAGTTATTTCTCTCCCTGAGCTCATGTTTATCTGAAAATGAATACAGTTTGGACATGTTACCTATGATAAATATGGAATATTTTGTAGGTGGTGTTACAAGGCAGGTATACTTTATGATTTAAGTTTTATAGGTTGCCATCTGGGTCTTTCTACTTATTGAATAAATTACTCAAACATTTAGGTGAGATGTATATACACACACACACACACACACACACACACACACACAGAGGTTTATCATTTTCACATTTGCTGAATAAGAATATTGGATTTACTTTTTGCATTTATTCTCTTGGTAAGCCTTCTCTTTAGTATGCTTAGGTGAACTGATTTTTAAGATATGTGATGATTTCCTTATGTTGCTGCCCAGCACTGGAGTAAATTAGATCTTAAAATCAGGAGACATACATCTGTCATTGGCTTTGAGAAGGGTTTAAAGAATCTTTACCTGGCAAATCATAATTACTGATGACTGCTTATTTTATGCAAATTTTGACACACATGGGAGTATTAATGTGGCAATGCCATCAATGAAACTGTACAGCTGCTACTGAAAGGGCAAAATTGTGAATAATATGATGCCTCTTAATGGTCAACTGGCCAAGTCAGTGATTGGAATGCTCCCATAGGACTGATTCAGTATCACAGAGGAGAGGTTGATAAAAACAAACCCACAACATTTTGTTAATTTGTATTTGGAATTAGTTATGCATACTTATAATCAGATAACTCCAATTTTAAATGTGTTTCACAAAGGTTTTAAAATGCTTATCTCTGAGGCTCTGATTTAATTAAAAACCCTTCTATATTTCTATAGTTTTTGTGGTATTAAAGATGAAATCAATATTGATTTCTCTGTTCTATTGCATTTTCTGAAACACCTATCTGTATTTTAGAAGTTTCACCTAAACTTACCTCTGACTGTGTTGCTATTGCACTGTTGATGCCTAGCACTAGAATAAAAAAGATTGTGCATGTGTGTGTGTGTGTGTTTTAAACTTATGTTAAACTCTCTATTGGTAAGGATGCAAAATTAGTTGGTTGCTAAGGTAAAGCCCAAATAACAACTGTATATAACATAGAAATGAATTTCCCACTCAGTAACTGTCCAAACTTAAGCAGTGTGTGACAGGTTTTGTAGCTGCAGTTTTGGTGATCTAGGTTCCTTCTCTCTTGTTCTGGCATCCTTACCATGCAAGTTCCATTTTGTAGTTTAAATGGCTCTTCTAGCAATATCATGAGGAAGGAGAGAGGGACAGTGGAAGGCACAAAATTTCATTTAAAAAGCATGAACAAGAAGTTTCTTATATCACTTCCTCTCCTCTCCCATTAATAAGACCTTAATCATATGACCACACCGAGCTGCAAGAGAGACTAAGAAATATAGTCTTTAGCATAAGCCCTTCTAACATTAAAATTTCTCTTACTAAAGGAAGAAGAGGAGAAAAGATATTTGTACCCAATCAACCGCCTCTGCCATATACTCTAAAATTACTTTGGAGGGCTTTGAAAATTGCAATGTGGAGGAAATCCAAAGACATAGTATCATGCCTATGAAAGTTATATCATTGCAAAATAGGGCTATCTTAACCAAGTTCTTCCTTTCCCTTCTCTTTTCCTCTAACTCATCTCTTCCTGTCCTTCATTATTTTATCAGCTTCTATATGCCAACTATCGTCTTATGTACTAAAGTTCAAAAGGTATTTTCTCTCTCAATAGTCATATGGGGGAAGCAATAGTTTAGGACAATATGGTATTATTTTAGCAATATGCTGTAGAGACAGAGAACTAAATCTTCCTAGGTGGGTCAGGAAAACATCACCAATAGGTGACACTTGAATCTGATCTTCAGAATGGGATAAGAGTTGCTATCTAATGCTTAGCCCTGTTTATTCCCTTTGCTTGGTTGAGCTCTGATTTGATCTAAAGAACTTATCGATAGCTAGGGTACTGAAGACTGGTACTATAGACACTAGTACTGCTCCCCATTATTTCCAGTTTTTCTACTTCCAGGCATGAATTAATATTGTACTTACACCCTCAAATTTAGAAGTGGCCACGTGACTTGCTTTGGCCAAGATATGTGAACAGAACTGAGAAGTTATTACTTCCAAGTGGATGCATTTATAAGCTGGTCCATGATTCTCCATCTCACTCTTGCCCTGCTGCAGTGGCTGTGAACGCACAGCTTGATGTGGAGTTACAGAGCTAAGCTATCATCTGCAGGTCAGCGATCCTGGATAATTGCCCACATCTGAAGCATGCTCCCCAGAGAAATAATTTTTTTCTGCTTTAAAACACAGATATGTGTGGGTTGTTTGTTAAGCAACATAACCCAACCTAATCTAGCCAATTCATTTAATGATCAAGTAATCCTGCTATCCATTCCTCTCACATGCTCTGTCTTTCATACTCAGACTCTTGTCCAATGATGAGGTTATAGTGGTGATGTATGATTAAGGGCAGAAAGCTAGAAAGTTGGATTTCCTCAATAAAATAAATTCTTAATTATCTTTAGATAGTGAATGTTTTTATTAGATAAACCCAATGATTTATTTTTCTTTATACAAGTCATTGGGATTCATTTTATTTTTTTAATTTATTTTTTAATATAATTTTATTTTATTTATTTTTTGCTATTCTGGGTCTTCATTTCTATGTGCAGGCTTTCTCTAGTTGCAATAAGCAGGGGCTACTCTTTGTTGCAGTGCACGGGCTTCTCATTGCGGTGGCTTCTCTTGTTGTGGAGCACAGGCTCTAGGCTCATGGGCTTCAGTAGTTGTGGCACACCGGTTCAGTAGTTGTGGCTCGTGGGCTCAATAGTTGTGGCTCTTGAGCTCTAGAGCACAAGCTTAATACTTGCAGCTCACAGGCTTAGTTGCTCTGTGGCATGTGAGACCTTCCCAGACCAGGGATTGAACCCATGTCCTTGCAATGGCAGGCAATTCTTAACCACTGCACCACCAGGGAAGTCCCAGGGTTCATTTTAGACTGGTAGATTTTGAGTTATTCTCTTTAAAAGGAAATAGCATAAAAAAATTTTTATTCATCCAATCAGAAAGCAAAATACATGGCATTCACTCAAAACACTATAAGTGATGTCAGAATCATGGAGACATGAGATGCTCCCTTTGTCTCTCCCCTTCAATATACAACCTGTAAAACATCCATAGCTCAGCAAAGGTACCTCTGCCTAACACACCAGGATGCCAGAGAATTCCACAAACCTGTACGTCTAAAGGGCGGGGGGATGGAATACATGAAGGAGAGAGAACTGGGAGACAGCAAAGGTGGTGCCTGTGATCCCAGACCCCCAGCAGCAGTAGCTGAGCCTGCAGCTCCACAGAACCCAGTAGCATGAGAGGAGGCAGGATACTGTCTTCCCAGCCTCAGTGGCACCTGTGGCCACAGGGAAAAAGACAGCAAAGGCAGTGGGGCCTGCAACCCAGTCCATCTACTTGTGGAGGCATCTGCAACTCCCCCAGCCATACCCCCTCCAGCAGCAGCAACCACAAACCAGACAACCCTGGTCATGACAGAGATACTCATGGCCCCAGCAACCTCCCGACCCTCCCTTCCCCCTGCTGGGGCAGATCCTGTTGTCAACTACAAATTGGCACTTGCCATTGGCACTTGCTATCTACATTTACAAGGATTAAATCATGTGCTTCTGACTTTCAACAACCCCTGAAAGGAGTTCAGGGTGGAGAGTGGAGATGAGACACTCTGTGATCTGGGAAAAACTGGCAGAACAGATCTTCAGATAGTTAGATATTTTCAGGAGTTGATTTTATGAGTCCAATTCTTATATCTCCTCATATCTAGAAAAGCACTAAACTCCTTCATGGTGACAACTGCTCCTCATGACTAGCAGAAACCTTGTATAGAAAAATATGTGCTTGATTGCATGTACTTCCCCTTCACCAAAATCACTTATATACTGACCTTTCCCCCTACCTCTTTGGAGCAGGTTCTCACAGCTATCTGAAATGCTGTCTCCCAGGCTAGAGTCCTCATTTTGCCCCAAATAAAACTTAACTCACAACTCTCACCTAGTGCATTTTTTTAAGTCAACACTGTAACCCAGAAGACCCCAGACATGGCAGAGTCACTCGCCATCCTGGTTTCTCAGGTAGTGACACCAACAACACTGGCAGTAGCAAGTCACCAGTGACCCTGGAGACACAAGCACCAACTATGAGGGCATATTGTAACACCTCTGACAGAAGGGGTGAAGGACAGAAAGTGATGACCCTCAAATATAACCAGAGGTAGCTCAGGTAAGAAAAACCAAAAGCTTGTGCTATATCTCCACCTATTGGAAAACCAAATACAGATTTCTAATTACAAACCAGTTGAATCATTAGAATCAAGTAAGAAAAACAAGTTTTATCTGAAGAAGAAAGGTATTCACTACTTCAAATATGCTGGCAGGAAGAAAACTCATCAAGCTCTATGAAGAACCATGGTGACAAAATATCACAAAAAGAAAATGACAGTTCTCCAGGAACCAAACTTAAAGTCACAAAATATTGTGATCTAACTGATAGAGAATTCAAAATAGCTGTTCTGAAGAAACTCAGTGAGTTACAAAAAGAAAAAAAAAAAAAAAAAACAAACTCAGAAAGGCAGTCAAAGACCTCAGGAATAAAATTAATGAACAGAAGGAGAACTTTACCAAAGAGACTGAAATTTTAAAAAAGAACCAAAAGAAATTCTGGAGCTGAAGAACTCAATAAATGACAGGAAGATCACATGAGAAAACATTGGAAATAGAGCAGAGCATTTGGAAGAGAGAATTAGTGAGCTCAAAGATAGAAATCTAGAAATGATACAGGTAGAAGGGAGAAGAAATTAAGATCTTTAGAAAATGAAGAAATTCTATGACAATTATCCAACTCTGTTAGGAAGGGCAACATTAGGATAATGGGCATCCCAGGAGAAGAGATGGAGAAGAGAGTGGAGATTGTATTTAAAGACAATATCTGAGAACTTCCCAAACCTGGGGAAGGAACTGAATTTGCAAGTCTATGAAGCTAAGAGAACATGTAATTACCTTGACACAAAAAGACCTTCTCCAGGACACATTATATTAAAACTGTCAAAAGTCAATGACAAAGAATTTTAAAGGCAGCCAGGGAAAAACGATGGTAGCCTACAAAAGAATCCCCCATTACTCTATCAGGAGAAAGCTCTGCAGAATCTCTATAGGCCAGGAGAGAGTGGAATGATATACTCAAAATACTGAAGGATAAAAAACTGTCAGCTAAGAATCCTCTGCCCAACAAAGTTATCATTCAGATATGAAAGAGAAATAAAGATTTTCCTAAACAAACAAACAAAGCTGAGGGAGTTAATCGACACTAGACCTGCCTTACAAGAAATGTTGAAAGGAGCTCTTCTGCCTGAAACAAAAAGACAAAAGTACACAAAACTTTGAGTAAGGTAATAGACAGAATCAGAAAATTACAACTCTATATCGGAATAGATTGTTAAATACTTAATTATAGGATAAAGATTAAAGGGAAAGAATAGTAAACCTATAGCTACTTCAATTTGGTAATAAACTGACAGCATAAAAAGAGATGATTTGAGACAATAAAAACATAAAAGCGGAAGAGGAAAAGGACAGAACCAGTCTAGGCAAATGAAGATAAGATGCAATCAGCAGAAAAAAGACTATTTTATCTATGAAATGTTTTATACATGGTAACCACAAAAAATAAATATAGAGCAGAGGAACAAAACATGAAAAATGAGGAAACTGAGGAAAACATCATAGAAAATCACCTAACTAAAATGGCAGATGGAAACACAAGGAAAAAGAAACAATTGAACAAATGGAATATCTGGAACAAAAGGCAAAGTTAGTCTCAGAATCACTTAGGAGGGGTCAGGAGAGTATTAGAATAAAAGAGCAGATAGAATGCTAAGGGGGACCTGAAGGGGACTTCACTAGGCCCAGGTGTGTCTTGTGGTGCTCTATTGGGACTTGAAATCAATGGATGTTTGACCTCCTAACAGAGAAAATTCAGCTCTATTTTTTTAGTCAGTTTTCAGAGAGTTAAATGATTGTCAACTTCACTTATGTTAAAAGTACTTGTGCCATTTGTTAGTATCTGTTGGTATCTTTCAACCAATCACTGTCACCCTGCAAAAACTACTCACAGAGAAGTCTCATATTACCACAATCTGCAAACATGTATAGAATTGCATAAATGAAAACTTATCCTTTATTTAATATTAGGTTTATTTACATAATATTCTAAATTTAAACACATAAATGGTCCAGTCAGTTTGGTGGAGGAACATTTGATTTACAAAAACAGAGATATATATGTTTATCATTGTTGTTATTCGTTTAAAATATTCATGGTTAATACAATTAAACAGTAGAGTAAGATGAACTATAAAGTCTGACAATGGATTAATATATGCAAAATTCAGCATAGTTGATTTAGGATGTGATTAAGGAGGAGGGGTTTCAATTATTATAAAGTTTTATTTCTCAAGCTGGATGGAGGATTGATACTTGGTTTTGTAGTAATATTCTTTATACCACTTTGAGTGTCTGAAGTGTTTCTTATAATTAAAAAAATAAACTCTATCTCACATTCTCCCTATCCCCCTTTCCCTATTTTATTTTCCAAATGTTTTAGACATTAAAAAGAAAAAAAAAAACACGGAGATAGTAAATCACTTTAAAAAATTTGCTCCAATCTTTTTTTTTTACTTTGAATTCATTTGTTTCCTCATGTTTTCAGCTACTTCTGAACATATTTGATCAATTTTGATGTAAACATGCTATTATTTTGTTGTTGCTGTTATCAAAATATCAGGAAAATTGCTTTGATAAAGTGAAATTAAAAGCCACATTGTGCAATTATAATAATAATGTAAACAAAAGTGTACATTCTAATTCTATATAGATACTTTTGGAAGAAAGTAGTGATTTGAGGTTTAAGAGCCTGAATTTTCTAAATAACTGCAATAACTTTATTTTCCTTTGCCATTTTAGATCAAAACAGCAATATCACTTGTTCAGAAAGAGTATGTCGTTTCTATTTTCATTTCACTGTTTTCATCTGTTCATCTGCTCTCATCAGCTGAAAAGCCATATAATAGATTATGTCTTCCAATGACAGATTACTTCAGTTAAATTTGTCCTGTGGACTAAAATAAATGGGTCATGTTTTGAATATTTATGAAAAAACTTCAGATAGTGATATTTTAAGTGTATTTTCTTGTATTAAGTTGTGATTTACAATGTCTTGTTATGCATATAAAAAGAAAAAGGCTTTTCATTTCCACCTGTGCTTGTTCCTTAGGTGGAACCTGATTGCTCTGTTTACAGTTTTTGTACCCTCAAAGTATGTACCTCTCTAAGTTCAGGGCTTTTTTGGAATAGAAGGGTGAGAACTTGTCACAGAGCCACAAGACATGTCAGATTTCAGGCCATTTCTCTGAGCTTATTTGGGTGTAAAGCATGCACATTTGCATGGTGACCTTTGCAAAACCAAACAACGAAGGTGACATGAGGGTCATTTCCTAAGCCCAGCTGATGAACTGATTATTCCTCCAAACATGGTAGTCTGAATAACAATGAAGAGTGGAAGGTTCACTTCAAATCCTGTGGGGAACAATAAATCCCTGAAGTAGATTTTTAATAAACCAATTATATATTACAATCAGTATTTTAATTGTTCGTTACTGAACTGCTCAATGCCAAGAGATCAAATTGTTTGCCACAAAGAGGTATTGTCAAGCCTTCAAATATAGTACTTTAATTTCTAATTATATTTCTTTGTCTCTGAACTATTGTTCTTTAAAGAGTCCTTGTTTATTGGAGGAGGGGAGGGGGTGATAAACAAAATTTTTCCTGAACATTTGTAGTAAAGAAAATTTGCAGACGTTTTCACTTAAACTTTATTTGTTTTCTAGAGCAAATTGGTGTGTAAGTGAATTAAGAATATTTTTAGTATTATTATCTCCCCATTTGTTTAATTTCTATAAGAGCATCTGGCATAATATATCGAGATAGGTATCATTGTAGCTGGTTTCCATGGAAACGCTTTTGACAATATTCCAATAGGTAAATCTTCCCTATCAGAGCAAATTCAAAAGAGAAGGAAAACGATTTACACTTGGGACTTTTACATTCAATCGACTCACTCAGGTTTTAAACTTATCTATGCCTCCATGCCTAAAGGTAATGTCTAAACTGGACATGTATGATAAAGAGGATATGATTTTACATACTTGGTGTCTTGACATTGATTATTAACTGATTGACTAAAGTTGAATAATAACATCAAATGATTATTTTTGATTTATATTCCTGACAACTGTTTTACATTAATTAGCTGTATTAACAACTGTATTAGCAGTTTCATTTAAATATTGATCAGTCTGGCCTAGTTAAACAATTATCAATGAGAATTTCATATAATTGATGTCTGTGTTCCAAAATCTTATTCTGTGGAAAAAAAAAAAAAAAAAAGATGAAAGCATTCATGGTTCCTGAGTATTACATTTGCTTAGTATTAAAGAAGAGAGTGGAAGGGAAGGACAATAAACTTGCTGCATTGATAAAGTAGACTAACCTTCCTTTTTAATATTCTGCTGATACATAATCCCATATCTCCCTGGATTTTCTGACAGTTCTCTGTGGTGTCTGGTCTATGTCCTCAATCAGCCTACACCTTTAATTTCAATGTGCAATGAAATTCTCTCCATGGTCCTCCTCTTTTGTTCAAGTTACATTCTTTCTAGGCAGTCTTATCTACTCCTCTTACGTCAACTGATAACACCCAGGTGTATATCACAACCCTCTCTTTCGCGTTTTGATCTAATAATGTAAATTATTTATTAGCTGCTTTCAACTGATTCTATCACAGGTATCCTATACTCATGCACCAAAGCAGGCTCCACTATCTTATTCTGAAATTCTCTTCCTTTATTTTCTTTCATAGTAGTGAGATCAATACTCAACTAGTAAATCACATAGAAAATTTCTCCTTTTTTTCCTTATCTACTCCTTTCCCCAGGATCCAATAAGTCATCAAGTACTGTCTATTCAACCCAAGAAATATATCATGAATCCATATTCCATTCTACATTCCAACCACTAAATTAATTTTCTCCACCATTATTTCTGACTATATTATTTCAAGAACATTCTAAATTTGTCAGTTCTTTTAATTCTAATTAAATTCCTGGCCAATAGGAAAAATTTCAAACTCCTTAGCATGTTCAAACTACCTCACCATACATTTCCAGACTCATTCCCTATGACTTTTTCCACTTATCCTACACTAGTCACATTAGAAAGTGTGACTTTGACAAAGAATTATTTCTTCACAAAATATTTCCCAAACTGTACTCCATGGACAGAATTGATTGCTTTTTCCTCAATGCTGCCACTGTCTTCTGAACAGTATTTAGTTAAGTATTCTTGAATAAAATAAGGATTTAAGGCTCTACATTTCCTTTTAAACATAGCTTTAACAACACAACACAAATTGCCATATGTTGAATTTGCATTATCTTCTAATAAAAATATTTTCAATCTCCTATTTTTCTTTACTTTTTGATACATGAGTTATGTAGAAGTTTGCAAATATATTGCTTAATTGATAAATATTTGAGACTTTTCAGTTTTCGTTTAGAATTGATTTCTAGCTTAATTCCCCTGGGGTCAGATAATTATTCTGAATAATTTCAGTCATCAAAAATTTGTTCAGATATTTTTATGGACAATTTTGGTAAATATTCCATGTACACTTGAAAAGAATGGGTATTCCTACATTATTGGGTGTAACATCTTAGATACTTCAATTAGGTCAAGTTAATTATGTTGCTTTATATATCATTACTGATTATGTTGTCTGCTTGTCTCATCAGTTGCAGGGAGATATGTATTAAAATTATGGATTAAGTTGTGTATTTGCTAATTTCTCATTTTAGTTCTGTCATTTTTCCTTTTATATTTTAAGGCTATATTAAATGGAACATACAAATTTGATGTTTAGAAGCATCTCTTGCCTTAAAATTAACATGTTCTTATATTAGTACAGAAAAAACAGGTTTATTTTGGTTTGTGTTTGCAAGGTTCATATCTTTCTATTCTTTTACATTTAAGATATTTGTCCTTATAGTGAGGGGTGTCTCTTGGAGGCAACAGATGTATAGCTGTTTTCTTTTTTTTTTAAATTCAGCCTAAAAATCTTAATGTCTTAATTAGAATATTTATATTATTTACATCCATTATAATTATGGATATATAGGTTTATATCTACCATCTTACTATTTATTCTCTATTTGTTCCACTTGTTCTAGCTTCCTTTTTCTTTCCTTTTGAGCCTTCATTTGGTTTAATCAATTATTTTTGATCATCCCAATTGTTTCCTCTATTAGCTTGTTGGATTTACATTTTTCACTCTTTCTTTAGTTATTAATCTAGAAATCACAACATATACTTGGACAGATAACATAGCAGCACATCTACCGTTTTCCAGATAATGCTAGACCCTTAGAAGACTTTTCATATTTTTTCATTCTTCTTCCATTGATGTAATTTTTGTCATGCATTTAATTCTACCTGTAATCGAATCTCACAAAACAGTGTTATTTTGTTTTTATGGTCAATATTTCTTTAAATTTATCCACATATGTACTCTTTTTATTGATCTTTATTCTTTCCTATACTTCTATTTTTCTGTATAGATCTGTTTTTCTTCTAAAGGGATTAAATTATTTTTGGTATTGCATTTATTTTGGGTCTGCTGCAATAAATTATCTCATTTCTAGAAATATCTACATTTTCCCTTAGTTTTGAAGAATAATTTAACTGAATACAGACATCTAGATTAGTGGTTTTTTTTTTTTTTTTTTGTGTGTGTGTGTGTGTGTGTGTGTGTGTATGTGTTAACCCCCCAACACAGAAGATATTTTATAGTCTCTGGCATCCATTGTTTACATTGAGAAATTAGCTAGTAGTGTTATTGTTCATTTAAAGATAAAGTTTTTTCTCTGCTTTCAAGATTTTCTATCTTTCAGTTTCAACAGTTTTAATATGATATCCTTAGTAATTTATTTTCATCTGCCTAATTATAACTCATTTCTTTTCTTTCCTTTTTTTCCCTGCTTGGGGTTCTTAGACATTTTGAATCAGTAATCTTATGTCATTCAACAGTTTTGGACTATTTTCAACTTTTATCTATCAAACATTTTTGTTCCATTCTCTCTTCCATCTCATATTCTGGGACTTCGATTACATGTATGTTAGATCTTTTTGCCGGTTTTCTTTTGCATTTCGAACTCTATTTTGCCTTTTTTTTTCTTTTCCTCCATGCTTCTGTTGGATGCTTTCTACTGACCTGTCTTCTAGTTCACTCTCTTTGTATTGTCAATTCTAATGTTGAACCCATCTATTTAATTCTTACTTCAGTTTTTGTAATTTTTAAATTTCAGAATTTGAATTTTTAAATAGATTCTTCTTCTCTAATGAAATTCTTAACCTTGTTATTTATGTTTTTGAATGTTTTAATCACAGTTATTGTAAAAATTCACTGGTGGTAACTCCAAAAACTGAACCATGTGTGGGACTGTTTCAATTGTTTATTTTTGGTCTAGTCTTTGTGTGTTTGTGCATGTCTGTGCTTGGTAATTTTTTTTAAATCACATCCCAGACATAGTGTAAGAAAATTCATAAAGGATCTAGATAGTTTTACTTTCTCTGGAGAGAAAGCCTGAGATGGACAACTATTGTAAGGATAATTCACTTTAATAACTAGGGAATTAGTTGTCTTCATCTGGTTTCAGATTTTATAAGCCTAGGCTTAAATCTCATTCACCCTCACTTCTAGAATGTTGTTGCTCTCCTGGGGTCTCAGTTGAATTCCTCAGTGTTTATATATGCTCCTCCTTACTTGTATGGTCCTGAGCTTCAATTTGTTTCCCCAAAACTACAAGCTTGATAAAAGTTCTGCTGTGTTTTCCAGTCTTTCTTCTCTTGCCTTTCTATAATTTAAGAATAAGCCCATGTTTCATTGAGAAAACCAGCCCAGAGAGTCAGGCTCAATTCTCTGCCCTTCCCTTCTCTCTAAGGTCTCCAGTCCCCAAGTCCTAGTTAGTTATCTTGGCAGTCCCAGGTTCAATTTTTATCCCTCAAACTTTGAGATTTGTGAAATCTGTGCCAGTTTTTCTGCCTTTTACTCTAGGCTTCTTAAGTCTAAGTAAATATTTGGCCCCCTTGAATAAGCTTCACTTCCCTGTGAGATATTGATCTTTGAAGTCCCAGCTGCCTCAAAAGCTCTCTAACTTTTCTAGTTATTTTACATAAAGGCATTAATTACAATGTCATAGTCATGACCTAAATCCTAGATGTCAATTTTTTTTAGTGCTTTTCATGTATCTATTGAGATAACCATATAGTTTTATATATTTTTAAGTTGGTAAATTACATTACTCAATTATAATATTAATATGTTCTTGTGTTCCTGAATTAAACCAAACTTGAATATATACTTTTTATTCTTTGGTGGATTTGGTTTGGAATTGTTTATTTAATTTTTCTTTCTTCTCTGGAATAGTTTATATAAAACTGGAATTATCTTTTCCCTTACTCTTTGTTAAAGCTAATTTTGGGGGCTAGATTTTAAACTGTGGATGTAATATCTTTACATGGTTATCAGTTTATTTGGCATTACTAATTCCTTGTGATCAAAAAGTTATATTTTTTAAAGAAATTATGCATTTTTTCTAGTTTTCAAATTTATTTGAACAATGTTATTCTTTGATTTTTTAATTTTTGCTTTTATCTTTTTTTTTTTTTTTTAAATAAAACTTGTTACAGTTACTTTTTTTCATTATGTCAGATAATTCCTATATACCAGTTCAGACACTCTTGGCCTCAAATGTCTCTGGTGCCTTGGACCACTTTTGTCTAGCTGCTGCAGTGACCAGCTCTACATGGGAGTTGACCAACTTCATGCAGGTTCAAATTTCCAATGCTTTGTCTCAGTACTTCCTGCCTCTTGCTCTAGGTTACCGTTTGTGCTGAGTTGTGGGAATTTATAGATCTATAACTGGGACCTATGAATAGATAGCTGAAAAGGGAAGATAAAGGGGCTAAACTTAAACCTAAAATCTAGTAGGTTTTAGGTTTAAGTTTAGCCCCTTTATCTTCCCTTTTCAGCCAGTAGATATATACCTCTCTATTTCTACCTCTCCCTTTTAGGAAGGACTATCATGAGATGCAGTTTATAAGACTTCTGAGAAATGATCTATGGGATCAAACAATTCAATAACACAATCTCACCTGTGTCTCCTCTTTGGCTGATTCAATACCCTTGTCCCTCACTCCTGTTCCCTGGGATCACATTCCCTAGTAAAAAATAAGCACATTTAGCCACTGTCTTAGGCCCTGCTTTCAAGGTATGACCAAACAGTCTTTTCAAAGAACCAGCTTCTGGACTTGTCAAGCCTCTTCATTGTACTTTTAGTAATTTTTTGCTTTTATATTTTTAATTTTCTTCTTTCAATATTCTTGTGATTTTATTCTCTTGTTTTTATTCAAACTTTTAAAATTGAATAATTTGTTAGTTTCAGACTTTATTATTTTCTAACCTAGGTGTTTATTGCTATAAATTTTCTTCTTTATTACCACTTACTCATATTCCACAAGTTTTGGTATACTGTATTTCATTGTTAAATTTGAAATATTTTCTGACTTCTACTCTGAATACTTATTCATGTTACTAAGAAGTAGTTTTGATATTACCAAATATATGCTTTGTATTTAAATTTTTTTTTACTGTCTACTGTTTTTAAATGTATCATATCACATCTATTTTAAAGATAAATAATTTATCTTTAATATATTAAGCTTTGAAATTTGTTGAAGTTGTTTTATGACATAGTATGTGACTGTCTTCAAATATATTCCACATCTGCTTGTGAAGAGATTAATTTTCTGATTGCTGGCTGCAGGATACCACATATGTCCTCTAGATTAATTTAGTTGTGTTTTTCAAACATTCTATATCCTTATTAAGTTTATGTCTGCCTCGTCTATCAGTTACTGAAATAAATATATTAAAATCTTCCATTATGATGGTCTATTTCTTTTATGTACACATGCACATGCATATATTTGAGAATATGTCATTAGCTGTATATATATTTAAAATTATATAGAATTCTAGTGTAGCCTTTTAACCTATTCTGTAAATATTTTTTGCATTAAAGTCTCCTTTGCTTGATATTAATGTAGCAAATTATTTATTTTAAAAGCATTGGCATACCTTTTTCTATTCTTTTATTTTCAATTTTTCTCTGCCTTATGTTTTTTAGTTTTCTCTTATAATCATCATATAGCTGGAATTTAAAGATAAAAGACTAATTCTATCATATTTTCCTTTTAACTTGTGGATGTTTGAGTACATTGGAAAACTATGAACTTTAAGCCAAATAAGGCAGGCTGTCTATTTTTGTAAATATAGTTATATTGGAACGGAGCCACACCCACTTATTTATATACTATCTATTGCTGCCACAATGACATAATTGAATAGTCATGAGACCATATGGCCAACAAAGCTTATGATACTCACTATGCATCCCTTGAGAGAAAAAGTTAGCTGACCTAAGGATTAGTGAATTTATATTTATGCTAATTGCTAATATATATGGATTTTGTGTTTTTTAATCTAATTTGCCCTTATAACAATTTTACCTGTTTTCTTTATGATTAAAAATTGTTTTATTTTCTCTTTTCTAATAAATTGAAGGTTATAAACTCTATTTCTGTTTTTATTTGTCACAATTACTATTGGTCACACAACTAGGAAAGCATAGTATTAGGTGATAGCACAATCTTTCTTCAAATCAATAAAAGGATCTCAAAGTACTGTAATTCTAATTACATTCTTCATATCTTACATATATTTGTTTCAAAATTTTAGTCCAATTTGTATTTTTTGTAAGAGTTAGACAATAACATGCTTATATTTGTTCTATTTAGTTTCTAAATTTTTACTAATTTTTTGCTACCCATCTCTTTTTCATCTCATACCTAAATGCTAGATTTATTTTATTTCCTTTTGATGTGCACCCCTGATCAGTTCTTTTACTTAATAAAAAGTTCCTAGTGTTTTTTTTAATATGTTATTTCCTTTTTATTCTTTAATGCTTAGTTCAGTATATATTTAGAAGATAATGCTACTTTAGTTTGATAATTATCTTATGCTTTTGAAAATATTCCTTCACTACTTTTTGGCTTTCATCAATGCCCTTTAGAAAATTGCTATTTGATAATAATCTTTCTTTTGTAGGCATCTTTCTATGTTCTTTGGCTGAATTTAAGATTATACCTTTGTCTTTTGTGTTCTGCAATTCCACTAAAATATATCTATGGGTAATTTAAAAAATTTACGTTTATGTGCTTCATAAATCTGAATATTTATGTCTTTTATCTCTTTAAAGATTTCCAACATAAAATCTTCAAATATTACATCTCTCTCATTTTTCTTAATTTCTTTTTCGAAAGCTCAGTGGAAGTGGTGATGATGTTGGTTCGGAGTTAGGTCACTGACAGATGGAAGCTCATGTTGATTTGTGAATACAAATAAGATATCCCTTCCTGTAACCTTGAAAAACCTTGACAGTGGATGAGGGCTAAGAAGCTATTATGCATTTGGGGCCTAGGAATGATGGTAATTTGGATATTAAGGTATAAGAGTCTTCATATTTACTCAGATTCTCTTAAGGGCAGACTACGTTGAATCACATGTATAACAGGTTTGATTTCCAGCTCATCCCTGATGACAAACATTTATTATTGCACAAAAAGCTTGTTTATAAAATAATGCTTTGTGTGTAACATTATATCAAAACATTATATCAAAAGAGCTGGTTCAAAATACTACACTCTATGTAAGGATCTAGCAGTGATATATTCAGCCTTGGCATCCCTGAGAATATGCTGACATGCACTGAACTGTCTGCTAAAGAATATGAGCATTCTTACTATTTTCTTTTATCCAAGAAAAGGCCAAGTGCTGTTAAAAGGACAAAATGCTAGACAAGATGTATATCAAACACCAGATTCTTGCTATTAAGGCCATGTAGAATTTGGTTAAGGGTAAATTTTCATGCTAGTTTAGAATAAAAGTGAGGCCAAACTTTATCTAGGATAAAACCAGTCTCATATATAATATAAAGTAATGAACATATTAAAGACCAATTTTGAAAAACACATTTTGCTCATAATTCTTTGTAAAGATATGTTCATAGTTCGTTTATTGATGGTTCCCTAAACAAGTCCAAAATGAGACTCCAAGTATTCAACATTTGCCACGTAGGGTAGGGTGATATCTTGCAAATAAAGTTCTGCAAAACTGACAATTATGTGCAAATATCCTCCATCTAATTATTGTATCCTTCCCCATTTGTGATAAAACTGTCTCCAGATACTGTGAAATGTCCCCTAGGGGAAAATTGTCCCTGGTTGAGAACCACTGCTGTAATTTGACCAGGCTCCTCCTCCCTACCAATCCACAATCATCCCAGGAAATTACCTTAATTAATTCTCTGAGTGTCCTTTTAGAAGTTCTTCATGTAAACACCTTATTTTACATGAAAACACATAGTTTTCATGCTTGTTTTTGTAACTTAAATATGTGGAAAATTGTCATAAATTTAATTTTTTTGACAAGCATTTGAATTGCTTATAGTTTTTATTGTAAGTCTTAAAATGAATAAATTTATACATTCATAATTTCATATGTGTACATGTAATAGCAAGACAAATTCACAGAAGTGATGTTTTATTTGAAAGGACATATATATATATATATATATATATATATATATATATATATATATATTTGTGGGGGGATGGATATTAACAAATGCCCCTACAAATGTACCAGTTTACATTCTTATCAACAACCTAGTTTTATGGAAAATAGTGTTTTTATGTTAGTAGAAGTCTTGGTGATGTTTTGTAATTCTTGTTCTCTGTTTTACTTTTTTGATTTCTAGAAAAAAATGACATAAGATATTGAATTGTACTGCTTCTATCTTCATATTGTAGTTCCTTTTATAAACTTTTTGCTTGAAACCCAAGTGTAGTAAAAGTTCCTGAAACTTTAGTGAGGTAACTTGGAAACCAAAATTCTTTTCAGAGAGGCTGAGAAAAGTGATAAAGTCCAAAATGATAAGGTCACTGGTCTCTGGAGATGCTGATAAAATACTCTTACACTCTATTTATCCAGTGACTAAAGGTGAAAATACAACTTTTCTTGAGTATTATTCACTATGAGGATGGTTCAAGCAGGGAATTTCAGAGTCATAAAACCTGATTTATTTTGGCTATTAAGCATTTCACTTAAGCTTTCTTAAGCAAGCTTAGGACTGCAGAAATTTTTGTGAAGAAGAAAAGAAACAAGCCTAAACATGATTTCAATATGAATATAACCACTGTTACCTTTCACCTTTGGAAAAGGTCTAATGAGTCATGGCAGTATTAATCTACTTGAAGAGATGATACATATTACTTTTCATATTTTCCTTATGGTTTTTGTGTACTATTTTATAAATGAGCCCAGCTGACCAGCATTTTCCTACATTCTATGAGAATTCATTAATTAAATTTGCCTATAGAGATGCTTTTCCCCTTATTCATTTTAAGTAGGAAGAAGACCATCACGTAGGGGCATCAGTTTAAATCACTACTTCTTCCCTCTCGTCATGAATTTTGACCCCTTCCCTATTTCTATAACTTGGCCAAACTTTCAAGAGAGAAACGTTATTGAAAGAATTAACCAAACACGTAATTGTGTTCAGAAAATGTGACTTCATTAAGTATACTTATATGATGCTCATTAACATCTAGTGCTTTTTCCTATTAGAATAAAAGCTATTCACCTTGTATTACAATTAAAATATGATTACTATGGAAGATCTGAAAGGTTTATAATACTGTACGTACTGGAACTCACAGAACCAATGTGTTCATTTTCACATCTGTAAAATTGAATACAATTATTTATAAATGATTATGGTCTTTCAGATATCTCCTCCTAGCCAAGACAATATTAAAGTCATCGTGTAGTCAACAATAATGGCACGTAAGCAGCTCTAAAACTATGAACATGACTGAATACCTTTTATGTCTATAAATCTGAAACTACTTAGAAGGTCTAAAATTTATGAGTACTTTAAGTATTATAAATTTTTATCAAGTGTGGCCCTTAAAACTAAAGTTTTTATTCATGTATGTGCATTTTTTGCACGGCTTACCTGAGTAAAACCAACTTTATATACAAAGCCTGATAGCTAGAGAACAAACAGCTCATTTGATAATCATTTGCCCTAGAAGCCATCACTTTGAACTTAGTTCAAGACCAAGTTGAAATGATTAATACTCATGAGCTCTATGACTTGCATGGGAAGGGGGAAAAGATAGAGCGACCTAGGATAGTCTTTTCCCACATGTTCTGTGATGATTATCTCTTTTAGTAGGTCTCTCCAAATCAGTCCCCTTTGAGACATTATTGGAATGCATTCCTTTTTCCAGGAAAGTAAGATCAAAATAGAGTTAACTTTGTGAATTTAGAAGTTAATTTCATTAAATAAAGAAAATGATTTTTGTGAAATTTTTTTTCAGAAATATTTATTTTGGCTAGGTCTTATAGATTCTTCATGGTAGGGTTCATTTCTTCTCTTAGAAGACAAACACTTCCCTGACTAGGTTATGTTTAAGCTTAATGCTAGCTTTTGATATGGTGTTCAGAAGAGGAGAAAGATCCCAAGGGGGCTCATTTTGTCTAGCAAAGCGAAGTCCTCTACATTATCTCCAAGCAAGAGGGAGGCCTCTTAAGCTTTTAATCAGGAAGAGAGGAACACTTTCCCAGGTCCAGGTGTTCAAAGGAATCTGGGATTTCAAAAATTTTTAGTGCATCAACACAGATGCCCCCACAGATGGCTCCTGTCCCTTCAAGATATAATCCTGGCATTGCACACTTGGCAGGGTTGAGAATTTTATTTTCTCTGGAGCTCTGCTATTATTTATGTTTGTTCTAGGCCTGATGCTGAGCTCTTTTTTTCTCTTCTGGATGCCATACATGATAATCTATTTGTATGCCACCACAATTATTCTTTCTCGGTTTTTACATTTATCCTTGAAATGATGATTAATCAACCTCAGACTTCCTTTGTCTTTATCTAGTGCATCTATTGCTCAGATAAGGGACATCTAATTTCATAGTTCTTATAATTATTACTTCCCTTAGATCTCTCAAATGCCTGAGATAGTGCACCTTCCAATACCTTTCCTTTCATGGCTATATTATACCAGTTAACCACAAGTGAAAGATGTGAGAGTTGTGCCTTGTGCAAGGGGCTTTCCATGCTCTACCTACCACTAATAATGGGTCCTGGCTGTCAGCCAGACAGCAGGTGTGATTCAACTTCAAAGTCCTTCTTAGATTCTTCATTCTAGGATTACACCTAGCACCAACTGTTATGTTAGGTTTCCCAGGAAACAGAGTCTGAAATGGAGATTTGCACACAAGTGGTTTACTGAAGAGTGCTTTTTAGGAATAACACTTGTAAGGAAGTGAGAGAAGCAGGATTAGGCAGAAGAATAAATTGAACTCTGTTAAACAGTGTCAACAGAGAACTCGACTGAACACACTGAAAACTCTGAAGCTGAGATATTTCTCTCTCATTCTCTCTCTCTCTCACCTACCCACACACACACACACACACACACACACACTCAAATATATTTGTGTTCTTAAACTTACTCTCTTGTATAGAGAAAAAACATGGAATTCAGAGTCAGATTGATCTGCCATTAGATATCCGCCTTTGTCCAAGTCTATTTTTTCATTTGAAAACAAAGTGATTGTGTATCTCTTGTGGGATAATTGTCACAAATTGGTGAGATAATGTCAAACATTTGCCTAGAATAGGACCTAATACATAATATTAATAGTTTATCTTATA
This sequence comes from Lipotes vexillifer, assembly GCF_000442215.2. NCBI lineage: Eukaryota > Metazoa > Chordata > Mammalia > Artiodactyla > Lipotidae > Lipotes > Lipotes vexillifer. The sequence continues at coordinate 1,646,963 of NW_006797971.1, read as the reverse complement.
ATATTAGATTTTCCCTACCTTTTTCTCATTTTGTTTCTATTTTTCATGTCCAGGGTTATTTTATGTTTACAGTTATTCCTATGCTAGTTTTGGTAAAGAATATATATTTGACAGCTATTAAATTACATAGCTTTTATTAGCAATTTGAATTAGGTCTTCGAAGAACTCCAGTCAATAGCTAAACCTGGGAAGTGTGTAATTATAATAGCACTTACATATCATCTGATGAAAAACAATTAGGTATGCACATTAAGTGAATAACAGAGAAGCAAATGATCATATCTCAACTGTATTGAAAATTACTATACAGAATGACTATCGTTTTATGCCCAGCAACATTCCTTACTTATTCTAATTTCTGAATAAGTTTTCCTATGGCAAATCTATGTTTTACAATTTGAGGGGACTGTCTCACAGCCTCCTTCTTCCTCTCCACTCCCCCAGAAACAGTAGATATGTAATCCAGGCACAGCCACTTTAGATACTTCTTTCCAAAGCGAATGGTTGAAGGATGGTTCACAGCAAGACCAATCAGAACTTTCCCTAAGATTTATGATGCTAAAAGAGAAAATATCTCTCATTCTTTGGCTCACAAAGAAATTGATATTTAGGCTTGAGCCTGGCTGTCAGTTACCATCTTTCCTGCTATGTAGAAAATGCCTTCTCTGAAAGGAAACTTACATAGAGAAGAAAGCATCCATTATGGAAATGGAAAAAGACCCCCCAAAACAACATTTAAAAACCTACATCCAGCTAGGTCCTAATCCAAATCCATCTTTGGACTCTTCAATTGCATGAGCTAAGTGCCTCTCCTTTTTGAAAATTATTATGTTAGGTTTTATATTACTTTCAACTGAAAGAGCCATAATACACATAAAATCATTATTTGAATATTTTTGAACATTGACTATATTGGAAATTTCATTTCTGATCATACATATTCTGTGATATATTCTCATTGCCTAGAATTATGCCTAGCATAAGTGTTCACTAAACATTAGTGGAGTGAATTATATTATTCATAGGCATAAAATTAGACTTCATAATGTGTAATACAATAATGTTAATGAAGAAGAAAGATGTGTGTGAATGTATGTGTGTGTGTGTGTGCACATATATTCATTGGGGGGCAAAAGTATAATGAGGCATTACCATTGTTCTCATTCTTTAAACGTTCCTGACTACTTTCAACTTCCTGAGGTAACTTAAATTTTAAAGAAAGGAAAATGTTTAGAATGTGATTGCTTAGTTCTATTTCTAGCTCTACAAATGTTTTTGACATAATATCTTGAATCCTATTCCCACACTTTATCAAAAATAGTTGTTTCTGATATTCTTTCCTGAACTAAGTAATTAAGTTTAAATTAAAATAATTTCTGAACTTTATAAGTATAGAAGTACTTTTCTATACAACACATTTCTAATACACATTTCTACTACAACACATTTACAGGGCTAAGGTCAATTTCAAATTCAGAAATATTGAAATAACTCTTAAAAAGTTAGAGTTTTAGAAGTCATAAAATACTTTGAGTAAGAGTGCAAATTCCCATGGAGAATAGATGGGAAGCATGTTAGCTAGCATTTCCAAAGAAAATATCAAGCACTTAAGGAATTAAAATACAAGTTATTCTGTAGAATATATTAATAGCGAGAAAGATTAATTTTGTGTTACAGGTATTATGTTCTCTATCTGTAAAATGTAAGTTTTATTCACTTAAAGGTGTTTTTTTAGTCAATTAATATTATTATATATTATAAATATAAATTACTTCAGAAGCATCTCCATGCTTTTAAAGGCTAAATAAATGTTTTGAGACATATTCAAATATGAGTCCCACTTGAAAAACTGTATTTAGTGTACTCACTCCAAAACAACATATGTTTTTAAATAAATTGTTTATTAGGGAAAGCAATTAATGACCCTCCAGCTCATTCTGAAAACTTTCAGAAAAACTGACAATAAACTTATGGAAAGAAATCTTGCTACACACTGAACTTAATCTCCAAGGATTGGAATGGAACCTACATGCTTGGTAACTGTGAATCCATGCACCATAGACAAGGTTTGCATACATTTTATTTTTTCAAATAATAAAGAATAGTTGATATAACAGCACCTCAAATTTTTGGATCCATCTTAGATTCTCTCATAAATTCTTGTATGGCCTAAAACAGAAACATAAATATTTTGAGCTTCAGATTATCTTCTAGTTAAGTAGGAGTCATGAGAGCTTTTGAATGTTTAGGGTAAGCTACCTTGAGGTGACATTTTTCATATGTAATTGTTGTTTAGTAAACACTTAAAATTCAGTTTTAAGTTACTATAAGAATTTGGGCTCATTTTAGTTTATTGAAAACGATATGTAATGATATGTTCATTTGATAATATTGAAATTTGAGCTTAATTTTATGCATATATCAATGTGCTAATATAGTTCATTGGTTTCATTGAACTCAACAGAAGTAAGACCAGGAATAGCGTTTCTATCAAAGAAATAAAGAATTGATATGATTAGGTAATTTTAGATCTGATACTGGTTAGTTTCAACATCAGTAAGTGAAAATAGCCAGGAGTTAAAAATTAGTTTTTGTTTTATTTTGTTTTTCTGGCTAATCCTATCCATGCAATTACTTCTACTAATTAACTCATACTGATAACCCATTTCCTAGAAAGAAAGAAAGAAGTGTTTTCCCAAGTGGGTAATTTATTTTATTTTCACCTATGTTAAGAGTCCAAAGTATGATATTTGTGTTTTTCAGAAATCTAGAAAAACAACGTAAGCTATGATATTTTACCCATTTTGTCTTCCTCTACCCAAAAGAAGTATTTCAATCAATATTCATCTCAGTATGTGATTCCACATTTCACTCAGTAATTTTTATTGCCTTTCAACTTTTAAGTTGAGATCATTCACCAGAATGCAGTACTAATGGTATTCTGTTTTTTTTTTTAATAGAAGCAATAGTTTCTAGTTTCTGATTATATCAAAATTTCATTTTTGAATGCCTGTAACACTAATTAATAACAGAATAAACTTAATGAAAATTCAGCTGTGTTACTCAGTTCCTAGATTATTTTAAGAACAGCTAAACCCATTATGCCTTCAGAAATAATGTGTTTAGGTAAACAAGCTTGTATTTGATTCTAGAGTTGGACCAGTGAATTTTAACATAGAATGCTGCAACATACCTTATTTAGGACATTTATGATCATTGTCTTTATATGTGATTATTAGGAAATAAATAATAATTTTTCCACCTAAATAATGTAAACTAACTTTAAGTTTCTGTCTTTTATAGAAGCTGGGGGTTTGGAAGATGTTAGCTATGAAATATTATTATTATATTATGTTAATATTATTGTGAACCTAGTGATGGAACTTGAAAATTATACCTTGATTATCTGTGTGGGAAACTATTTTGTTTATTATATTTATAATAACCATATGTCTGGAACTATGCAAAGATGACTTCAACTTCAAATAATCTCACTGTCCCCATATACCATTGATTATTCTGGAAATACTTGTCCCTCTTAGTCTGGGTCTCTAAATATCTTTCTCCACATCTCTGAGTAGTATGTCCAACTCTATCTTCCATGCCCAACTGAAAGTCACAATAGATGCTAGATATTTGCTCTAAAAAAGTCTATTTCATCGATGTGTACTTCACTCTTTAACTTTGTTTCCTTATGGTTGAACTTTCTCATTCTTTGGTTACTTTGATGTCTAATACCACTAACCTAATTTACCCATTGGCTACCTTTAAAGTCTACCTTCTAGATTTTAAAGTCAGACTCTCTTTCTTGACTTCTGATCTTTTCCAAGTCCTATACCATGAATTCATTGGTAGCAATGCCCTTGTTTGGAATGACTTCAGGACTTCGGTACTAATCTTGTAAATAACTCTTACCCAGTTCTGTGTACAAACTTGTCTCGAGCATCTGTAATTGAAAAATCAGAATTTGAAAGAATTTTAATAAAAGTATATATCATAAAATCATGAAAAAAACACAGAATATAGCCTGAAATAATAATGTAATTATTATGAAAATTCACACATGCTGCTTTGATATGAAGAAACAACGAGCCCTGGGTTGACTCATCAGGAATGCAGGTTAAAATTTTAAAAACAATACATACAATAAAAGAACAACACTCCATACCACGACTAAAACAAAAACATTAAAATAGATACTCATTGCAATTTCCATTTCTACATCAAAATACTAAGAAGGAAAAATTGGTACTTAATTCCAAAAGTATACTCTAGCTATATGTATACATTTAAAAAATATACTGGGTGCATTTATATTTTACAATATTTTAATAAATTATACATAATAATCATTACATATAAGTTTAATCTTTTCAACTAAATTTTAGTTTTGCTTAAAAAGTCACTGGTTAAAAGTCTTATTTTAATATTATAAAGAAGAGGTTATTGGGAAATACAAGTAAAGTACCTCTCTTAAATAAAGATCATCTAATGTGATGGGATAAACTGAGAGCATGTGCAAACTTCAAAGGAGAGTTAAACCCCTAAAGTTCCCCCTTCAGGAGAAGAGTAAATTGGTATAAACTTCCTTGAATAATTTGATATTCTATAATGAAAGTACAACACATTTCCTGGGCTAGTATTGAAAGAGTATACTTTCTATAGCTGCTTGGCTGGCAGCTGCTCTGATTGACAGTACCTCTGTCATGCAGGCTATTAATTTTTAGATATCACACTTATGATTAAAAAAAATCTTCTTCCTTGTGTATGCTCTAACTAACTTAAGAACATGTGAAAGGATGTTCATTGCAGTAATTTTTTATAATGTCCAAAATTGAAATTAAGGACACTTTACAAACCTCTGTAGGCATAAGAAGAAGGGAAGATTTTGACAGGAGCAATTATATGGCATACATTTTAATTGGAAGCTAGAACATTCAGTTACCAACAGCTGCTTCCAAGAGCTACTATAAATGGAGGCTGGCTGACTGGCCCATTGCTTCAGGTTAAGACTTTACCTGTAGTGTTTCCACAATCTAATACCCAGCCTTTAGGTATGCACCCTGAGAACTCTGTGATATGTCTTTCCAGAAGTGATTATGTTCTGAGAAATTGATTCACAGTGGCTAATTTCACAAAGAAGGGGACAGATAAACCAGAATGGCAATTTATACATTCACAATGACAGAGATATCTGGCGGGATAACCAGCACCTGTCATTTCCCTGGCTTCTCCTTCCTGATGGGTAAATCAACCCAGGGTAACCACATTATAGATCATCAGGCTGATCTGTGTGTCCTGAACTAAACAAAAAGTCATAAATTTTAGGGCTCTTTCAAGATATTACTCATATCTTGATGAATTTCTTTTGTTTTTTGCTTGAAAGATGTTTTCACTCAAATAACTGATGATAGTCCTTAAGATTTGACACCCTTTTCCTTTTGTGAACTATAGAAATATGTGCATATTCTACTATTTGGTTCTCTTTAAAAATGAAAATGTCACATAACCATATAGACAACTTCCATTCTTGTGTTACTGCTTAAATTTACTTTGAATATGTTTTGATATATTTGAAAACATCCAGCTTCTTTTTTTGTTGGTGTACACCTGATCTCAGGATAAACTTTTCTCAACTTGGCTATGCTTGAGATCAGTTTGTACACCCATTCAAGATTCGTTCAGCAAACTTACATTGCCTGCCATATTAGCCATTGGCAGAGACAAAAATAGCCAGTTCTGGCTTTCAAAAAGTGAGCAGTTCAAGGAAAAAAGTAATCATACAAATTTGGATTTCTAGTTTCCAATGATACTTGCTATTGTTATTAAAACATAAGGTACAGTAGAATCACAAGAGAAAAAGCAAAAACAAAAAACATCTCAGACTTAGAAAAGGATTTCTAGAGGGTAAAGTATCTGAGCTGACCTGAAGAGGGAGTAGGCATTTGCAGATTGACTATAAAAATATATGTGCTTTAGGTAGTAGATAAGATAATGTGCACAGGAACAGATTCCTGATTTCTGAGAAACCTTAGCTTTCTTGATTGGAATTTAGAAATACCTCAATATTAGTAGCACCCCAATTCTAAACATTTTAAGTAAAGCTGTTTGTTGAAATGAGGGATGCCATCTTTCATACTTACTAACTTTAATATCAGAAGATGATTTTTTTTTCAGTTTTGTAACATAATTCTGAAGGTTCCCCTTATTCGGAGTTTTAGTGTATAGTGGAATCACTATAACCAGAGCAGCCTGTATCTAAATCTTACTGACTAATTGGGGAGTTTGATATAATTTGAATTCCTACTCTATTGCTCTATCAAAACACATTCTGTATAGTTGGTAACATTGGCCTTCAGGCTATGAGAGCTATAATAATCCATCACTGATTTATTTGGTGTTGAGCAGGCATATTTTAAATTTTAATAAAAATGCCACATTTCTACTCTTTCAGAAGTCTTCATAACTTGGGTCAGGGTATTACTAATGTTATACTTTCTAACACTTTAATGTTTAGCCAGACATAGTGTTCAAATATAAAAGATAAAAGCTGTATAGTGCCCATCCAAGTTTGTAGACCAAGATTTATTCCTTTTCTGCTGAAAGATCAATATGAGGTATGTTTAATAAATTAACAAACTTAAGTCACAGAAAGCTTAAATTGATTACCTAAGTCCGCTTAGTCCTGTCTGTGTCCTTCATTATATTTATGCAGCATGATGTGGAGGGATTTCCAAAATTGATGCTCGGAGAAACTGTTTTTGTTATACTTACAAACTTTAATTTAATATTTTTATCTGTTGATAAAATTTATCACACATATTTGTCATAGAATATTTGGAAGATGCAAAAAGATTTTAAAAACTGTTATCTATAATTTTCCCACTTAGACTTAAGTATTTTGGAGATTAAGTTGAATTTTCTTCCAGTCTTTTCTTATGTTTTTGTGTATATGTCTGAAAGTGAGTGATTTTATGACTAGTATATATAACTTTTGAAAAAAAATTTTTTATCACTAATACATTGGGTGTGTATGCCCATGACCTTAAATAATCTTTAGATATATACTTCATAGTGTTGCATTGTATGAAAAAGTTATATTTAATAAATCTCCTAATCCCATATATTTAGGTTACTTCTATCTAGACTATTATAATAATCAAAACCCTAAATTAATGAATTCTTAATTGTTTCTTTAGAAAAAAAACTTAGAAGTTGAGTCTAAGTATATGTAATTTTTTTGTGTGTGTAATATTCTTGATAGAAGCTGTCAAATTGCCCTTCACAAAGGCTGTACTAGTTTGAGTTCATTGAGTAGCTTTGTATGACTTTTAAAAAACATATAAATGAACAAGAGAAGTCCTATTCTGGCCTCATTGAAAAACAGGTGTTAGGTTTGCTATTAAATTTTCTTTTCTTTTTTTTTTAATAAATCTTTACTGGAGTATAATTGCTTCACAATACTGTGTTAGTTTCTGTTGTACACCAAAGTGAATGAGCCATATGTATACATATGTCCCCATATCCCCTCCCTCTTGAACCTCCCTCCCATCTTCCCTATCCCACCCCTCCAAGTCATTGCAAAGCACCGAGCTGATCTCCCTGTGCTATGCTGCTGCTTCCCACTAGCTAACTATTTTACATTTGGTAGTGTATATATGTCATAACACAGCTAGAAAGCTAATTTGAATAGGTACTAGCTACTTGGTTCAATCAGTAAGCAATAATCTTGCCTGATTCTCTAGATCTTAAAACTATTTGGGTTATGTTATCCTTGAAGAGCAAAGGTGAGTTTTGTTTTGTTTTGTTTCTGGTTGCTACATTTAAACTCTATATTTTCACCTGGCTAGCTGAAATGGCCTGATTTAAAAAATAAATGAAAATAAATAAATAAATAAATAAATACATAAATAAATAAATAAATAAATGAGTAGCCCTTTAGGGTTTTTGTAAGAAAATGCAGTAAAACAATTTAAGTTCACTGCATTTTACTGAACAAAATACATATGCTGGTTTATTTATGGTCTATTTTGCTTTTCAAAACATTTTGATACCTAGGATTCTAACTGAAAGAAATGGGGAGTGATCATAGACCTACAAGTTTAATCTAACATTTATATTTGCATTAGGGATAAAAGCTAATTTTCCAAACACCCAACTGTTATAATAAGCTAAAGGTGTTAGGTAGTTCCAGGTCTGCTTCTCTATAATGATTTTAAGATATTCTTTCTGTGGAATTTGGGAAAAGACATGCAACAATCTGCTAATTATTTCTGACCCTGACAATAGTGGGTCTGTTTTCTGGGGCACAATTAGATATGATGTGTATGACTAAAGGAAAGGTATGATTTCTCTGTAACAAGTTGACCTTTAAAAAAGAAAGCACAAGAACTTGTTCAGGTCCTAAAATGAATGAAAACAACAGATATAAACTAGATATGCTTTCAAAATCAAAATCCACTTTCACCCTCAAAATTTAAGGGGAACTTGTTTCAAATTTCCTCACATAATTTGCAAATGTTTTATGTCCTAGTAGGTGGTATATTCATTTTGATTTCAGGCTTCTGTGTTTTTTGGTTGATCATTGGTTTGTATTGCTTTGTTTTCTCTTCTCTTCAAATCTTTGTGCTAAAACTATTCAAAGTTAGTTTTCAACAGTCAGAGTTTAAACACAACCAAATAATAAACCCACAAACTATATTAACATTCTTCTTGATTTTTCACTATTTTTACTATGGCTTAATATAATATGAACACCATGAATACACTGACTCTAGGAGAAACAGTTATCCTTCCTCAATCATAAGCAAAATAAGACTTATTGTTCAAAATTTCTTTCAAAACATAATAAATGATAGAAAGGAGATTAACCTCTATGTCTACATATTGCAAAAATTCTGAAATCTTTACTATAACAGATATTATGTAAAAATATTATAAAAATTATTTCATGAGCTAACAACACATGAACAGCTCTGCTCAGTCTCCAAATGACAATACCTGAAAAAACAAAAAGCAAGAAGGGGTCAAGCACATAAGCTTCACAGGCTTTCCCAATGGAGCTATCCATTTGCAAAAGTTATTAGTGGACCTCTGGATTTGAAACAGAGCTCCTTTGAGTTATGATCAAATGCTCTTCTCTTGAGCAATGTCTACAATCACTAAGCTTTAGTTTCTTCTTCTTCGTTTGTTTGTTTGTTTAATTGTTAACCTTATAGTTATAATAATACACTCAACATGCTAGAAATGAATTAACTAACTAAAAATAGGTGGAGATTTATATCTATGCAACAATGTCATTACCCATATTTTACCTTCATTTAATAAAAATGTGTCGAATAACTTTAAGATATTTCATGAAATCATGATAAAATATATTTATTTTTGAAATTCAAATTTGCCTAAATGAAAGTAATCAAATGAAGGCAATTCATAAAAGTAAAATTATTTATTTATAAAATTTATCAAAATAAATTAAAAATTTCCATGCCTTCAGTAATGCCATAGTACTGAGTTTCAAATAACACTTAGAAAGTTCTGAAAGACTGTCAATGATTCTATGGAGGTATTTTATATGGAAATATACTAATTCTATATTTGCTAATATTTTATTATAAAGTTTGCAAAGGTACAGAAAAGTTGAAACAATTTCAATGAACACATACTTTTGTACTCATCACTCAGATTCTATACTCAATCTTTAACTTTACTTGCTCCATAATATAACATTTTATCTGTCCATTCCTCTGTCTCTTCCTCCATTTATCTATCAGATCTTATTTTTTTATACAATTCATTGTAAGCTGTAGATGTCATTATACTTCCTCCCAAATACTTGGTCTCTGCATACACCATTAATTATCATTAACTAAAGTTCAATATTTGTTTATAATTCTTTTTTTCTTTCGAGGCAAAATTTACACACAATGAAATATACAAATCTTAAGTGTATCATTCAGTACGTTCTGACAAATACAGAAGCTTGTGCAACCCAAAACTCTAACAAAATACTGAACATTACCATCATCCAAGAATTTATTTCACATTTCTTCTCAGTAAACATTCACCTCCCACTATTCAGAGACAACTCTTTTTCTGATATATATATTTTTTTTACCACAGGTTAGCTTTATCTCTTTTAGAATTTCATATAAATAGAATAATACTATATATCTATATTATACATATAGATATAATCACACAGTATTTAATCAGTTATTTGTGTGAGTTCTCTTTGACAGCAAAGGAAACAATCAACAGAAGAAAAAGGCAACCTATGGAATGGAATTACAAGGATTTAGAAAAGTAAAATTCTAATTGCTCAGGAATAATATTATTGTCTACATGTTAAATCCAAAATAATCCACAGTTAAATTTTTGGAATTTACAAGTATTTAGCAAAGATCTGGATGTAAGATCAACGTGTAAAACTCAATTGTATCTCTCTATAACAGCAAAAAATAGTAAGATAATAATTGTAAAATGCCATGTAACAAAAATATAAAGCACCTAACAATAAATCTAACAAAAGGTGTGTAAAATATTTATGAAGAAAATTGTGCAACCCTGTTAAAAGATAACTTAAAGAATATCTGCAGAAACAAAGATACTCATGGTTAAGTGAGATTATATATCATTAAGATGTCAATTCCCCCAGATTGACCTATAGATTCCATGCAATTCCAAGCAAAGGTCAACAGGGTTTTCCAGAACTGGACAAAAGTTTTTCTAAAATTATTTGAATGAGAAATGACAAGATAATCCTAAAAGGACCCAAGTGGTGTATTTGCTCTGGTAGAGCTTAAGACCTATCATAAATCTATAGTAACGTCATGGAGTGCTGGTATAGGGGTAAACAAATAGCACAATAGCACATAATACCAAACCTAGAAACAGATTCAAGCATATGTGGACACTTGATTCACAAGGAAGTAGAATTTTAAAGTAGGGTGTAAGTGGCAGTATTCAATAAGTGTTGCTGGGACAGTTGGTTAGCCATAAGGAAAAAAAAATTGGATCCTACTTATATCATAAGCAAAAATTAATTCAAGATGGATTACATACAAATATGTAAACAAATATTTAAATATTTTAGGAGAAAATAAAAGAGTATATATTTATAGTTTAGGCTAGAATAATATTTCTTAGATGAGACAAAAATTTCTAAGCATAAAGGGATAAATAGATAGATTTGGTTATATTAAAATAATAACATATTCATAAAAAAAGCATTAAAATGAAAGATAAATTAAAAACTTGGAAAAGAAATTTGTCATATGCATAATCAATAAAGAATGTTTATTCAGCATATGTATTTGACATTTCAATCAAAATCAAAGCTCAAATATATAAACTTTTATTTCACAGAAAAGGAAACCCAAGTGCCCATTGCATATAAGAAAATACTCAAACTGATTAGTATTAAGGGAAATACCAATTAAAACCACAATAAGATTGCATTTTATATCTGCAACTTTGGCACAAAAACTTGAAAGGTAGGTTAAATAACGCTCTCTGCCCCCAAAGATGAACACTACTTAATCCCCAGAACCTATGAATGTTACCTTATATAGCAAGAGGGGCTTTGCAGATGTGATTCAATTAAAGATTTTGAAATGGATAGATTATCCTGGATTATCCAGGTGGGCCCTAAATGTAATCACAAATGTCCTTATAAGAGTGAGGCAGAGGGAGATTTGACTACAAAAGAAGAGAAGATGATGTGATGACAGAAGCAGAGGTTTAGAAATGCGCTGTGAAGATGAAGGAAGAGGCCACAATCCAGGGAACACAGGCAGCCTGTAGAAGCTGAAAAGTCAAGGAATTGGATTTTCTCCTCAGAGCCTACAAAAAGAATCAGGCCTGCAGACACCTGAACTTTAGCCCAGAGAAACTTATTTTGTAATTACGGCCTCCAGAATCCTAAGAGAATAAATTTGTGTTGTTTAAACCATTAAATTGTGGTAATTTGTTATAGCAGTAATAGGAAACTAATATAGTCTGATGAAACCATGTGTAGATAAAAATCTACATTTTTATACTGAGGGAAGCAAAGTAAATCAATATCATCACTGTAAAAATATCTTGTTAAGTTCAATCTGCATTTACCACATAAAACCTAGAAATTCCAATCCTAAGTACTTACCCAGAGAAACCCTTCAAGATGTGAATAAACAGATATGTACAAAAAGTTTCAAAATTTATTGTTTTAATAGTTAATAACTATCAAATGAAATAATCATAAATAGAAGCATGGATAAATAATTGTTGGTGCATTCAAATAATCCGATAATGTAAAGCATTAAAAATCAATGAAAACAGCTACTAAAAAATGAATACATCTTAGAAACATGTTAAGTGAAAACAGCATACCTGGAAAAGACACAGTGTCACCATTTTTAATAAATTTCAAAGGCAATAAAAAAGCAATACATTATTTTTAAAAATCCAATATGGTGGTTCAATATGATAGTTCTCTAAGGGAAAGCAGGATGTGAGCAGGCAGGAGTTCAGAGAGAGCTTCAGATCTGACAGTGTGATAGCTCTTGAGGAGGGTAGGGAATTTACAGATGTGATGGCTTTATTGAGATGGCAACTTGGCTAGGTTATAGTCCCCAGTTACTCAATCAAACACTAATGTAGGTGCTGCTGAGGAGGCATTTTGCAGATGTATTTAAATCCATGATAATTTAAGTTTAAGTAAGTGAAATTACTTTGGGTGATCTGGGTAGACCCAGCTGAATCTGTTGGAAGGCCTTAGATCAGGGTTGAGGTTTCCTGGGAGATAGAGTTCCATTCTGTTCATTGTCTTCCCTTCTTGGCTGCCTGTCCTACATATATGGACTTATTTAGCCAACCTCCATAATCATCTAAGCCAATTCTTTGTAATAAATCATATATATGTTCATTATGTGTATGCGCACACACACACACACACACACACACACACACACACACATACGTATATTCTACTGGTTCTATTTATCTAGTGGAATCTTGACACAATGATTTTGATACAACAGATGTTGCTTTATTATTTTCTTATATATAAAGATCATAGTAATTATTTTTGGAGCAGTGTAAAAGGTCAATCTTTAAGTATGCTTCACTTTTATTTTATTTATTATTATTTTTAGATAACCAGTTCATGCAAAAATGAATCACTGTTCAAAATGAAGGGCTAATATTGTTCTGTAACAATTATTGATAAAGAATAAAAGGATTACATTCCCTAAACGAATTAGAATAATCTCATAATTCTGGAAGAATATTTAAACTCATTATGCTTTAGATCTATAAAGCATTACATAATATTCGCTACAAATAACCTCTCATCCAAAAAAGTGGGTTTGTTTTTAAAGCATTTATAATTCACAGGAATCTGCTAAGTCTAATCTCACAGTCCATTTAAATGAAATATAGGAAGAGGACACAAATAGCTCACCTGCAATCACACACACACATACCCACACATGCGCAGAGTAAAATTTTAAAAGTGGGTTTGTCTCCGATCCCTACACTGCACCTTACTACGTTTGCTGGGAGCTGCTCCAGGGCCTCAGCAGTTACCCTTCACCTGTCTCTGGTCACTTGCTTCCAGGAACAGGACAAACAAATGCTTGAAAAATACCAGTTTGAAAGCATTCAAGGGGCTAGAATGGATCAAGCTACTTTGATAGCTTCCAAGGAGGAGGAGAAGCCTAGGTGGTAAATATTTCACCCACGGGAGCAGCTCTTTTGTAGGATGGGGAGAGCTGGATGAACTAAAGATTTAATTACCTAAAACTAAAATTTGCCAATAATTAACTTCTGCAGCAGGTAAGAAGGAAGAAGAGGAGCATCAATATGAAAGACTAGGTGGAGAAAATGACTGCAGGGCATCATCTCTGACGTGCACTGAATGCATGCCTTTGGACAAGTTAATCTTCTCAGAATTGGCCTTCCACTCTGCAAAATGGGTATGATAATAGGATCTCCTATAGGCAGTGTTGGCTTGGGACATTCTACATCAGAGGGGTTTGCATGGCATCCTAATAAGTGGAGAAGGGGATGGAGGATTTTCTTAAAGCTCTTAAGCAAGCACACTTTTTAGGTAGACTCTTTTTTCTTGCGTTATGCGGGCCTCTCACTGTTGTGGCCTCTCCCATTTGCGGAGCACAGGCTCCGGACGCGCAGGCTCAGCGGCCATGGCTCACGGGCCCAACCGCACCGCGGCATGTGGGATCCTCCCGAAACGGGGCACGAACCCGCGTCTCCTGCATCGGCAGGCGGACTCTCAAGCACTGCGCCACCAGGGAAGCCCTTTAGGTAGACTCTTTTTATTTACTGTTGTTTAAGGGAAAAGATGTCACGACAGCTAATAGAATTGCAGTGATGAATAATGAGATAATGCACATAAAGCAGTTATCACAGTGCTGCCAAATAATAAATACTCTGTAAATTATAGCAGTAATTACTAATATTAATTATTACATCTAGTGTACTTCTCTCTTTTCTTATTTCCACATTGATGTTTGTTAATATTTATAATGTTTATGAGATGTTCATAACATAAAATAGATGACTTCATTTAATTTTAATTTGACTTAAATTTATATTGTGTGATACACCTAAATATATGAGACAACAACTTTTAGTAACTTTCAGCATGGAAAGCAAAAATCATATATAGTTTATTTTAAAACAACAGCAAAAAAATATGCTGAGTCAACTTAAAAATAAAATTAATAGTGCTTTTTAAAACAATTATAAATCACTTCCACAGTCTCCATTAGAATAATAAACACTAAATTAATAAACACTAAATTAGTCAATATTGCATGCAAAAAAAGTCCATACAATTATGGTAGCCACGTGACCATATTTCGTTGCTTTTCATCTTCAATATTCCCACATGACCATAAATGATCATTTTGTTAATTTAAAGTGCTGCTTTTTCTAACATTTTTCATATATTCAATAAAACAATGAAACAAGCTAGGTCAGAAACACATTACCTCTGGAAAATCATTTCAATGACACAAAAGCTCATCGGTGATATAGTAACTAAGGTGGTTATTGAAGTCATCACTTACAACACAACAGGCAAAAAGGTTCCAAAATGAAAATGGACTCTGAATGCACTGAGGTAATTATCATCATCATAATATTAATAATAATAAAATAATGAACCATACTTCACATAGAAAAATATATGTTTTTCATGATTTATACAGGTTTGCTGAATTTAGGTAAAGCCACTAACTTGGAAGACTAAAAACATCATGGGTAGTGAGCTATGAAATGCAGTTCTCATGAAGACAATAGCATTGGAAAACTTTATCAAAGTGAAGCTGGCTCTCTTTGAAAATGCTCTATAAGATTTTTTAGTGAACAAACCATGTTAATTGTAAAGTACAAATATCAACTGTGTGTTTCTAGAGGTCTTATAGTTTAGCACAAATAAAAAACAAAGAGGATGAAATTATTTCTTTCTCTGTTCCCTCTACTCTTATACACTGAGTTCAAACCCTGGAGTCATAGGTACATTATATAGGAATTGGTCAAATGCACTTAATGTCCCTTAGGAACATCATTATATATTCTTAAAACCTATTTCCCATTTTATTAACTTTCATCTCTGTTGTAGATTTCTCATCTATTCAGTTTCCTCTCTAGCCTTTCTTTCTCATGTTGTTTATCCTCTTGCTATACCAATTAATAATAATAAGAGCAAACACAAAGCGTAATTCTGGGCCAGGCATGACTCTAAACATAAACATAAACTAGTTTATTTTATCCTCACAACAATCCTACAAGGGTAATTTACTGTTGTCCCTACTTTACAAGTAAAGAAAATTTAGGTTAAATCAGAGATGTTATATAATTTGTTCAATATCACACAGCTGGTCTATGGGTAAATGGCAGATCCAGAATTTTTAGTTACTTTTCTTTTTTAAAGTTTCGTTATAAGTTTAGTCCTATTTAACTATCCAATATTCATTCATCAACAACTCATGTCCACTCTTGGTTTTTATATAAGTCCATTTCACTTCCCTTCCCAAGTGGATTATTTTGAGGCAAATCTCAGACATATTATTTACTTGTAAATATTTCTTCATGCATCTCTAAAATATAAGGGAGCTGTCCTAAACATAACAATACCATATTCAAAGCTACAAATTAACAACTATTATCACAATCTGGTTGGTATTTAGACTTCTGCCGTTGCCTCATAAATGTAGTTTTCTATTGGATTGTTTAAATCAGGATCCAAAGTCCAAATATTCCATATAATTATGTCTCTTAAGTTTCTTTTAATCTATATATTCCCTTTGCCTCTGATTTTCATTGGCTCTTTATTTAATATAAAAAGCAGACTTTGCTCTGTGGAGTTTTCTAAATTCTAGATTTTGCTGGTTGAATCCTTCTGGTGTTATTTAATATGTTCCTTCCCCTGTATTACTGGTAAACTGGTAGTTACATCTAGAGGCTTGATATGATACTCTGTGTGTGTGTGTGTGTGTGTGTGTGTGTGTGTGTGTGTGTGTGTTGTTTGGTTTGGTATGGTTTGGTTTGAAAAACTATGCCATAGGTGCAAAGCCAAGGTTTAAGCCCCCTCTGGATGCAGAGTCTGTGCTCTTAACTACTCTATGATACGTTCTCACAAAGGTATGTCCATCCATTCTTATTAAAGCTTAGTTGCCCACTGCCCACCTCCTCAAGGCTTTCATTATACCACTGAGTTGTCACAGAACCTTAGTCTTCCATTGCCCATGATAGAATATTACTTTGTATGTAATCTTTTTTGTAACGTTTATCATATCTCAAGATACAAAGCCATTTATCAGTGTATTTCATCACTAGTATTTTGAACCAAAATGATGTTTTATGTTTGGATTTCCAGTGTCTTGACAATATATGATACATAGTGTTGACCTTAAACGAATAGATTGCCGGTTGTTTCT
The DNA here is from genome assembly GCF_000442215.2 of Lipotes vexillifer. NCBI lineage: Eukaryota > Metazoa > Chordata > Mammalia > Artiodactyla > Lipotidae > Lipotes > Lipotes vexillifer. The sequence goes on along the minus strand of NW_006797971.1, from coordinate 1,630,017 downwards.
CCATCAAAAATGGGTTTATTTGGGATCAGCAAAATATTGCAATATGGGGTCTGCAACCGTGATGAGCCACGTGCAAGTCTCCCGCAACAAGGAGAGGAGGGCTCATATAGAAGGGAAAAGGAAGTTGGGAGGGCTATAGTAAACAAAGAGTCCACTGGAGGAATTGAGAGTTCAAGGTATAGTGGTTTTTCATTGGCTGAGTTGTGAGTCTCTCAGGGTCTAAGATCTTGCCAGGCAAGAAAAGGAAGTCTTGCTTCATCCTGTTGGGTTCTGCTATCATTGGAGCTTCTCCTTCTAGCATCCCAACTCTATTTTAATTGAGGTTTCTATTTATTAATTTTTACAGTAGTGAAAGCATACTAATAAGTATTTGTGGAGGAAATGTATAAATGAATGAATGAATACAGGATTGACTGAAATAAAGATGCTTAAAAAACACATGATATCTAGGCAAAGAGGGATTAAGACAATAAGTTGAGAGTCATCAGTTTTAAATACCAACTACAGAATATCACAGGATCCCAATCCAGAATCCTAAGCAAATCATGATATATTTTTGACACGTTAAAAATAACAAAAATAGGGACTTCCCTGGTGGCGCAGTGGTTGAGAGTCCGCCTGCTGATGCAGGGCTGGGAAGATCCCACATGCTGTGGAGCGGCTGGGCCCATGAGCCATGGCCGCTGAGCCTGCGCGTCTGGAGCCTGTGCTCCGCAACAGTGAGGCCACAACAGTGAGAGGCCCGCATACCGCAAAAAAAAAAAAAAAAAAAAAAAAAAAAAAAAGGAAAAAAGTAAAATCTGCCAATTAGGGTTCTTCTATTGTAAGTGATATAAAACAACTTTGGATAGTTTTTTTTTAAAAAGGAAATTTATTACAAATACAGAGTCCTGAGAAGTAATATCGGGGTGGGGATAGAAGTCTTGGAAACGGGGAGGGGAGACACAGGAATGTCAAGAGCACTTATAGTACCTCCACAGGAAAGAAACTAACTCTCATGTTCTGCTTATTTTGCCTACTCTGCTCAAGATTCAATTTCCAGGGAGGGATCATCACATCATGAAAATTTGGTCTCATCCCTAACCTTAGCCTGGGGGAAGGCAAGGTCCCTGACTTATAGTCCCGCTAGATTGCATCTCATTGAAAAGAATTCCTCCAAAGCAAAAGCGGTGTTCTTAAGAAAGCAAAATATAGTTTTTCATTTTCTCTCTAAGATTTCCATAATACCAATATTTCCAAAATATTTCGGAGGTAACTATGCTGAAAATATAGCCACAAACTAGACAAATATGAAATCTGCCTTTTTGAAGTTAAGAAAAAGGACATGTGTGGCAACTGTTTTAAAAAGGCAGGCAGAGGGCTTCCCTGGTGGCGCAGTGCTTGAGAGTCCGCCTGCCGATGCGGGAGACGCGGGTTCGTGCCCCGTTTCGGGAGGATCCCGCGTGCCGCGGAGCGGCTGGGCCCGTGAGCCGTGGCCGCTGAGCCTGCGCGTCCGGAGCCTGTGCTCTGCAAATGGGAGAGGCCGCGACAGTGAGAGGCCCGCATAACGCAAGAAAAAAAAAAAAAAAAAAAAAAGGCAGGCAGAGAGTGCTGTAGAAACATACACCAGGAGTAACTAATTCAACCTGGGTATTCAGAGAGAAATAAACATATAATATGAATCCTGAAAGATGAGTAAGAGTTGCCTAAATAATGGAGGGGTGAAGGGTATACCAGGATAAAAAAATAAAATGAGCTTGAAAGTCCTCAGGCAAGACAATGAAGTCCCTTTACTGAAAAGAGACAAGCATGATAGAGATGAAGGAAAGAAATGGAGTGAACAATACAGTTGAAGACCTAGAGAGGAGCCACACCAGGGAGAATCCTGTGAGGATTTTGGATTTGATGTAAATGATAAGGAAAATTATCATAAGGTTTTTTGTTTGTTTTCTTTCTTTTTTTTGCGGTACGCAGTCCTCTCACTGTTGTGGCCTCTCCCGTTGCAGAGCACAGGCTCCGGACACGCAGGCTCAGCGGCCATGGCTCACGGGCCCAGCCTCTCTGCGGCAGGTGGGATCTTCCCAGACCGGGGAACGACCCCGTGTCCCCTGCATCGGCAGGCAGACTCCCAACCACTGCGCCACCAGGGAAGCCCTATCATAAGGTTTTAAATAACGATGTAGACTAAGAGTTTTGCAACACTTTGCCAGCACTATGAAGAATGGTTCAGACGGACAAGAGTAGAAATAGGAAGACTAATTCAACTAGTAGTCATGAGAATTGAGAGAAATGGACTAATTTAAAAATACTAATAGAGTACAAGGGGCACAACAGATAAAAAGGATGGTGACAGGTGAGGAGAAAAAACAAGTCAAGAGAGTTTCCCATTTCTGGCCTGAGCCACAGGAAGGAGAGCAGGGCCATTTGTTGAAATAGGATATACACTGAAAAAACAGCAAGAGTTCTATAAGGAAGATGGAGCATTTAGTTTTGATTTAGTTAGTTTGGCGTACTTGTGAACCAAGTAGGAATGTCAGGTAGGTACTTGGAATATGCAGCACAATTTTTCAGGCAGCTATTATAAAAAATAATGGATTTGGCAGTTGTGATGATACCTAAGGCTAAATCTGGACTCAGCAAGAAAGAGCACCATGATTGATTAGCCGTGTCTGCCATTAGCTCAGAACTAGGGACTGATCCTGCCAAATACTTGCTGACACCAGGCTGGAAACTTCACTTGGCTACAGCATCTTCTTAAAGGACTAGTTAGTTGATAGTCAAGTCAAAATAATTTTGATATAAATAATTTTTATGCCTCAAATCTTATTTATGCCAATATGATATGTTATATATTTATAATATATGACCTATCCCTTTTTTAATCTAATGGTATTACCTGCTCATATTTTGACAGAGCTGTCTGGATTTATAATTATGTTTTTAAAAATTCTGTACATTTACATTTACACAGTGGTTGAGACATTTCACATGCAATAGTTCTATTAACTTTTCAATATTGGCATATAAATGTTTATTACTCAAATAAATACACTTCTTCTCTGAAAAACAGCTGATTGCAACAAGATATATTTTGCTCCAAGGTTGTCCCTCTTTGTGGTTCAGTTGAGATTTGCATGTGAACAGACCTTGCTTGAACTACATCCACCTCAGAGTCAGTGCTGCACAGGGGTCTGAATGTGTGAGCTTTACTTCCCCATAGGTGAAGAATTACAGCAGCAAAAGAAAGGCAATGGAGAAATAAGCAAAGTATCAATTTTAAGGCAAAGCATTCAACCTGGATGTTAAATCTGAAAGGATCAGGGGCAGAAAAGAAGGAAAAGATGTGGGGAGAGATCCCAGACTATCAATTATTGGGGTAGAAATTATCCTTTGCCTTATAATGGCAGACATACCCCAGGGGTCATGTTCAATCACCTCAAGAACACTACAGCTGGATTTCACTGGCAAGATGACTAATAGACAATTAGGGCACAACGGGTATCATTTATTTTCTGACCGTATCTCTAATTTGCCATTCACTTGTATCCTTAGAGGAATAATTCACTGTTTAGTCAGTCTTTTTGGTAACTATACGTTTTTGGTAACAGTTTCTTTTTTTAATTAATTAGTTAATTAATTAATTAATTTTTGGCTGTGTTAGGTCTCCATTGCTGCATGTGGGTTTTCTCTAGTTGGGGCGAGCGGGGGCTACTCTTGCTCTAGGTGAGCAGGCTTCAGCAGTTGTGGCTCACAAGCTCAGCAGTTGTGACGCACGGGCTTGGTTGCTCCCCAGCATGTGGGATCTTCCCAGACTAGGGCTTGAACCTGTGTCCCCTGCATTGTCAGGCAGATTCTTAACTACTGTGCCACCAGGGAAGTCCTAAGGGAATAGTTTTTTGCTACCTAAATATACCCATGACAAACACCAAAATGTTAGATTATGAAGAGACTATATATTATATTAAATTTATTAGAACAGAAACTGCTTCTCTCAATTAATCAATTTAAATGCTATTAGGACATTATCGTTAACCAATATCACTATTCAGATGGTTACAGTTGATGTTACAGTTTCTAAAAACATCTTTTATAGTTTTGTTTTTAATGAAAAATGAATATTGAGTAAGAAAAGACTGCAATTTAAATAAGAGTGTGGTAAAACAAAGCTCTAGGAAAAATTACTTACCACCTGGATGAAAACATCACAGAAGCAAGACTTCACTGAAATTTGAAGGAACCAATTATTTTAATAGGATAGTGTTCTTATATAAATACAGGCCTAGGTAAAACTGATTTTTTTCATAATCTGCTATTGGTGTTTTTGTTATTGGCTTCAAAAGCATTGTTGTGACAATAAACCAGTACCTCCAGTCCTGCAAGCTGAGCCACTTAATAGAAACCTATAAATAAACAGGATTCATAAAGACTCCTGTCTGCACATATGGGATTATTGGATTCAAGATCAATGATCTTCCTTTCACCACATCCACAAGTCATTTGTAACCACAGGAAACTTATTTTACTAAGGATGATCAATATTTCCTAGAAGTGTAAGAGACACCCATGTTAATGCAAGAAAAGGAAGTAATATTGAGAAAATAGAACTCTTAGGAGCAATCCAGTGGCCAACTATCTAAAACATCAAAAATGTGTTTTTAATAAAGTGTGTGAGGATGAGTTCTATAATTGTCCAGTACAGAATGCTATCAAAAACACGTTACCCGAGAGAAAAGTTGGAGTGTGCTCTCCTAAGTAACTGCCTACATATAACAAATTACTTTTCCTAATAACAAAAGAAATGACTAAAATTATCAGTGTAAAGATTCTATCATAGCAGATATAATTTTTTTTAAATAAAAGGAATTTTTCTTTAAAAATAATTTAAAATTGTATATGTTTATTTTAAATTATCGAGACCCCTTGATTTATCAAACTTTCCAGAAAAGTGGCTATTAATTCTTTCATTCTTGATTCTGTTATCTAAGTTTCATGGTCTTTATGTGCTTTGTCTTTCAATGTTTCATAGAATTCGCCTGTGAAGCCATCGGGTCCTGAGCTTTTGTTTGTTGGAAGATTTTTTTTTTGGCGGTACGCGGACCTCTCACTGTTGTGGCCTCTCCTGTTGCGGGGCACAGGCTCCGGACGCGCAAGCTCAGCGGCCATGGCTCACGGGCCCAGCCGCTCCGGGGCACGTGGGATCTTCCCGGGCCAGGGCACGAACCCGTGTCCCCTGCATTGGCAGGCGGACTCTCAACCACTGCGCCACCAGGGAAGCCCAATTTTTTCTTTCTTAAAAACCAATTGTAGAACCATTATTGTGTGAGGTGGCATGAAGTCACTAACCAACTGAAATATAAATCAATCCAGTGATTTTTATTATTAACAAGTTCTGCTTACATTCCATCCTCATAAAGTGTTTAGAAGCTGTCTGATTTTCCTAAGGACAAAAACATTATTTTGAAAATAAATAGCGAAATGTCTTTGAATTTAAAAAAAATGAATAAGGAACAGTAAAATGACAATGATTAAGTAACAAGTGTCTTGAATTTTGGAGCAACTCATAATTAATTATATTCATCAAAAATTACCTATTCTTAAATGTTCTGGCACTGCTCACAATGGCCAATCAAAAGAAACAGGTAGCAATATGACTTCCTTCCACTATGAATTCCAAAAGAAACAAACATTGAAATCTCAAAATGATGCTATTCTTGAGTTTATCCCTGAGGATTACTTTATTTGAAAAAAATACTGATGGTGAAAGTCAAAAAATACCCTGCCAAAATGCATGCAGCAGAGACCAAAAATTTTTGAATTCAGGTTCTAAATCCAGTTACTCCAAATCCAAGATATTTTCTCTGTGTCATACTGGATACCTCCCTGGTTTTCTCACTTTGAGCACAGATGCCATACTCCTAGCTTCCTCACCCAAATATGTTGCCCTCTGTTTAGAATTCCAGCCCAAGCACTGGTGAGAGGGTTCAGGCTCATAATTTCTAAGGGAATGTTAATAACTTTTAAACAAAGAAAATATGAAGGAAATTTAATAAGCAAAACAAAGCTCAATTTTATAAAAATGGCAATGCCCAATTCTATCACTAAAGGTTTCTAGCAGTTATAAATAACCACATTGCTTAAATGATACACTTTGAAATAGACACACATTAATTATGTAATCCTTATATTAGAAAACAAATAAATGCACTGAGTGAAAGGGAGAAAGGACAGATTCTTCAGAAAATCAGAATTCTAGTCTTCAGCAGAACTGGGGAAAAGAGAGATCTTCATCAGAAAATTTCTGTGATATTGTGATTTATAATAAGAAATATATATTTGTCCTTCATCCCAATTTCTGGCACAGAGCTCCTAAAACCCTTGGAATTTCTTAAGTGTGAGAGTGCTTAAAGTTGTCTTTTGTTATGTCAGTGAAGTGACTTTTGGTCTACACTTAGATCAAGTAAGGATGGGGGCTGGTCACCAGAGGAACCAACCATGTGATTAGAAGTTTGGAAATTTCAGTCTCAACCCCTGACCTCCAGGGAGGAGAGAGGGGCTGGAAGTTGAATCAGTCATTAATGACCAATGGCCAATGATTTAATGAATTATTCTTATGTAACAAAGCCTCCATAAAAACCCAAAAGAATAGGGTTTGGAGAGCTGCCAGGGTGGTGAACATGTGGAGATGCAGGGAGAATGATGCCTCTGGAGAGGACTTGGGAGCTCCATGCTCCTTCCCATATACCTTGCCTTATGCATCTCATCCATATGACTGCTCTTTTTTAAATTAATTTTTTTAGAGTATAGTTGTTTTACAATGTTGTTTTAGTTTCTGCTGTAAAGTGAATCATCTATACGTATAATTATATCCCTTCTTATTTGAGTTTCCTACCTATTTAGGTCACCACAGAGCATTCAGTAGAGTTCACTGTGCTATACAGTTGGTTCTCATTAGTTATCTATTTTATACATAGTATCAATAGTGTATATATGTCAATCCCAATCTCCCAGTTCATCGCACCCCCCACTGCTTTTCCCCCTTGGTATCTGTAGGTTTGTTCTCTACTTCTGTGGCATATGACTGTTCTTGAGTTATATTCTTTTATTAAAAAATTGATATTCTAGTGAGTAAATGGGTTTCCTGAGTTCTGTGAGCCATTTTGGAAAATCAATCAAACACAAAGGGGGTTGTAGGAACCTCTAATTTAAGCCAGTCAGTCAGAAACACAGGCGACAATCTGATCTTGTGATTAGCATCCTGAGTTGGAGAGTCATTAGAACCTACAGTTTGTCAGAAGCACAGGTAATAACCTGGGTTTGTGATTGGCATCTAAAGTGAAGGGTGGTCTTGTAGGAATGACCCCTTTACCTGTGGAATCTGATGCCATCCCCAGGTAGATAGTATCAGAATTGAATGAATTCTCAGACAGCCTGCTGGTTGCAAGCATTGCTTGTTGGTGTGGAGAAGCTTCCATACACACACACACACACACACACACACGCACACGCACACGCACACGCACATGCACACACACATGTATTAGAATTGGATCCAGAAACCTGAAAGAAATTTTAAGATATACAGTGAGACAGTGAGTGTTGCAGGTATTGTTGGGTGCTCTTTGTTACCCCTTCCTTTTTTTTTAACATCTCGAGACAATGAATTCTAGAAAATCTACAAAGTATATTTGTTAATTCTTTCTGGAAAATGTATGTATATGAATAGAAGGTAATATTTATGTAAAGCAAATTGCTAGTCATTTTGAGGCTAAAGAATAAAGTTCATTTTTGCTCACTAGTCAAAGGAGACCAGGGAAATATGTATCATATCAGTTTTATCGAATTCAATAAAATGTTATTTTCTGTTTTATATAGGGATATTTATGAAGCTGATTGCCTCATTTGTGAAGAAGAGCATGTTAAGCAAATTAAGAAAAAAGATGGTATTGTAAAGGGATAAGGTTAATTTCAGCACTAACCCTTTTAGAAAAATCATAAAAGTGAAACAGTGGAACTGAAAGTAATGATGTTTTATGGCAATAAAGACTTAATATTTAGGGGAATCAAAGAGCTTTAAAACAATAAGGTCAACATAGTGAATATCACATGAACAAATAGTTAATTTATTAATAATATATTATTTTATGGAATATACTTCTTAGGCTTATATGTCATATAAACAGAAAGAAATTCTTTAAGTGATTTATCTTTAAAGGGAAAGAAGAAAATCCAACCAAGTGGAATATAATCTTGCATAAAGGAGAAAACTAGCAAGGGATTCTGGGTTCCTTCCATTCTGTGATTCTCATATGACAGGAGGAAAAATACACAACGTCACTTAAATGAGCTGAACTTTTCAATCACTAGACATTTTTTTTCAAAGTGAAAATCACTATGCTAAAGAGAAATGAGAGTCTTGGAATAATGAAACATCCCATGAAAAATAAATGAAAGAAAAAGACATGTCTAATTACAAGACTCAGATATCTTCATTTGGCTTTTGAGATAAGAATTTTAGACTATAAACAACTTATTAAAACCCTTCATTTGAAATCATCCCCTAAAATTATAAGAATTTTGTTTCAAGCAATTTTGGTAAATTCAGACCTTAATGTAAAAGTTCATTTGGATAATCCAGAGGCACTTTTTAAAAGTTAAATTATTCTTTTGTGAATGTTTCTAAATTATTAATTCCACTATATTTTAGCTTAAGGCTTAAATTTTTGGGGTCACTGACACATTTGCAAACCCTCTGTCCTTAGAAAAATGCAGATGTACGCGTGCAAAAGGCATTGTATTTCCAAGGGCACTTGGAGCCTTAGGTTTAGAATCTCTGGTTAACACCCTCATTTAACTACATCACCCCTTTGGAGTAGGACAATTTATCAAGTAGTGTTTTTTATTTAATTTTTTTGTTTTACTAAGACAATTTAAAGAAGGTAGAAATGGCAATGATGCATTTTGCTCTGGAGGATGGTAAACCAGTAGGATTACGCAGGTTATGCCCAATACAGAGGTATATGTCAGTTGGGGTGGAGATGGGGTGAGGGTTGAAATGATCAATTCACGAGCCTCGTAGCTGGGCTGTAGTCAGATTGGAGAATAAGCACATTTTCGCTAATTTGCCCAGAAGGGTGCCTTTTCTATTGTTTGTGTTAGCTGCTGCCCTGCTTTCCAGGAACTCTAATTTGACTATTCTGTACAATGAGCATAAAGAAAACTTGTGTGTCTACAAAGGAGTGCACATACAAACACGTGCACACCTCCACGCCAAATCGAGAGATTTTAAAAACTAAAAGTTAAAATCTTATTATTCTCGGTCTAGTTTTCATTCATTCCTTTTAATCTCATTTCTGCTTTTAGGGAGATGATTCTTTCTTTGTTCATGTTTTCAACTTGCCATTGATGATCTAGATACGAAGAAAAAATATTCACCAATGTAGATTCTCTTTCTTCCCAGCAAGTATGGTCTAACAGTGAGAGGTCGTTTTTAAGTTAGTAGGAAAAAGTATTATGTATTCCACGCAGCTCTGGACACAGACTATAAGAGAAAAGAGACTTGAGATCCCTTCGGAGAGAAGTGGATTTTTTTTTTGCGGTACGCCGGCCTCTTACCGCTGCTGCGGCCTCTCCCGTTGCGGAGCGCAGGCTCCGGACGCGCAAGCTCAGCGGCCATGGCTCACTGGCCCAGCCGCTCCGCGGCACGCGGGATCCTCGCGGACCGAGGCACGAACCCGCGTCCCTTAGCATTGGCAGGTGGACTCCCAACCACTGCGCCACCAGGGAAGCCCGAGAAGTGGGTTTAATTTAACTCTTACCTATATGTGTATGACAGCTTTGCTTCCATCGCCCACAGGGAGTTTGTATACTTAGCGTAAATCTCACTTTTCAACTTACTAGCTCTCCTGGATCAGCGCTTGTTGAAACACCTTCGACATCCCCTGAAGTCAAACCTTGCCCATGCAGGAAAGCACATCTATTCTCTCTGACTCTCTGCCTTGCCCAGCAACCATCCTCTGGTGGCTTCTAGAAAAACTGAAACTTTATGAGTCCAAACAATACCACTTTTGACACCTTAGGCTGTCTACTCAAACAGAGAGCCCTGGCTGGCTGAGAGAATTCTGCTGGACTTACACAGAGCCAAAATCCTCCTGTCAAGAGGAAATCTTTCTTTCTGTGCCTTCAGTAGGTTTCCTTCAAACACAGAAGACCCCTGTGGCTCTGAGGCTTTTTATTATATAAGCAGCTATTTGTTATTTCATTCAGAAAGAATTTTCTCATGTGCCTTTATGTGTATTGTCTAAATCAAATGACATTTTATACTCAAATTTAGTGCAAAATTCAGTCTTGCTACCAATGTGCTCATGAAGCATGCAATAAATATTTATTGCTGCTGATGAGTTCAGGAACCGGAATTTGCCAGTGCCTACTATGATCAACAGCTGCACAAGAATCAGATGTGGTCATTGTCTAGCATCGGCCCCCACGTACTACAAAAATCTGGAGAGCCTTTCAGAATGGCTAGGGTATGGCTCTCTGCCCTCTATCCCAGGTGTTACGGGTTCAACTTCCCTGTGTCAGTCCAGCCCTGATGGCATGAAGCAGAGTTAAAGTTGTTGCAGATGCTTTTGATTCAAATTCATGCTGAGCTCTCCCTGATCAGCATGTTCCTTTGGGCGATATCACAATTTCATCTTGTTCAAGCTGTCTACGTTCCTGTTTACTTAGGTTTGAAAATGGAAATTTAGCACTCAAATTAGTACTGACAGTACAACCTGCAAGGGTTCTAAATCCTCATTTGCCTTCATTCTGAGGGACGGCACTCTATTTTCAGAGCGATATTGTTTTATATCAAAATTGCTCTCATGGTATGAAAACATAATGCCATGGGAAAGCATGGCATGGCATGAAAACCCTGCATTCTCGATTTTAAATGCAGTGATCTGGGAGTAAAAATCAACACCAAAGGGCATCAAATTCCTTGATCACCAGCACTGTTTCTTTCTTTTGCACTATCTGTTTTTCTCATGGGGCACAGAGGCATGTGTAAACAAGAGAGAAGATACATTCAAGATTGTAATTCAATGGTGCATGAAGATGATGCTTTTTTTCTTAATCTATAAACAATTTCTGACCTACAAAGTTTTCTCCTGCTGGGGTTCTGGTTGCACTTTTTTTTTATTTTTTTTATTTTTTTTTATTTTTGGCTGAGTTGGGTCTTTGTTGCTGCGCATGGGCTTTCTCTAGTCGCGACAAACAGGGGCTACTCTTTGTTGTGGTGTGCGGGCTTCTCATTGCTGTGGCTTCTCTTGTTGCAGAGCACAGTCTCTAGGTGCATGGGCTTCAGTAGTTGAGGCTCACAGGCTCAGTAGTTGTGGTGCACGGGCTTAGTTGCTCCACCGCATGTGCAATCTTCCCAGACCAGGGCTCAAACCCATGTTCCCTGAATTGGCAGGAGGATTCTTAACCACTGTGACACCAGGGAAGCCCCCTGGTTGCACTATTTAGAGACACAGTGTCACAATGAGCTGAGGGTGAGTCACACTGCCTCCAACAGGCAGAATTCAAGGCTGGGTGGCCAATGGAAAGAAAACCTGGAAAGAGTGAACTGCTTCTCATTCTAACTCATTCCTATTGTATGGGAAACCTTGGGTAAAGTCGCTAAAAAAATAGCCTGTTTCCTTTTGGAACAATGGTCAATTTGTATGTGAGCCATGGTGCTCACTCCTGGCTTCAAGTCAGAGTCATCTTAGGAGATTTTCAAAAATCTACATACCTGGGTGCCATCCAGACTAACTTAACTCAGAGTTTCTGGGCCTGAGGCCCGGGTACTGGTGTGATGCAGTGCTCCCCAGGCTCCTGCAGTTGCCCGGATCAGCAGGACCTCACGCTCTCTTTATCCAGACAGACCAGCAACTCCCTGTTTTCCACTCCACGCCTCACATGAGATGTCAGTGTTAAATGGCACCTCCAATTCGTGACACATTTTGGGATTCTGCATCCAAAATAGACTTGTGTCTTACTGGAGTCCTTCTTGCAGCCAGCTTCCACCTCTGCAAACTTCCATCCACTTTCTTGTATTCAAAAATTAATTCCCATCTCTTATCTGATCTTATTGACTCATTTTGAAGGAATTCTACCTTTTTCCTGATTTACTAGCATTTTAATGGTGTCTTGAGAAAGAGAAGAGACCTAAGTATTGAATCCACCGTGTTTAACCGGACACATTTCCTCTTCTAGGTGTCTCTTTGAATTTCTCATTATCTTTGGAGGGACATTGCTACATGTCCTGCTTTCCCTGATTTGCCAGCTCCCCAGCCTCCACTAGAGAGCGCTATTGCCACCCATCTAAGAAAATTGTATGCTGCACCTTCAATCCTCATATTTCTCAGAGAGGCCAACTCACCTGTTCACATCTCCTTATACCTCCATTCCACCTCCCTAGATCTGTCAATACCCTCTTTTTTCAGAGCTCTCCTTCACAAATCGTTCTCATATTCCACCTGTGAGAGGTCTTTCAAACTTTCCACATATAGCTCCCTGTTACAACCAGTTTAAGGGAGAAATAATAAAAATTCCCAAAGATTTAGGAAGGGAATTAGAATTTTTAAAAAAGAGGAATCTTTTTAAACAGTGCTAGAAACCATTCTTTTCTATCTTAAAAGAAATCCTGTAAAGATGAAAACTTAAAAGGGCCTAGAGTTCTTGTTGACTTTTTAAATAAAAACAATGAAATATGTGGTCAAAAAATTCATAGAACTGAAAGTTAGAACATGAAATTGGGAAGTTTTCCATCACTCCCATAAACCTCTGCCCCAAGATTAACTACTATTAATTAAATGTTAATATTTTGTTCCTCATATATACATGAATACAGAACTGTTTTGCTAAATAAAAGGAATTGTACTACTAACTCTGCTTTGCAACTTCTTTTTTCATTTAATATAATGTGAAACTGTAGCAATAACTCAAACTTGCATGTTCAACTTGATAACTATGGAAATGTCTACAGGGAGTAAATAGGGAATACTTGACCATCATGAAGAAATGCACAATATCCAACCAATATTATTTTATCTTTGAAAAATCTGAAAGCGGCCCTAAAAAGAAAACTTTTGCAAAAACTTATAAACTTCTTCTGTCTCAAGTTATTTCTCAGTGTTGGTTTAATTATAATTTTAATTACATTTTTCTTACTTTGTTTTAGTGTTAACAGTAATGGAAAATTCATATGGATTACTGATGCTACCTCTAGAGAGATACCTGAATTCAGCTCAAAACAAAGGCAACCTGATCTGTAAACACTTTAATAAACTCACTGAAGCTTAATGACTTCAATTGTTTTCATCATCACATATGTCCCTAAAACCACTCTAATTACATATGTTTCACCATAGTAACAAAAATAATTATTTTTACTTCAAGATTTTGAAGCTTTGCCAGTGTCAAAAATAAGAGCGAGCTAAACCCAATCTACATGCTTAACTACATTTTCAAAGATTTGAAATTCTGGTTTGTATTTAGAAGTTCATTATAACTTTATGTCATGTGTATATAGTTATATATATGTATGAGTATATTATACATATATTTATATTCCATATAACATTTACACACACACACACACACACACACACACACACACACACACTTTCTGGTTCTTGGAAAAATGGAAATGAAGGTCACTGGAGAGCTGAGTTGACTTTTTTTATTTAGAGCCTCAAATTATCTTTTTAAGTATCCTCTTTTTAGATATAATCATACAATCCTTTGATTTAAAAATATCAACACATTCTGGAAGTTTTAAAAACTAAATATAGTTCTGTTAAATTAGTGATTTTCAGAGCAGGTCTGTGTAAAGCCTGAGGAGTAGATGCCAACCAGAGGTCTGATGGTGGTGGGTGTGGGGACCAACTTTTGTCCTGTTATTGAACGTTTAAACATATAGCTACTTCATACAGAAGAATCTGTTACGCCTGGTTAGCTGGGATGTCGCCAGGTATATAACGAGGGAGTTTGGATTTTAACAGATGATCCCAAGCCACCTACCCACCCCCTTTTCACTTAGAATTGTAAAGAAATGTGTCACAGCTATTAGACCTGGGAGATGCAGAAGAAGGACTTTCTCCTCAAGAGTCCACACTGGATTTTGCTCATCTGGAAACAAAAGGGGATATGACCACATTATAGAAGCTAAACATCTCAGAGGTTAAATGACTAAAACTATGTGACAGTTCAATCCCGTCAAATAGTTCTTGAAAACCTATACTGTGTCCAGAACAGGGCTAAACTACAGGGTTGACTAAAGGAAGCAGTGCTCCTCTGTACTTTAAAATCTGAGCTAGTTGCAGAAATTTGTTAAAACATGAATCAACTAGAGAACAAAAATCATTTAATTTTGAATATTAGAATTGCAAATTGTTGATTTCTACCAATAGGCCATTGATGTGCTGGTTATAAAACAAAGAGCAAAAATGGACATTGTGTCTCTACCCTCATGGAATTGATAGTCTTATTCTCCCTCATCGCCTCTGTTTCTCCACTCCAGAGCTTAGCCATCCTAACTCCTGTGGTTTCCCTCCTGGACTCTCCCCACACACCCCAATCTGTCCCCCTTCTTATGCAGAGCAATCACTCTAAAGTCCTGGGCGGCAGTCACCAGGGAAGTCCTCACTCAGCTTTGCAGGCACAGAAGTGACCTGCAATAAACAGGGATTTTCCTCATTCTCTCTTTTCTCTCTAAACTCCTCATCTGTGTCGTGTATATACGACGGACACATCTCAACATGCTTCTGAAAATGGATCCCTGCTGCTGGACCATTGGCTGACAGTTATGTGCATACAGGTAGGAATTATGAGATGTGAACCTGCTTTTTTCAGGAATAAGTCTATAGGGATAATAGAAAAATTTGATAACTTTAAAATTCCCAAAGAATGATAACATGGAAATTGAGCAGTTGTGGTTATAAGAAGGCTGTGGCCATAACTGAGTTTTAAACTATGTTGGAATACTACATATTAATAAGGTACGGATAAAAGTTTAGGAAAGAAATACCTTCCTCATTGCTAAATACGTAGGAGTGATATGCCTTGATTTTCACGTGTGCTGTGACTGTGTTGTTTCTGGTTGGGGCTGTGTTTGCAATGAGATCAGCTGTGATTAATTAACTCCATTAGGAAACTCAAGTATGAAATATTTCAAATCAACTCAAAGTGCATATTTGAAAATTATAAATGGTTTTAAACTTTTAAGCCAATCCATCATCTTCTCCAGAACTATGTTTTCCCCAGTATTAACGTTGTCTCCAATTATGCACATTTTTACACATGACTGTTAACTACAGGTTTCACAGGGAAAAGTCTCAGGCTCAAATTTGCAGTTTTAAGATAATTTATCCATCATTTCTTTTTATAGCAGAGTTATGAGAATAAATGCACACAACTTCCTCTCTGTGGCTTTGGTACTGCCATTCTTTCTAGTTTCTCTCATTTCTAAGATCTGCCTTTCAGATTTTCTCTAAGAAACCATGCTTCAGGAAGCATAGGTGAAGCCCTAGCTGCCTCACCTTGCGATTCATCACTGGATTTGCACGCAGTTCACACTCCCTCTTTGCTGTTCCCAGTTAATGATGAGCATGGCAGGGGTATTAGTCCCCACCCTTTCCTGCCTGCTCAGGACTCATCCAAAAGATATCTTTGTTCAGGGACTTCCCATTGATTTGGTCAAAATTTTTTGAGAAGTGAATTGCATGTGACATTTTTCCTACCCAATCCTTCCATCTCTTTCACAGGTATCAGATCCACATCTAATTGTATAATTTCTCCCCTCCTTCTCCTTTACACTTTTCCATTTATCCTTTGCAGGTGATTTCCCCACTAAATCTCTTGCACATCTAATTCAGTCTGCTTCTTGGAAAACCTAAACTAACATTTTCTTTTTTATAGTTTTTTTTCAATTGCCCCTTAAATGTTAAAGTTTCCCATGGTTCCATCCTCCACTCTTTTTACTTCATACCATAACTCACTTTAATTACTTCCTTATATACAACATGGTATCCATTTATTAATAGGTGCCAAATATTTATCTTAGGCACAAATCACTTTCTGGGCAACTGGAAACTATTACACATTAGACATCTTCATTTGAAAGACCTACAGGCAACACAGAATCAGGCGAAATCTGAATGCAGCAGAATGGAGGAGGGGTGCTGTTCTGAGAAGCAAAATTCTGTACCTTGAAAGGCAAGATCCCTTTTCCTGACTACTGCTTGGCTTAAATAACTCTGGTTGGGAGTCAGGAATAAAATGAACACTTATCCCTCTTCCTTAAGATAAGAAATTGAAAAAAATCTAATGAGGTGAAACTGAGCAGCCCGTAAGAAAAAATATGTAGACAGTGATTTTGGAGGGCACTCTAATAACACAACTGAGTTCCTGCTGGATCAGATCTTCCAGCAAAGCCTATCAATGGACAACTCCCACCATGAACTCAAGGCTTCCATGTCATTTTTTTATAGTTTGTTTTAAAAAGGAATGAACAGCCAAAAAATTGTCAACTCCTAAGTGTAAGAATAGAATAAAAACATTTTTCCATAAACTAGGTTCAAGATGTTTAACTTGCATTCATCTTTTATCAGGGAGAACAGAGAAGGGGGAAAGGAGTTAATAAAGAGAAAAAAGCAGTGGATATAGGAGAAATGAGACCCACAGGAGAGACAAGGGAAAACCCAGAAGGAGAGCTCTGCCTGAGGCTCAGAGAACAATAATCCCACTAGGGGAACAAAGGGCTCCTGGAAGGAATCCTCACTGGGTAAAGATAAAAACAGAGGTTGATGTACATGACCAAACAAAAAATAGAGTTTAGAGTAATTATACAATTCTCTTAGATGGTTTGGGAAGAATAAGAATACCTGATGGAATTCAGGAAATGACAATAATTAGCTCTAGGATTATTTTTTTTAAAAGGAAATATTATCATAGAACATAGCCTAGAAGAGAACTATGTGAATATAATCACAATAAGATAAAGGTGGAATACTGATTTAACAAAAAATTGTGATATTAAAAATTAAAAGATTCATGAAAGTATATTAACCTCATTAAAATATTTATACAGGTATCTTCAAAGGATTATTACTCAGCCATAAAAAGGAATGAAATTGTGTCATTTGCAGAGACATGGATGGACCTAGAGACTGTCATACAGAGTGAATTAAGTCAGAGAGAGAAAAACAAATATGTATTAACAGATATATGTGGAAGCTAGAAAAATGGTACAGAAGAACCGGTTTGCAGGGCAGAAACAGAGACACAGATGTAGAGAACAAACGTATGGGCACCAAGGGGGAAAGGGGGTGGGGTGGGGTAGGATGAACTGAGAGATTGGGATTGACATATTACACTACTATGTGTAAAATAGATAACTAATGAGAACCTACTGTATAGCTCAGGGAACTCTACTCGGTGCTCTGTGCTGAACTAAATGGGAAGGAAATCCAAACAAAAGGGGATATATGTATACTTGAGCCGATTCACTTTGCTGTACAGCAGAAACTGACACAGCAGTATAAAGCAATTATACTTCAATAATATATATATATTTAAAACATATATATACATAATTCAAGTATCTTAAGACAAAAGGAAGATGGCTGTTCACTAGGGCAGATGTTCTCAAACATTAGTGGGGATCAGACTCATCCAGAGGGTCTGTTAAAATGGGAATTACTGGATCTCATCCTCAGTAGTCCTGGGGTGTGACTGAAGAATGTGCATTTCTAATAGGTTCCCGGGTGATGCTGCTGCCATGGTCTGGGACCCACACTTTGACAAACACTGTTAAAGGATACTTCACTTGCTGTGCTAGATTGACTGAAGCATCCCTTGTAGCAGGGCTTACTTTTAATAGATGTTTAACAAAGATGCTTGGGATATGACAAACATTCTTAAAATGCAGTAATCAAAGCCTTACTTCCTCCTCCCTTGCCCCATATTTGCTCACTCATTTTATTCCCTTGCTATCTCCTAAGGGAAAATAATTCTTGCCTGATAAATAAAAAGAGATCCAGTTAATCTACATTGTAAAAAGTGACTCTGGGGAAAGACCATAGAAAAGTATTAGTTGGTTATATATATATATATATATATATATAAATCATTAGAGAAATGCAAATCAAAACTATAATGAGATATCATCTCACACCTGTCAGAATGGCCATCATCAAAAAATCTAGAAACAATAAATGCTGGAGAGGGTGTGTAGAAAAGGGAACACTCTTGCACTGCTGGTGGGAATGTAAATTGATACAGCCACTATGGAGAACAGTATAGAGGTTCCTTAAAAAACTACAAATAGAACTACCATACAACCCAGCAATCCCACTACTGGGCATATACCCCGAGAAAACCATAACTCAAAAAGAGTCATGTACCACAATGTTCATTGCAGCTCTATTTACAATAGCCAGGTCATGGAAGCAACCTAAGTATCCATCGACAGATGAACGCATAAAGAAGATGTGACACATATGTACAATGGAATATTACTCAGCCATAAAAAGACACAAAACTGAGTTATTTGTAGTGAGGTGGATGGACCTAGAGTCTTTCATACAGAGTGAAGTAAGTCATAAAGAGAAAAACAAATACTGTCTGCTAACACATATATATGGAATCTAAGAAAACAAACAAACAAAAATGGTCATGAAGAACCTAGGGGTAAGACGGGAATAAAGACACAGACCTACTAGAGAATGGACTTGAGGACACGGAGAGGGGGAAGGGTAAGCTGGGACGAAGTGAGAGAGTGGCATAGACATATATACACTACCAAATGTAAAAGAGATAGCTAGTGGGAAGCAGCCACATAGCACAGGGAGATCAGCTCAGTGCTTTGTGACCACCTAGAGGGGTGAAATAGGGAGGATGGGAGGGAGATGCAAGAGGGAAGAGATATGGGGATATATGTATATGTATAACTGATTCACTTTGTTATAAAGCAGAAACTAACACACCATTGTAAAGCAATTATACTCCAATAAAGATGTTACAAATATATATATATATATATATATATATATATATATATATGTAATTTAAAACATGCCAGATAAGTGAATGTGTTCGTTAATTTTGACTCCTCATGTAGATTCCTCACTTGGGAAAAGACAAGTACATGGAGAAGTCCTGTCTTCCTGAATCATCCAACAGATGATGAAAGTAAAGAACATAGAATTTTGAAGCTGAAACAGTAGCCTTTTTTCCCCCCAAGAATTAAGTTTTAACTATTATCTAAGGGTAAGAAGTCAGAAATGAGTATAGAATCAGCAAAGAAGGGCTTTGTGTGAATTGATCTCTGCTTGATTCCCAAAACCACAGGAGCAGTCTTGGAACATTCAGCCAGATGAAAGTAGAATTAACCTATATTCATCTCTGTGCTCCAAGGGGGAATATATCATCCTTAAGTACCCAAAATAAAAGTCACTGAAATAATAAATATAGGCAATCCTACCAAAGTATGCTAATTCTTAATAGTAACACTTATCACTCTTAAATCATTTCCTACTTAGGTGCTCTTTTTCAATAATGCATTTTGTTGCTACCAGTTTTCTGCACATAAAACTATAATGTAGCATTTGGGGGAGGAGGCAGGGGGATTGCTTCCATCATAAGCCATCACGTTTTTCTAGTGTTTTCACTACTTTTCCAAAGCACTTTCACATCTGTTATACCTATAGTTTTACTTTCATAGCCGAGAAGAAATACTTTGTTTTGGTTTCTTGGGGAATCCTTGACTTACTGTATTTCCTAAAAGTAGTGCAAGTTTATTGAGGGATAAGTCTCCAGTCCGTCTTCGATCTAATTATTTAAGTACACACTTCAAGGTTAATCTCCTCTAGCACTTAGCTCTCCCTAGAGGCACCTACAGAAGCTAGGAAACAAGATGGTCCAAATTCCTTCACTATGCAGTTGTGAACAAGTCAGCAACTTTCTTCTCCTACTTGAGCAAATACTAAAAAGAGTAGAGGCTAAACATGAATCCCATTTCATGTGGAGAGGATTCAAAGAATTGTAGAAGTGAGTAGATGCTTGTCATTACCTCTCAAACAAAGCAGCCCTTCCCTTATAGATAGGCTCCTGTGGGATGCTTCCCAGAAAGTGTGTCACTAATTCCAAACTAGCTGTAAATGGTGGAATGTGTTTCTCCATTCCCAGCTTAATTTTAATTTCTCATATCTTTTAAAACACGAAAGAGAGAGATGTGAGCTGCATAGTGGTAGAGGACTCATATTTGCTTACTTCCTTTCAATAGATGCGATATGCATGCAGTAGTTCTTAACTTTATGATGATGACTTTATTTTTTTTTGGTCATAAGCCTTTTAAGAATCTAATAAGCACAGAGAACTATATTCAATAGGATATTCAATATCCTATGATAAACCATAATGGAAAATAATATTTAAAGAAAAATGTGTATATATGTATAACTGAATCAGTTTGCTGTACAGCAGAAATTAACACAACATTGTAAATCAACTATTCTTCAATAAAAATGATATTGAAAAAAAAAGAATCTAGTTAAACACCCAGACCACTTGCTCCTACCCAAACCTAAAAACAACATTTTGCCTATTATTCCAAGAGATTCATAAATTCCTTGAAGCTCCTTTCTGAGCCTCAGTTTAATAATTTCTGATAGTGATAAACGCACTAATCCTGAAGTTAAAATAAATTCCAGCCTTAGCCATGTCACTTACTACCTCTTTAGCTTTGTGCAATTTGAGCTTTGAAGTTTTCAGATTCTTCACTTGCAAAACCGACGCCATAATGTGTATCATACCTTCTTCACAGGAGTATAAACTTAGGAATATGCCTAGTATTTTAATTGTCATGGCAGCCACCACACCTGAAAGTTCCTGATCTTCCTGTGGGGAAATATCCTTCCCACCTGTGAAATGATCTTGGTGGTATGATCAGCCAAGACGCTCCAATATTCCCTGGCCAAGTGGTGGGCACATGACAAAATGTCACACTGATAGGACACTCCCTTGAATCTTGAACGTAGTGACTTAAGGTCTAAAAGTGTTTGTTTGGCTCTAACAGCAGTCCTGTGAGTATTATTCAAAAGGCTACAGGTAAAAACTGGCAATTAGTTGGGAATAAAGTAAAAGTGTTTTTTTTTCCCCCTTCCATAACATTTTACCGGAATAAATGCATGGAAAAGAAAGCATTCATTGACTTGCAAATCTAACTCTCCCTACTAGAAGGTTCACTCTATGAAAGCAAGTACACCATGGTGCCTGTCTTTTCACTCTTAGATGCCCAGCACCTAGAAGAGTAACTAGTATACAAGTGGTATCAATAAATATTTATAGAATAAAAGGTAGGACAGAGTGAGGTGAGATCTGTGAGGTAGGCAGTGACCAGATTACATAGTACGTTCCAGACCATGGTAGAGAGTGAATTTAATTGTCTCTAACCACTAGGCAGTTTTAATCAGAGGTGACTGGATCAGTGCTTAAAGTTTTACTCAGTGTGTGTTCTCATACTTTTCAGAGCCACACTTAATATTTATAGAAGGCACAAACACTATTCTAAAAATTAGAGCATGGAAAATTATGGAACTAGAGAAAAGACATAACCATGAGCTAAAATTTTAAGATTACAAATCCCATCTATTTCTTCATATAAAATATTTTATGATTTGCAAAAACATTGTTATTAATAAAGATAATTTTATTAAATCCCCAGTGGAGAAGCAGGATATCTCATCTTGACAAATATCAATTCCATAAAGAATCTTTACCTTTCTTGACACATTAATTACAGTTTGTTATTAACACCTTCTGGACTTATCTGATTCCACGGATTCCTTTGCTAATGAAAGGAAACATCATTTTCCATAGTGGACAGAGTTGCACACATTTTCTCTGCTAGACTTCTGTGTCTATGACATTGAAGCTACAATGGCCAAGTAGTCAGGGGTACTGTCCATTCCAGCTGTTAAGTACAAGGATAGGAGGACAATATTATAAGGTTTCCAGTTCTTCCCCTCAAATAACCTGTCAATGTAATATGATGCTAATTAACTTTTTTTTCATTTTTAGAACTTCACAAAATAATTCTAATATTCATTTCAAAGAATACATACATTACCTAAGAGAGTATTTTTTTAAATAGCAGTAATGATTTGGTACTTGCCCTAAATAAATTAAAATAGGCTATAATAATTTTTTAACTTTTTTATTTTGAAATAATTATAGATTCACAGTAATTTGAAAAAAAGAATGGGAGAGTTTCCATGTACTTTTCTCCCTGTTTACCCAAATTGTCACATCTTAATCATAATCACTATCAAAACAAAGAAATTGGCACTGGTACAGTGTGTGCTTTCGATTTTGTCATTTTATCACGTTTAAATTTGTGTTAACACCACTGTAATTAAGAAACAGAACTGTTGTATAACCACAGAACATTGCCTCATGCTACCCTTTCAGATTTATGGTATTTATCAGGTCAGTCACCCTTCTGAGTCTGGTAAACCTTAAGACCCTGACCAGAAGAATCCAAAGCCTTGGTCAACGATGAGGGCTCCAATTGGTCAAACCTAGCCTTCCTGGAGTATACCTTCCGTATGCAACTGTGAAACCAGTTATCAAAATTGTGGGTACAATTATTCATGCCTAAAAATATAATTTGTAAATGAAAATTGAATCGTAAATGAAATCAACTAAGAAGGAGCTATTTTAGAGAATCCCATGAATTTGTTTTAAGTAAATAATCAGTCCTACCTATATTTTCTTTAGAAGGTTTTTTTTTTGAACTAAAGGTACAATTTGTTGTTTTCATAAGTTCTCTTTTTGTAGCTTAGCCCAGTAGGTGAACCTAATACCTTATAACGTGGCACAATTTGGTTATTTTTTTTAACAACTTTATTGGAGTATAATTGCTTTACAATTGTGTGTTAGTTTCTGCATTATAACAAAGTGAATCAGCTATACATATACATATATCCCCATATCTCTTCCCTCTTGCATCTCCCTCCCATCCTCCCTATCCCACCCCTCTAGGTGGTCACAAAGCACTGAGCTGATCTCCCTGTGCTATGTGGCTGCTTCCCACTAGCTATCTATTTTACGTTTGGTAGTGTATATATGTCCATGCCACTCTCTCACTTTGTCCCAGCTTACCCTTCCCCCTCCCCATATCCTCAAGTCCATTCTCTACGTCTGCGTCTTTATTCCTCTCCTGTCCCTAGGTTCTTCAGAAACTTTTTTTTTTTTTAGATTCCATATATGTTAGCATATGGTATTTGCTTTTCTCTTTCTGACTTACTTCTCTGTATATGACAGTCTCTAGGTCCATCTACGTCACTACAAATAACTAAATATCATTTCTTTTTATGGCTGAGAAATATTCCATTGTTTATATGTGCCACATCTTCTTTATCCATTCATCTGTCGATGGACACTTAGGTTGCTTCAATGTCTCGGCTACTGTAAATAGAGCTGCAATGAACATTGTGGTACATGACTCTTTTTGAATTGTGGTTTTCTCAAGGTATATGTCCAGTAGTGGGATTGTGGGGTCATATGGTAGTTCTATTTTTAGTTTTTTAATGAACCTGCATACTGTTATCCACAGTAGCTGTATCAGTTTACATTCTCACCAACAGTGCAAGAGGGTTCCCTTTCCTCCACACCGACTCCAGCATTACTGTTTGCAGATCCTTTGATGATGGCCATTCTGAGTGGTGTGAGGTGATACTTCATTGTAGTTTTGATTTGCATTTATGATTAGTGATGTTGAGCATCCTTTCATGTGTTTGTTGGCAATCTGTATATCTTCTTTATAGAAATGTCTATTAGGTCGTTTGCCCATTTTTGGATTGGGTTGTTTGTTTTTTTCTTATTGAGCTTCATGAGCTGCTTGTAAATTTTGGAGACTAATCCTTTGTCAGTTGTTTCATCTGCAAATATTTTCTCCCATTCTGAGGGTTGGCTTTTCGTCTTGTTTATGGTTTCCGTTGCTGTGCAAAACCTTTTAAGTTGCATTAGGCCCCATTTGTTTATTTCTGTTTTTATTTCCATTTCTCTAAGAGGTGGTCAAAAAGGATTTTGCTGTGCTTTATGTCATAGGGTGTTCTACCTATGTTTTGCTTTAAGAGTTTTATAGTGTCTGGCCTTACATTTAGGTGTTTAATCCATTTTGAGTTTATTTTTGTTTATGGCATTAGGGAGTGTTCTAATTTCATTCTTTTACATGTAGCTGTCTAGTTTTCCAAGCACCACATATTGAAGAGGCTGTCTTTTCTCCATTGTATATTCTTACATCCTTTATCAAAAATAAGGTGACCATATGTGCATGGGGTTATCTCTGGGCTTTCTATCCTGTTCCATTGATCTATATTTCTATTTTTGTACCAGGACCATAGTGTCTTGATTACTGTAGCTTTTAGTATAGTCTGAAGTCCGGGAGCCTGATTCCTCCAGCTCCGTTTTTCTTTCTCAAGATTGCTTGGCTATACGGGGTCTTTTGTGTTTCCATAAAAATTGTGAAATTTTTTGTTCTAGTTCTGTGAAAAATGCCATTAGTAGTTTGATAGGGATTGCATTGAATCTGTAGATTGCTTTGGGTAGTATAGTCATTTTCACAATGTTGATTCCTCCAATCCAAGAACATGCTATATCTCTCCATCTGTTTGTACCATCTTTAATTCCTTTCATCAGTGTCTTATAGATTTCTGTATACAGGTCTCTTGTCTCCTTAGGTAGGTTTATCTTAGGTATTTTATTCTTTTTGTTGCAATGGTAAATGGGAGTGTTTCCTTAATTTCTCTTTCAGATTTTTCCTCATTAGTGTATAGGAATGCAAGAGATTTCTGTGCATTAAATATGTATCTTGCTACCTTACCAAATTCATTGCTTAGCTCTAGTAGTTTTCTGGTAGCATCTTTAGGATTCCCTAAGTATAGTATCAGGTCATCTGCAAACAGTGACAGCTTTACTTCTTCTTTTCTGATTTGGATTCCTTTAATTTCTTTTTCTTCTCTGATTGCTGTGGCTATAACCTCCAAAACTATGTTGAATAATAGTGGTGAGAGTGGGCAACCTTGTGTTCCTGATCTTAGTGGAAATGGTTTCAGTTTTTCACCATTGAGAACAATGTTGGCTGGGGGTTTGTCATATATGGCCTTTATTATGTTGAGGTAGGTTCCCTCTATGCCTACTTTCTGGGGGTTTCTTATCATAAATGGGTGTTGAATTTTGTCAAAAGCTTTTTCTACATCTACTGAGATGATCATATGGTTTTTCTCCTTCCATTTGTTAATATGGTGTATCACATTGATTGATTTGCATATATTGAAGAATCCTTGCATTCTTGGGATAAACCCCACTTGATAATGGTGTATGATTCTTTTAATGTGCTGTTGGATTCTGTTTGCTAGTATTTTGTTGAGGAATTTTGCATCTATGTTCATCAGTGATATTGGTCTGTAGGTTTTTCTTTTGTGTATGTAATATTTGTCTGGTTTTGGTATCAGGCTGATGGTGGCCTCATAGAATGAGTTTCAGAGAATTCCTCCCTCTGTTATATTTTGGAAGAGTTTGAGAAGGTTTGGTGTTAGCTCTTCTCTAAACGTTTGGTAGAATTCGCCTGTGAATCCATCTGGTCCTGGGCTTTGGTCTGTTGGAAGATTTTTACTCACAGTCTCAATTTCAGTGCTTGTGATTGGCCTGGTCATATTTTCTATTTCTTTCTGTTTCAGTCTCGGAAGGTTGTTCTTTTCTAAGAATTTGTCCATTTCTTCCAGGTTGTCCATTTAATTGCCATATAGTTGCCTGTAGTGATCTCTCATGATCTTTGTATTTCTGCAGTGTCAGATGTTACTTCTCCTTTTTCATTTGTAATTCTATTGATTTGAGTCTTCTCCCTTTTTTTTCTTGATGAATATGGCTAATGGTTTATCAGTTTTGTTTATAAAAAGAACAGCTCAAAGAACCAGCTTTTAGTTTTATTTTTCTTTGCTATTTTTTCCTCATTTCCTTTTCATTTATTTCTGATTGGGTCTTTATGATTTCTTTCCTTCTGCTAACTTGAAGGTTTTTTTGTTCTTTTTTCTCTTATTGCTTTAGGTGTAAAGTTAAATTGTTTATTTGAGATGTTTCTTATTTCTTGAGGTAGGATTATATTGATATAAGCTTCCTTCTTAGAAGTGTTTTTGCTGCATCCCGTAGGCTTTGAGTCATCATATTTTCATTGTCATTTGCTTCTAGGTATGTTTTGATTTCCTCTTTGGTTTCTTCAGTGGTCTCTTGGTTATTTAGTAGTGTATTTCTTAGCCTACATGTATTTGTAGTTTTACAGATTTTTTCCTCTAATTGATATCTAGTCTCATAGCATTGTGGTTGGAAAAGATACTTGATACAATTTCAATTTTCTTAAATTTACCAAGGCTTGATTTATGACCCAAGATATGATCTATCCTGGAGAATGTTCCATGAGGACTTGAAAAGAAATTGTATTCTGTTGTTTATTGGTGGAATGTCCTATAAGTATCAATTAAGTCCATCTTGTTTAATATGTCATTTAAAGCTTGTGTTTCCTTATTTATTTTCATTTTGGATGATCTGCCCATTGGTGAAAGTGGGGTGTTAAAGTCTCCTAATATGATTGTGTTACTGCCGATTTCCCTTTTATGGATGTTAGCATTTACCTTATGTATTGATGTGCTCCTATGTTAGGTGCATAAATATTTACAATTGTTATATCTTCTTCTTGGATTGATCCCTTGACCATTATGTAGTGTCCTTCTTTGTCTCTTAAAATAGTCTTTATTTTAAAGTATTTTGTCTGATAAGAGAATTGCTACTCCAGCTTTCTTTTGATTTCCGTTTGCATGGAATTTCTTTTAGATCCCCTCACTTTCAGTCTGTATGTGTCCCTAGGTCTGAAGTGGATCTCTTGTAGACAGCATATATACAGGTCTTCTTTTTGTATACATTCAGCCAGTCTATGTCTTTTAGTTGGAGCACTTAATCCATTTACACTTAAGGTAGCTATGGATATGTATGTTCCTCTTACCATTTTCTTAATTGTTTTGGGTTCGTTATTGTAGGTCTTTTCCTTCTCTTGTGTTTCCTGCCTAGAAAATTTCCTTTAGCATTTGTTGTATAGCTGGTTTGGTGGTGCTGAATTCTCTTAGCTTTTGCTTGTCTGTAAAGGTTTTAATTTCTCAACTGAATCTGAATGAGATCCTTGCTGGATAGAGTAATCTTGGTTGTAGGTTTTTCCCTTTCATCACTTTAAATATGTCCTGCCACTCCCTTCTGGCTTGCAGAATTTCTGCTGAAAGAGCAGCTGTTAACCTTTTGGGGATTCCCTTGTATGTTATTTGTTGTTTTTCCCTTGCTGCTTTTAATATTTTTTCCTTTTATTTAATTTTTGATAGTTTGATTAGTATGTGTCTTGTAGTGTTTCTCCTTGGATTTATACTGTATGGGACTCTCTGAACTTCCTGGACTTGATTGACTATTTCCTTTCTCATATTAGCAAAGTTTTCAACTATAACCTCTTCAAATATTTTCTCAGTCCCTTTCTTTTTCTCTTCTTCTTCTGCGATCCCTATAATTTGAATGTTGGTGTGTTTAATGTTGTCCCAGAGGTCTCTGAGATTGTCCTCAATTCTTTTCATTTTTTATTCTTTATTTTGTTCTGTGGTAGTTATTTCCACTACTTTATCTTCCAGGTCACTTTTCCGTTCTTCTGCCTTAGTTATTCTGCTATTGTTCCTTCTAGAGTAATTTTAATTTCATTTATTGTGTTGTTCATCATTGTTTGTTTGCTCTTTGTTCTTCTATGTCCTTCTTAAATGTTTCCTGTATTTTCTCCATTCTATTTCCATGACTTTGAATCATCTTTACTATCATTACTCTGAATTCTTTTTCAGGTAGACTGCCTTTTTCCTCTTCATTTATTAGGTCGGGTGGGTTTTTCCCTTGTTCCTTCATCTGCTGTGTTTTTCTCTATCTTCTTATTTTGCTTAACTTACTGTGTTTGGGTTCTTCTTTTCACAGGCTGCAGGTTTGTAGTTCCCATTGTTTTTGGTGTCTGCCTCCAGTGGGTAAGGTTAGTTCAGTGTGTTGTATACGCTTTGTGATGTAGGGTATTGGTGTCTGTGTTCTGGTGGATGAGGCTGGATCTTGTCTTTCTGGTGGTCAGGACCATGTCCGGTGGTATGTTTTGGGGTGTCTGTGACCTTATTATGATTTTAGGCAGCCTCTCTTCTAATGGGTTGGGTTATGTTCCTTTCTTGCTAATTGTTTGGCATAGAGTTGAGCACTGCATCTTGCTGGTCGTTGAATGGAGCTGGGTTGTACTATTGAGATGGAGGTCTCTGGGAGAGGTTTCACCATTTGATATTATGTGGAGCCAGGAGGTCTCTGGTGGACCAATGTCCTGAACTCAGCTCTCCCCTATCAGAGGCACAGGCATGACACCTGGCTGGAGCATGAAGACCCTGTCAGCCACACAGCTTGGAAGAAAATGGAGAAAAAAAGAAAGAAAGGATAAAAAAAGATAAAATAAAGTTATTAAAATAAAAATTTAAAAAATTATTAAAAATGAAAAATTTTTCAAAAGTAATAAGAAAAACCAAAAAAACCAAAAGAATAGCCAGACAGACAGAACCCTAGGACAAATGGTAAAGCAAAGCTATACAGACAAAATCACACACAGAAGCATACAAATACACACTCACTAAAAGAGATAAAGGAAATATATATATATATATATATATATATATATATATATATATATATATATATATATAAAGGAAGAGAGCAACCAAATCAGTAAACAAAGCCACCAATGATAATAAACTCTAGATACTAAACTAAATAAACATAAGATCAGAAACAAATTAGATGCAGGAAGCAAACCCAAGTCTATAGTTGCTGCCAAAGTCCACCACCTCAATTTTGGGATGATTCATTGTCTATTCAGGTATTCCACAGATGCAGGGTGCATCAAGTTGATTGTCGTGATTTAATCCACTGCTCCTGAGGTTGTTAGGAGAGATTTCC
Organism: Lipotes vexillifer; assembly: GCF_000442215.2. NCBI lineage: Eukaryota > Metazoa > Chordata > Mammalia > Artiodactyla > Lipotidae > Lipotes > Lipotes vexillifer. The sequence continues at coordinate 1,600,956 of NW_006797971.1, read as the reverse complement.
CTTTCTCTTCTTTGTTCGCACAGCTCCTGGGGTTCAGCTTTGGATTTGGCTCCGCCTCTGCATGTACATCACCTGGTGGCATCTGTTCCCTGCTCAGACAGGACGGAGTTAAAGTAGCAGCTGATTAGGGGGCTCTGGCTCACTCAGGCTGGGGGGAGGGAGGGTTATGGAATGTGGGGCAAGCCTGCAGCAGCAGAGGCCCGTGTGACGTTGCAACTGCCTGAGGCGCGCCGTGTGTTCTCCCAGGGAAGTTGTCCCTGAATCATGGCACCCTGGCAGTGGCGGCTGCACAGGCTCCCGGGAGGGGAGGTGTGGATAGTGACCTGTGCTCGCACACAGGCTTCTTGGTGGCTGCAGCAGCAACCTCAGCGTTTCATGTCCGTCTCTGCTGTCTGCGCTGATAGCCACGGCTCATGCCCGTCTCTGGAGCTCATTTAGGCGATGCTCTGAAACCGCTCTCCTCATGCACCCTGAAACAATGGTCTCTTGTCTCTTAGACAGTTCCAGACTTTTTCCTGGACTACCTCCTGGCTAGCTGTTGAGCACTTGCCTCCTTCAGGTATGTTCATGCAGCCAACACCAGTCCTCTCCCTGGGATCTGACCTCTGAATCTGGGGCCTCAGCTCCTGGCCCCCACCTGCCCCAGCAGGTGAGCAGACAAGCTTCTCAGGCTGGTGAGTGCCGGTCGGCGCCGATCCTCTGTGCAGGAATCTCCCCGCTTTGCCCTCCGCACCCCTGTTGCTGCGCTCTCCCCCGCGGCTCCGAAGCTTCTCCCCTGCCACCCCCCATCTCTGCCAGTGAAGGGGCTTCCTAGTGTGTGGAGACTTTTCTTCCTTCACAGCTCCCTCCTAGAGGTACAAGTCCCGTCCCTATTTTTTGTCTCTGTTTTTACTTTTTTTTTTTTTCCCTGCCCCGGTATGTGGGTAGTTTCTTGCCTTTTGGGAGGCCTGAGGTCTTCTGCCAGCGTTCAGTAGGTGTTCTGTAGGAGTTGTTCCACCTGTAGATGTATTTCTGGTGTATTTGTGGAGAGGAAGGTGAACTCCACATATTACTCCTCCACCATCTTGAAGGTACCCTCCCAATTTGGTTATTTTTGAGTACCACTATGATAAAAATATATTAGCAAAATAAATATACATAAATATATATAATGTATATTTTTAAATTTCTTCATGCCACAGTATTTTTTCCATGTTTTGATATTTTGTCTATATTCTCACTTACAGATTATATTCAGCTAAAATTATTGTGAAAATATATGATTCTTCTTATACTCTAAAAGGTATTTAAAATGTTATGGTACAGGGGCTTCCCTGGTGGCGCAGTGGTTGGGAGTCCGCCTGCCGGTGCAGGGGATGCGGGTTCGTGCCCCGGTCCGGGAGGATCCCGCGTGCCGCGGAGCGGCTGGGCCCGTGGGCCGTGGCCGCTGGGCCTGCGCGTCCGGAGCCTGTGCTCTGCAGCGGGAGGGGCCGCAGGGGTGAGAGGCCCGCGTACAGCAAAAAAAAAAAAAAAATGTTATGGTACAGACTTCTGGTCTGAGCAAGATTGTGTAGAATTTTTTTTCTCTGTTTCTCCTTACCAAGTACAATTATAAACCCTGGAATAAAACAAGAAGTACTAAAAGAAGGCTTCTGAAAGTGTGAAGAGGAAGGCAGACTGGTTTGGGATGCCAAGACCTGAGACACATAGCAGCAGAACATTTTACATTGCCCCCACCCCTCAGAGGAAAGTGGGCCACACCCAGCATTTCTCAACCCCCAACCTAGAAAGTATAGGCAGCCCGGATAGGATCATTTCACCCTCATATCAAACAGGAGTCTCTCCAACAGCACCAAGTGAGCCTGGCATCACCAAAAAGGGGAATCAATCAGGAGTCATACTAATAGTTAATGATTGGGGAGGTGCTCTCATGCTTTCTTAATAGGGCTTGAGACTCCCTTCCCCACCTAGAGACACTGGGCAACTAGACAGCACCAGCAAGGAGATTCAGCCATAAAAACCAGTCCAGCATGTAAAGGCACTTTGTCCCTCTTGGCCAGACACTCCTTTCTCTGAACAAGAAACACCAGGTGCACTGGTTTAGGGAAGCTACTGCTGGCACCTCAGGCAATAATAGCAGGGATGAATGGGAACTTGAAGAAGACCCAATAAACCAAGTAGACCAAAAGGGCAAAGTCTTGGAAAATTAAATTTTCATTAGAACCACAGACTATAAAATTAGACCAGGACCTACGTGCTAAACCTAATCAGGGTGGTTTCCTTCTAAAAGAAAAAAAAAAAAAAGGAAAGATTTAAATAACCCTCAGACTCCTAGCATGATAGGCAAAATGTCCAGTATACAATAGAAAGTAACCTATCATAGCAAGAACTAAGAAAATCACAAATGAAAAGAGAAAAGACAATCAACTGATTCTAACACGAACGTGAATCAGATGTTGGGATTATCTGACAAGGATTTTAAAACAGTTGTCATAAAAATTCCTCAATAAGAAATTATGAATTCTCTTTGTAAAAAAGAAAAATCTCAAAAAAGAAAAATGTCATATGAAAAAACTGAATGGAAATTATTGAAATGAAAAATGTAATGACATGAACAAAAATCTTTCTGGATGGACTCAACAGTATAGTGAAAATCACCAATACAGAATCAGTGAATTTGAGGGCAAATCAATAGGAATTACCCAATCTAAACAACAGAGAGAAAAAAAATTTAAAAAAATAAATAAATAAAGGGAAGACAGCCACAGGCACCTCTGAGATAATAAAAAAAAAGGAAGATATAATGATCCTAAATATGTATGCACCAACAAGGAGAGTCTCAAAATATGTGAAGTAAATATTGATAGAGAGGAAAGGAGAAATGAACAAATTCACAATTTTAATTGTGAACTTTAACACTTCCCTTTTAGCAACTCAGAACTTCTATATAAAAATATCATCAAGAAAAAGATCTGAACAACACAACAGAATCTGATTGACATATATAGACGATTTTAGCCAATAACAGCAGAATACACATTTTTTTCAAGTGTCCATGGAATATTTACCAAAATACATCATATCCTGGCCATTACACACACCCCTCAAAATTTAAAAGAATCAAAATCATACAAAGTATGTTCTCTGACCATAATGAAATCAAAGCAGAAAACATTAACAGGAAAACAAGACGAAAACTTCTAAACACTAGGAAATTTTAAAATATACTTCTAAATAGTCCAGGGGTCAAAGAAGATGTTTCAAATGCAATAAAATATCTATATAAGTAAATGAAAATAAAGGCATACCAAGATATGTGGGATTCAGCTAAAGCAATGCTAGGATGCATACATTAGAAAAGAGAAAAATCCTCAAATCGATAAAGTAAATTCCACCTTAAAAAACTAGAAAAAGAAAAGTAAACCCAAGGCATGAAGAAGGAAGGATATAATAAAAATAGGAGCAGAAATCAATAACATTCAAAATATGAAGACAATACAGAAAAATCAATGAAAACAAAAAGCTGGATCTTCAGAAAAAAATCAGTAAAGATGGTAAACCTCTAGCAAGAGTGACAAAAATAAAAAGACATAAATAACCAATAGTAGGAATGAAACAGGAGATATCACTATAGGATCTTGCAGCCAGTAAAATGATAATAAGAAAATAGAGTAAACAAATTTATATTCTTATATTTAAAAATGTAGAAGAAATGGACAAATTTCTTGAAAACAACTGACTCCTAAATCTCAACCAAAATGAAATAGATAGCCTAAATAGCCCAATAATGGTTAAAGAAATTTAAAACTCCCAAGAAAGAAGTCCTCAGGCCCAGATTTTTTTTTTTTTTTTTTTTTTTGCGGTATGCGGGCCTCTCACTGCCATGGCCTCTCATGCCGCGGAGCACAGGCTCTGGACACACAGGCCCAGCAGCCATGGCCCACGGGCCCAGCTGCTTTGCGGCACGTGGGATCCTCCCAGACTGGGGCACGAACCTGCACCCCCTGCATCAGCAGGTGGACTCCCAACCACTGTGCCACCAGGGAAGCCCGGACCCAGATATTTTTACTGGGGAAATTTACAAATATTTAAAGAAAAATTAACACCAATATTTCACAAAATCTTAAAAAAGATAGAAGAGGAGGAAATATTTCCGACCTCATATTATGAAGTCAGAATTATGCTGATACCAAAACCAGATAAAGACAATACAGAAAAAAGAGAGCGAGAGAGAGAGAGAGAGAAAGAAAACTAGAGGAATATTTCTCATGATCTGAGACATAAAAATTCACAACAAAATATTAGCAAGTTGAATCCAGCGATATACAAAAGTAATTATATACCATAACCATGTCTGGGATTTAATCCAGTTACGCAAGGCTGGTTCAACATTCAAAATGTTGAATGTCAAATGTTGTAACTGACCATATCAATATGCTATAAAGAAAAAAATTGTATAATTATATCAGTTGGTCCAGAAAAAACATTTGACAAAATCCAATGGCCATTTATGACAAAGGCTCTCAATATGTTAAGGATAGAGAAGAATTATCTCAACTTGATAAAGAGCATCTACCAAAATTCTACTGTTATCATTATATGCTTTTGTGAAAACTGTTTTCTCCCTAAGATTGGTAGTAAGACAAGGTGGTCACTCTCATCACTGTTATTCAACATAGTACTGAAAGTTCTAGCCACTGAAATAAGGCAAGAAAAAGAATTAAAGGCATAAAGATTGGAAAGGAAAAATAAACTTTTCTGATTTGGAAATGACATAATTGTCTACATTAAAAAAAAAAGTCCCATGAAATCTATACACATGCAAAAAAGTTGCTGGAACAAATAGATGAGTTCAGCTAAGTTGCAGGATACAAGTTCAGCACATGGAAATCAATAACATTTCTACATGCTAACAATGAGCATGTAAAAACATAAGTGAAAAAAACAATACTATTACAATTGAAGAGGTTTACTCTTTGACCAAACTTTAGTTAGGCTCCTCTGATGCCTCTTCTCTATTATATCTCAACATTAGTCTGTTTTCAGCAAAGAATCCTGCTTAGTCAGTTTAACAAGAATCCTCCTACCCTTGATGTCTGATGATGCTTAATATCTTATCAAGTTCATCATCCCTCACTCTTGATGTGTATGCCCTTTTTTCTGACTTTAGTAAAAATCTTGTTAAGCCAGTTTAGCAAGAATCCCCCTACCCTTGATGCCCCCTCTTAATAATTTTCCATCCACTGTCTCCCTCACTCTACTCATTGGCTATAAATCCCCACTTATTCCTGTATTTGGAGTTGAGCCCAGTCTTTTTCCCCAGCTGCAATAGAATTGACCCTTATTACAAGTCTTAAATAGAGTCTTCCCTATCATTTTAACAAGTGTCAGAATAATTTGTCTTCTATACAATCACTCCAAAGAAAATAAAATAATTTGATATATATTCTTAAAAAAATGTACAGACTCTATATGCTAAAAATTTGTATCTTTAATATGATTCCAAAAAGTGACTTATTACCCTACTATGGTATTTTGCTGGATCCTCATGTATTTGTTGAAGGAGAAAAAAATGACAGTTTTGCAGATGGGAGACTGCTGAGTTAATTGGAACACAATTCTGCGCATGAATTATCCTTTGCAGAAGTGATGACTGATCCACAAGAATTCTTCTCTCTTAGCTCCCCATCCACCCTACCTTCAGTTTAATAATTGGACTTTTAAGAAGTTGGGTGAAAGTTGGCTGCAGCTTTGGTATTCCTCAAAATATTCCTCAGAACACATTTGAGAAATAATTGTCACTCTCATTGGGCCCTGAAACATATTTACACAGTGAACAGAAGTCATTGCTATCATATAAGGCAACATAAGCTGAAAGAGTCTGATCAGTGTTATTCCACACACTAAGTCATAACATACTTGCAGTTATACTAAACCTAAAAGATTAGAGACCTCTGAATAATGGAGTTTATCCATGTGCCAGACACAGTGTATGTTTTCTGATTTCTGGTGAATGGTTTCTTTTCTTGGACTTTTACAAAGACATTTTTGTCTTTTGGGATTCTGAAAAGCATAGAGAGAAAATATAGGAGCATAAATTCTCAGCTATTTCCTAGCTCTGCCAAAATCTCTCTATGGCCCTAAAATAAATCTGAGTTCTTTAAGGTTTTCTGTATAAAATGGGATTAATAATATGCATTATCTATAGTCTGAGTTCACTAGAAGAAACATGCATTATAGAAATAAATTATTGCTTTTCTGTGTGCCGTTATTTGACAGTACTATGTATCTTCTTCCAATAGAATTTTCTGGGTAATAGAGGCTTGTACAACACTGTATATTAACCTTCACAAATAAGAGCAAGAGTGTCTGATAAGTTTGGTATTATAGGAAGCAGAGTGGGTTATTCTGAAAAAAGTCATTCAAAACTGACTTCTCTAAGCCGTGCAAATCAAATCATTTCAGGATTATCACTTAAGGAATGTTTTATCTGAAAAAATAATTCATAAACGATGATATTTAAGGTTATTCTGGTTAGTTTGTAAAGTTAGCTAATGTGACCATAGCAAATATTTTCAGCGCTGCCCCTGATTTTCTTACTGACTTATCCTTCTTCCCAACCCTCTTCGCCTAACCTCTCTCTCTGTCTCTCTATCTCTGTCTCTCTCTCTTTCTCTCTCTCACACACACACATACACAGAAAAGTGAAAGTTTGCTAGTTACAGTTTCCTGGCTCAATTCCTTAAACTCTATAGACCTTAATATAAAGGAAAACTTTTGTGCATTACCTCATCATCCTGTAAATCTTTTGTTCTTAGGATTCAGTCGGTATACAGAAAATAAGAGTTTATATAGAGTTTGTTTTCATTTTTCTGGACCCTGACAGTAAAATAAAATAAAATAAAAATTTATCTGCCTGCATAAGGATGGTCAAAGACTCCAAACAATTAGGGAGATAAGAAATAATAATAAAAGACCAGACAACATAGACTGTCTGAGATACATTTTTCTAGGCAATAGAATAAGGATTCTACCAGTGTGATCAGCTCTGGTTTATTTTATCTTAAATTCTTCTGAGAAGTTAGTTTTTCCTATCTGCTGTTTAACTCTTCCCATTTTTATAGTTAAACTCATTTTGATGAGCAGTATAGCAGTATTTCCAGTTTTATGTGTTTGGTTTTTTTTTCCTTTTTCATCCCTCCATTTGTTCTGTGTGGGAACAAGTGAATGTGTTTGTGTTTTCTTTAAACCTGTCAGTATTGCTTATTGTGACTCTAGTCATAAACAAGAAACACATAGTCTAAAATATTGATTTTCAACAGGCTGTGGAGAAAAAGATGTGTTGAATCACATGACAGTATTTCCTAATTACATGGAAAATCTCCCTTAAAGGTTCTGATGCCCATTTTACTATAAGCAACAAGTAAACAGGGACCTTGCCTACCTTGATTATTTTTTGAACCAAATATTGCAATTTTTATTAAGTCAAAAATGATAGAAAATTAGCAACTTCATATAATGAATATATCCCAGAATATTATAGTTCTTTAAAAATAGAAGTTAATTTTCAAAACTTATTAGTAGAATTTAGAACATTTCATGAGATTTGGAAAAATCCATAATTTCACCCCACAAATACAAATTCCGTAATTATTTCTGTACATTCCCTCTCATTATTATTTTCTCTTGTGCATATTTTTACATGCTTCTACCTTGAGTTTTTTGCCCAGAAACGTAATAGGCAAATGGAGAGTGGGGGAAAAAAAGGAAATCCCCCCTCTCCAAGAAATACCACTGTCATGATCCAGTGTTACTAAGCTGAATACATCTTATTCACAGGTGTATTAGGGCACAAGGAAGATTGAGAACTGTCAATGTACATACAACATGAATCCATTACCGTTTGCTTCTTTTAAGTTAGAGAGAGGTAAGTCATCACAAATAATCTTTCTACTAAACATAATATGAACTCATTGTCATAAAAGTAGCTTTAGAAATTAGGCCATGTCATTCTAATCTCCGTGTTACCTAGGCTTCCCAACTATGTGGTTCCCAACAGAAAACAATAAAGATTCATTGAAGTAAACCAAATACAGCTTAGAATGCTTATTATCTCTGAAGAAAAATGGCTATTGTAAATGTGTCTGTGTTTTTATTTCTCAATCAAATTAGAATTCTTCAAATTTTCTAGCATAATATTAAAGAACACAAAAGCTGGAATTTCAGGCATGAGTTCAAATTTTTGATCCTCAACCAAATAGTGTGAGACTCTGGAAAATTTAGTTAAGATCTCTAATAGAAAATCCATTTCCTCATCAGTAAAATTAGAACAATTATTTTAAATCAGAACAATTATTTTAAAGTGCTTATCACAGAAACTGTACAAATTAAACACTAAGTAAATGGTAGCTATCATTTTTATGTGAAATTAACTCTGCAGGATATTGACTAGTAAGTCAATATATATTTCAATACATATTTGATTCAAGAGGAAAGTTGTTGATTTAATTACAAAGTTAATTCAAGCTAAAATAAACACAAATGTTTACAATTGAGATCTTTGGTAATATGTATAGATTATTTTAGGTTTCTTGCTAAAGAAAGCTGAAACTAAGTGATTGATAAAGGAATTAATTCTGATTAATTATGAATTTTCTTTATATTTTAGCACATGATAATGCAATAAAACAAGAGTAAAACCTTCACTTCTGCCCTTTAAAACTTATAATTTAATTCAATAATTATATTTAAAATTTTGGATTCATATTTAATTTTCTTGGGGGAAAATTTGTCAGGATATTACATGAGTCAAATGATATTAATAACTGTCACCTGCCCCACTCTGTCGAAGTTTATGAAATGCTAACATATTTCAGAGAATAGAGAAAAGGCAAGTGTAAAAAGTTAAAAGGAGACAAATATGAAATAAACAACTTTTTAGGGAAACAAAAGATCATTTTTTTGAAAGGATAAGGAAAACGTAGAATTTGTCAGATCTTGGAGTAGTGCTGTTACCATGTCTGTCCACCCTTGTTTTTTTCAAAATGAATGGTTACAAAGAGAAAGAAAAGTGTAACTGCTCATTGATTACCAAGGATTCTTAAACAGACTCAAGGTTGAATTTTAGGTACCATGAAACATTTCTATTCTTATCCTTAAATCACTCAAAGAACTCAATTTGCTTCCCCTGGTTTAGCTGAATCCAGATTGAAAAAGGAAAAAAAAAAAGAAAATTTAATTTTTCTGTTTGAAAAAATCCTCAGAATAGTAATTTAGAACTGAAAACCTACAGGGAGTATTTCATTTTGAGTGTCTTTACTTTTGAATCAATTTTAGAAATAGTAATAGGCAAGAAAAAAAAAACAAACAAAAAAACACATGTTTTACTGTGCTCCTGCTTATAAGCAACTGATTATGGAATAAACACATGGTACTGCATACGTATGTGTATTTACTGATAAAAGTATCAAAACAGAACCAGAGTTTAAAGTCTCCAATTCAGCTTTAGAGTAGAAGAAAAGAAGAAAAAGTCCTGTATGGATGAAAGGGGGAAGGTAAATTATTTAACTGTTTTTAGATCTAATACCTCAAAAATATTTTTATGAAGGACCAGAGGAAATGATGTTGTCAAGAATTAGGCAAGCTTCAGGATCTTGGGTTGATTTATTTATTTATTTATTTTTGGCTGCGTTGGGTCTTTGTTGCTGCACGCGGGCTTTCTCTAGTTGCGGTGAGCGGGGGCTACTCTTCATTGTGGTGCTCGGACTTCTCATTGCGATGGCTTCTCTTATTGTGGAGCACAGGCTCTAGGCACGCGGGCTTCGGTAGTTGTGGCTCATGGGCTCTAGAGCACAGGCTCAATAGTTGTGGTGCACAGGCTTAGTTGCTCCGGTATATGGGGGCTCTTCTCAGACCAGGGCTCGAACCCGTGTCCCCTGCATTGGCAGGCGAATTCTTAACCACTGCGCCACCTGGGAAGTCCTTCGGGTTGATTCATTTTTAAGGTAACCCTTAGAACCTGTGAATTAAATTAATGAATATCTGTTTTTATTATCATTAATATCATTTATTCTCTTATTCTAATTAATAAATAAAAATTATTTCTCCCAATAATATTCTTTCCAGCTTAGCTACAAGGTAGACAATTCTGGTACTGTCTTTTAACACAAGGGAAGCTGATCAATTTTTGTTAAAAAATGTGAACTAAATAATAGAATAATGAGCAATGACAATAATCTCTCCAAACAAAAACATTTCCAAACATTTGTCTCCCTCAATTTGCGAAGGAAATTTTACATGTCCATGTTTTCTTGGTAATTCACTGTCAACAACTCAGAGTAGAAATGAGCCTTGATTAGAAGTCAGGAGACCTAGGAGTCCTTTCTTTTCTATTAATATGGCATAAGAGGAGGCACTAGTTTATAAAATATCATAAAATTGTAATGTCAAAATGTCTGTTCTGTGGTCAGAATTACAAAGTAGACATAAGAAAAGCATTGGAGGTCTTAGGTGGGTTCTAAAACCAAAAACTAAAAACCTGTTTTGCTTTGGGCACCATATTTTGAGTTTCCATTTCCATTTTATATATGCATATAAACAAGCTCTTCAGAGAGCACATCCAATACAGTTCTAGTGTAAAAATAATCAGAGCATATGATTTCATATCTACTTTTAGCCATTTAAGCCCCACAGCTGCATTTTCCTATGCCTTTTTTTTCGGGGGGGGGAAGAAAACTGATCTTAAATAGCAGTTATGTCATATCTATGTTCTTTAGACATGTAACTGCATCAGCAACTCTTGGTGTCTGAATGTTTGGGGGGATAAAGTATCTATAGTCCTGGGTAACAATGCACCTTCTCTTTATGACTTGAGAAGTTTTTACCTCTGTTTTTATCAGATCTCCACAATTGTGATATTCTTTTCTATGTATTCCTCTCATTACCAGTCGATTAAATACTCACCATTATATATTTCTTGTCAGCTCTTTATTACTGAGTATCAGGTAATCGTTAAGCCCTTCCTTACATGTCTGTCTCAGAGCTTGTTGCTGAAATAGTTTTCTTTGAACTTCATCTGCACTTATAACAATAATCTACCCTGCTGCATTTCTTCCAGGCTCAGGTCCTCCTTCATAATTTCCTTAGAAGTAGATCTACTCTAATCAGCCCTGTTCATATCAGAAACTAATTTTCATCTTTTATCTGCTTTTTCCTAGACAGCAAGACAGTATAGGTGTGGCTTCACAATGATTAGAGGGATCAATTATCTACCAAATTCTGGATCCCTCTTGAGAGCACAAATATCTGTTATGATGGGGACTCCACAGCTTCACCAGAATTCTCATTCCAATTTTGGGCAGCCTTTGTTGGTGGGAAGACTTTCCCTTCATTGTGCCAAAATTTGCTTTTGTGAAACTTTTATTCACTGGTTCCCGTTTTGCTTCCTGTGTCCAACCAGAAATACATCTAATCTTGTTTCCACGTGATAGTCCAAGAGAGCCAGCAAATCCTGGCGTCCCATTGGACCCTAAGAGGAATAGAGTAGCTTGTAAGGGCTGAAATCACATTACATACATAGCCTATGTTGCTTTGCCTTGTTATTTAACAAAGATATGTTAAGGAAGTGTCTGATTCATTGTTTATACTATTGTTTATAGTTGGGATTGACTGAAGTATAACCCAAGTGGGATATCTTTATTAGTCTGCCATAACTGCTGTGAGCAGAAACCTGTTCCAAGTTTCTCTCCTAGGTTCTGGTGGTTTGCTGGCAATCTTTGACGTTCCTTGAATTGTAAACATATCACCTGAATCTCTATCTTCTTGTTCACATGATATTCTCTCTGTGTGTCTGTTATAAGTTCAAATTTCCCCTTTTTATAAGGACATCAGTCATATTAGATTAAGGTCCAGCATAATAGCCTCATCGTAACTTGATCATCTACAGAAATCTTGTTTCTAAATAGAGTTACATTCTGAGGTACTGGGGGGTTAGGATTTCAACATATGAATTTAACCTGTAACGATAACCACATTTACAGGCTTATGAACTCTGACTCTGAGGAAGTTACTTAAATACTTTATGACTTAATTTCCTCTTGGACAAAAGGACTATAACAATAGTACTTAACTTCACAGAGTTGTGATGAGGTGTAATGAGTTAGTGTAAGCAAAATGTTAGGTCAATGTCTAACAGATAGTAAATGTTTGTTAAATATGCTCTACTATTGTTATCACTGCTGCTTAGAATTAGCAAAGTTAACATTATAAAGCTATTTGTGCAAGACAAGGACCTCTGACTATCTGCACTAGTGTGGATTGCCATGCCTCTGGCTGCAGAAGTCCAGACACATTCTCCTGTTGGTACCTAAAAGTCCCATGCCTCAGGTAAGAGCTCGATATTCAAGCAGAGGAATGTAAGATGGGAGCCTTTCTTTTGAGAGGGAATGGAAAGCTGGAATATGCATTGTACAAACCACTAGCCTTGAATCATGTATATTTTTGTTATACTAGTTGCTTGGTCACCATGGATGACAATCCAAGTGGTTCCAGTACTTCCTTTATATGGTTTAGTTTATTTTTTATCAGCCAGCTTGCTCTTCTCCAAACAAGATCCACATTGACCATAATTCTTTTAGGAAAGGTCCCTGAATTTGAAAATATGACAATAGAGACAAAATATGATTTTTCCTGGAAATTATATTTCTTAATGTTTATTCGTTACTTTCCTTTTTTTAAAGTAGATACTTCACAGTGAACTCATGGTGCTCTCTGATGCTTGCACCAAAATGTCCTGTGTTCATGATAATGAAAGTGTATGTGAGAGATAAATGCAATATTTAGGAGAGAGATGATTGAGATAGATACATAGATAGATAGATAGATGATAGATGCATAGATAGATGTATGGATAGATAGATAGATAGACAGACTGGAATTGGAATTGGATTAAGTAATTGTGGGGTGTAGCCAGGCAAGTTTGAAATCCATAGGATAGTCCATCAAGAAAGGCAGACTGGAAACTTCAGCAGGGGCAGA